>NC_139220.1:111906471-112338971 GCF_055691185.1 Crinia signifera | reverse complement strand
AGGAGAAGATCTGGAGTGCTTCGTGAAATGTGCCATTCACAACTCTTCCATCAACATACTGATAACCTCCTTAAAGAGAGTGGCAGGTGAAGTAAAAGTAGCCAGGAATAAAACACGTAAGTAATTCCTTTCTGAAGTTTAGAATAGCAACTTCATAAGTACTGCATTTGGGAATGGGGCGATATAATAATAATAATAATTATTATTATTATTACTACTGACTTTCCCTACTATAAAATAACACTTTGTGGGAGAAGATAAATTAGCAGTGATTATTCCTTAATAACTGTTGCCCCCAACAAAATGTACAAATTGCGTAAAGCTCTGAAGTCTCATTTTAATGTTAATTTGAGCATTTAAACTGTCCTTTTAGAAATGAGAGTTGACAATTGAAATCCACAGGTAGACCCTATTGGTAATAAATTAGAAAAGTGCTTCAAAGCTCCCAATCCAAATAAAAACAATGGACCTTATTCTGGTTGATTCAGTTGCATGCACGTTTGCACGCACCTGAGTAAATGGTAGCCTCATGCACGCAGTCATGCAAAGTGACGCCCATACCACATGCGAACATGAGTGTTCGCAATGGTAGCCAATGGGGAGTGGACTCAAACTATCCACACACTTGTGTGCTCCTACACACATTGCCATGTCCGCAAGATCATGCACTGTGCATACATGTGAACATCCTCTGTGGGCAACAATCGCACGCACCCAAACTTGTCAGCAGTACCACCACAGAATAGTGCCGGCGCCAGGCCGAATAGGGCGATCATGGCACTTCCGCCCGGCCAAGGAGCGTCATCGCCCCGGCCAGGCGACTTCAGTTCCGACCCACAGCGTTCCCCTGCAGCCACCCGGTGGTTGCCATAGCTAGAGGCAACATTGGGCGTGCTGCCCAATGTCAACCTGAGCCATTAGGTTCTCTGGTTCTCCTGGCGGCGGCTTATTGGCCTGTGCATCCTTTTTAAGGGATACAGCCTAATGCAGCCCCGCCGGTGATACTGCCTTGATTAGGCAATTACTTGGCCTCTGCAGCTCTCTGTCAGGTTCCAGCCAGCGTCTGTTTCAGGCCTTCCAGTTCCTGTCCTTCCCAGCCTGCTTATCTCCACCTGCAGCTGCTGGAAGTTTGCTGACCCTCCTGTCCCAGTGTAAGGTCATGTACGTGCTCTATTGGAGCCTGGTTTTCCTTATCTTTATTCTCATTATCTGGCGATTAGCCCTTTATCTTTGTTATTCTCATTTCCTTGGCATTTTCTCTGTTCTGGTCCTCCCCGGCGTGGCAAGACACTTAGAACTATATTGCGCTCATCGTTTTGGGGTATCCCTGTTTACTTTATTTCTGTTTTATATTCCTAGCATAGTTATTGATGGAGGTTCCTCGGTTCTGTTGTTATTTGTGTCTGCAACTAGGTCGCCTTCCCTGTCCTTGGCCTGCTGCCATTAGGTAGGTTGTCTTTCCCAGGTAGACCCTGTAGTTAGATCTCCTTTTGATCCCTGTCCTCTGACGATCGCTGATTCCTTGTCATCTCCTAAGACCTGGTTGCACCGGAGTTGGGGCAGACCTAATTTGCCCCTCCAAACATGGGGATTATAGGTGAAGCCTTAGTTCCTGCAGGTATCAGCCATCAGCCAGAGGTGGTGCAGGGTACCCCGTGGCCATTCTAAACAGTTCACGCCCAAAACCAAACACATTATCCATGTTTGTTACAAAACCATTCTCAATTCATTAGTTAATAACATGATGTGACTCATGTCATTGTGTTTATTGGAACTAATTTACTAATTTATTACATGGATGATTAATGTGTTTTTGATGTATTACTTCCAAAACTCAATTTAAATATATGTCCTACAAATGTGTTGGATATGACTGTGAAAAACTCATAATTGCGTGTTTTATATGAAATGTGTCTATATTAGAAAATAAGTATGGTTTTAGCAAATGAAACATATATGTGGGTTGTGAAAGTGTATAGGTTTAAGGTATTTTGCACAATGATTGCACAATGACTGTCAGTCATTCGAGTGATTTAGTAGCCATGTTTCCAAATGAAAGTGTCCACATGCACACAGCAACAGTTTGTAAAGCTAATGATATTAAGGTGTCACATATATGCACACATATATACATACCCTCCAACATGACCCATTCCATTAGGTACATAATGCTCTGTTCCTGGACTTCCCTGCTAGTGGCAGTTACAGAGGTGAGGCTCCAGCACAGTCCAATATTCAAAGAGGGGGGGTCACATCAACTGCCAGTAAATCCAGGACAGTGATGTTTGGGGTGGGGTGGATGTTTTTGAATATTGGACTGTGCTGTAGGCTCACATCTGTAACTGGCACTGGCAGGGAAGTCCAGGAACTGAGCATTTTGTACCTAATGGAATGGGCCATGTTGGAGGGTATGTATATATATATATATATATATATATATATATATATATATATTAAGCATGAAATGGATAAATGTTTAAGCTGCAATAGTGTGCTTACTGTGTGCCTGCAATGAGAAGATTTTGTTAGTTAATTGTTTAATGAGAATAACTTGTATGGTGCATGGGTGAGTATTGTGTGCAGGTGCAGGTATTTTAGCTATTGTGCATGCTGATTGTTGCGAACGTTGGTCCACTAAGGTGCAGCCCTGCGAGACCTTAGAGTCACTTTTTCTTGTGAACGTTTCTCAGCCCGAGCACTGCAAGTGCACATGCAATGTTGCGAAGCCACCACCCAGCACTTGTGGTCAACTTCCCTTGTATACGCCAAGGTTTCTGCCCATTTTTGCCCTTTTGCAAGGCCGCACCCAAAGAAGCACCCACATCACGCCTTCATTTTAAGGCTTGTCCGCAAGCGTATTTCTGTGCGCAAGGGTTGCGAGCCTACACGTACTATGAGACCTGCACATGCGTATTGCGGCAGTTGCACATACGTAATGAGCTAAATTCCTCATTGCTTGCAAATTCGCAGAATAACCTCCTACGTGTCTGTCCCTACTGGGAATGTCTGGATCACCTTCAGAATGAAGGGTGTAGTGCCAAATGCTTCATAGAGTCCAGATCAAAGCAGTTGTTCTTCCAGGCCAAGGTTATGATCATTGGATAACTAGAGGCAGAATATTGAACAAATGTGATGTATCCCATAAATAGATTTTATTATGTTCCCCAAACAGTGCCTTCATTTCCAAGAAGAGTTCAGGACTTGGACATGTGCCAAAACCTAATTGTTAAATTTGAACCAAACTTTGATCAAGATCATCCTGTAAGTATGGAAATAATATCATGACATGGACACAACACTAAAACAATACTTGTGTTAAAATATATTTCATGTAGAGGTCATACTTCTAATTTAAATTACCAAAATATTTAACAAGTATTTGTCCATTTGGAGTATTGGACTTTTAATGTTTTGTTAATATATAGTGATTTACTGTGTGTTATTATTAATATTCATTCATTATATGCATAACTTTACAGCTTGGAACAGATACTGTACAATTACAGGAAAACAGCAGTAAGAGACAGGACGTTATATGCATCTATTGCATATGATATGGGTCCATCTAGGTTGCAATGGGAAAAGTGATTTGGACAGGTTATACATATCTAAAAGAACATATACCTGTATATGTTTTATGTGAATTGTGTGTGTGTGTGTGTGTGTGTGTGTGTGTGTGTGTGTGTGTGTGTGTGTGTGTGTGTGTGTGTGTGTGTGGTGGGCACTGGGCAGGGGAGGTTGTAATCAGATAGCATAGCCTAGGGACTTTAAGAACATAATGAGCTTGACTAAAAAAAAAAAATCTGGTTGAACTCTGAAAGGCTTAGAGGCAAGGGTAAAGGTTTGCTGCAAGAGGGGTGACACTCCCTTATTTGGGAGTGTAAATGCGAGAGCCATATCTTATGAAGAATGGTTGGATATTGAGGTCAGAGATATTTTCAAGCAAGAAAGATATTTACAGTATGTTGGTGCAGTTTTGAGTATAGCATTGTAATGTATTTGAAATATGATTCAGTTTAGTACAGGGAACCAATATAAGGAATGACATACTGATTCTTTTGTCGATACCACTTCTTTTGAAAAATTAATAAGCTCTTAGAGATTTCAGTATCATATCTAGGGCTGCCGAGAGGGTGGGGGCGGGTACTAAATGCCTGGGCCCGGGCTTGCTGGAGGGGCCTGGCGGGGGGCCCTGGTCTGACTGCACCCCTCACTTCACAGTAGCAGCAGCATCTGCATCTCACTGACCGCGTGAGAGCTCATGCTGAGCCATGCTGCAGGTGTGTGCTGCTGCTGCTGAGGGGGGGGGGGGGGATATTAACACTCCCCCGGACTTCTTTAGAGAGTTTTTTTTTTCACTCTTTTCTCCCGCAATTAGGCCATGCCACCACAATTTGAATTGGCGTACCTCTCCGCGGCCCTGATATCATATCGAATGGTATAATTGTCCTGCACAGCCAGACAGTACAGTAAAGAGGGTATCCAGTTGGCTGACAAACAGTGTCTAGGTCAACAGTAAATAGGTTGACAGGTCCACATACATATAGTCAACATGTTTCAACGGGTGACACAATCAAAACTATAATGTGGCTATGGCCCACATGAATTACTTTTAATCATTTTTTAAACTGTTTTTTACTTATTATCAACGTGGATAATTATTAGGAAAGTGTGGACATTGACACCAAAAACCCTGTGAAAATTCCCATGTCAACCTTTTCATGCGTAGACCTTGTGCATGTTGGCATTTTGAGGTTGACTTAGACATTATCGACCTAATATACCACACCCAGTAAACATAGCATACATAAAATACTGTAGGAACATAACAGACAAACAATATAAATGTATAACATGAGAGCACAGGGTAAGGAGGCCATGGCTCATAGTATGCAGTACACTAGTATACAGCATAAGCACTCTATATACAGATTGAATTCAGATGCTAGCCGCTCTTAATATTGGCACAGATAAGGATTTGGGGATATATTATATGGATAATACTTCCCTTAGTACCAGGGTTTCTTCCTATGATGGTATCCTTTATTTTTCTTTTTATTCTCCCACGAGATTTGTTGATATGTGAAAAAAAGGTACATAAAATAGGTTATATCTTATCTTCGGAATAACACAGGTATTTCTGACAACTCTTTTGGTGAATTTTCAGCATACCAAACTCACTATAATGAGTTGTTATATGCATATATCGGGGTTTCTTTCTACTGGGTTATATTTTAATCCTTGTCTTTGAATTGTATGTATTAATAAAAACCTTTGGAAGAATTTAAGGAGAAAGAAACCTTTATGAGCTTCAAAACAACTGATAACACCGTGAGTACGGGTGCGTGTAACCCAGTAGAAAGAAACCCCGATATATGTATATAACAACTTATTGGGCGGTATTCAATGAGGCTGATTCGCCATGTTTTTATGGCGATTTTGTGCTGTAAGGTGAATTTTTGATTAAAACGGTGAATCACCCTATTCAATGACCAGATGGCGAATACATTTCAAGGTTTTTTTTGCCATGATTCACCGAGTAGCAATCGCTATCTTTTTATGGTGAAGTGGAATGTGAACTTTTAAAATAAAGTGTTTTTTTTACATTTGGTGTAAAAAAAAATCAGGAATTTTAGTCTGAGGAGGGGCATGCTATTTTTATTCATGTGCTGTAAGCACATGAATATATATTTAATTTTTTATTAAATATATTACAATATCTTTTTTTCTTTTTTTTTTTTTTTACACAGACCAGCCAGCAGGGGGCCGGAGCCGAGCCGCTCATTAGATATTCATATATTCACTGCACCCGATCATTACATATGCATGATCGGGTGTAATGAATATACCCGGTCCCCTGCTGGCATCCCCGGGGGGCAGCCTGTGCTGCCTGCACCCGGGGAGCCCACCTCTCCCCCACAAACATTCTGGGGCAGGCAGGGAGACTTCCATCTCCCTGCCTGCCGCCGTCCTCGGGCTCCCTGCGGCACCGCCGCAGGAGTTAAAATTCGTCAGTCAGGGGCAGTGAGCCCCTGACTCGTTGAATACTGGAGCCGGCGAGGCTCCAGAACGCAGCGAGCAGTGGCGAATGTGCAGCGAATCCTAAAAAGGATTCGCTGCACGTCGTCAGTATTCTCATTGAATACTTCCCATTATAGTGAGTTTGGTACGCTGAAAATTCACCAAAAAAGTTGTCAGAAATAACTGTGTTATTACGAAGATAAGATATAACCTATTTTATGTACCTTTTTTTAACATATCAACAAATCTCGTGGGAGAATAAAAAGAAAAATAAAGGATACCATCATAGGAAGAAACCCTGGTACTAAGGGAAGTATTATCCATATAATATATCCCCAAATCCTTATCTGTGCCCATATTAAGAGCGCCTAGCATCTGAATTCAATCTGTATATAGAGTGCTTGTGTTTTATTGGGGGTATTTTAGAGTAAGACCCCAAAGAATTCAGAAGGGCGAACTTTGAAATCCAGCGCTACGCTAACCTTCATTCCAGCCTTTTTCCATTAGTTCAGTATACAGCATAGTATACATTGCGCATAGCATACATACTATAGTTTACAGTATAATGAGGCGGCACAGCTGGAGAGTGGAGACTGCCATAGTTTTTTATGTCTGTGCCCAGTGTCAATTACTTCCTTATGAACCTTAACATTCTAAGCTATTTCATTTGCGATATTGTTGTACAGATTCATTATGCACACATTTTCTGGGCGAGATGAACTAAGCCTTTAAAAATGATCAGCGGAGAGTGATAAACCTTCGACCAATCAGCTCCTACTTAACACAGCTTGTGACATAACCATAACAGTTAGGAGCTAATTGGCTGGTTGTTTATAATTTTCCATGTTATCACTTTTCAAGCTTAGTACATCTGCCCTCTGTGTGAGCATGCTAGCCATTTGCAGAAAACAGTTTTTCATATTTTTTCCCTTTCAGTATTGGTTCCCTAGATGCTCCCAGGCACTTCAACAGTTTTCATATGCAATAAAAGGCAGCAAGTATCCCCCTTCCCCCCCCCCCCCCTATATTCCCTGTAAATCACCACATACTGTACGCCAAAATAATATTCAATCAAGCTGCAGGGCATTTGACGGGTATACATACACTTAAACCTAATAAGACACTGCTCATCACAACCAGATATGTAGGGAAGCCACAATGCTTAGACCTTTGGCTCACATATAATTACTGTGCGAATCAAGTATTATATAATTTTCCCAGACAGATCATTTACATAGAAATTAGGATGTTTTACATCCACTGCTGTCAGATCTGGAACCAAGAAAATGTCATCTAGTGAAGCACTGAGAGATTATTTCCCTGGGTGGGGATGTGCTAAGTAACTAACACCATATGGCAGGAAGCAGAGCCTGTTCCCATGTATGCACGGACCCTTCTATCCAGGCAGGAGGGGGCATGGGGGAGTTACAGCAGTGATGGAACATGCTTTCACCACTACAACATCACCAATGATGATTACATTTCATGCCTTGAGTCGACTTCAGACTTTTGCCTTAGTTAATTAAAATAAATAATAGTATCGCTTTGTGTGAGCAATATTTACAAATATGTTATTATTATCGCACATTCAACAGAATTAAAGGGACACTTTACCCTACAATAATACAATTACCTAACCTCTGAAACCTGATATTATCTTCTCTCATCCATGATCAACATAACTTAAGTAATCATATAAAAAGTTCATTGAAAATAAATAAATGTTTTCTATTTCTAGAAGTAGAAATATCACATACACACACTCCAACGTTTAGCAGGTACAGTGCTGTTTTTAATGGTCTGTACCAGTAAGCAGGGGCTTTGTACCGGGAAAGTGTGTCTCTGGATCTCTATAGATATCTATAGAAGCACTGCAGGAACACATCCCCTGTCCCATGGCCACACCCCTTTCCTTATCCTTTCTGGTTTTTAGGTCAGAGATGTTGAAGGCTATGCACGTATCAGGTGAGTATTTATAATAATGGGTGCAGTGTGTGCAATGCAAATGGGCCTCTGAGTCATATGGGGGCCAACACACTGCACACATCTTTTTTAATACTTGCCCTCTGGAGTCGAGCGCTGTGGAAATCTATGGAAAATGGCTGCCGCATTTTGGGGAGATCTGCACATGTGCCAGTGGCTTATCTATAATGGGTGCAGTGTGTGCTGTGCAGTAGTCCCTGGGAGGCCCACACCACACACATTGCACAGCGGTGCAGCCGGGACACATAGGTTTTGTGTGCACGGCTGCCATCAGGAATTTTGGGGCCCGGGCTCATTTCCAGCCTGGGCCCCCCCTCCTCACTTGACTTCCCGTAACCCGGCTCCTGCTCCCCCATCTCCTCTTCCGCTGAGCTGCAGCCCGGAGGTCCTGGAGTGCAGGCTTCTTCAACTCAGGATGCCAGCGGCCAATTAAAATGCAGCACCAGCTAGTGAGACGATCAGAGCTTGCATACCGGCAGCCTCTCTCATTAGCTGCCGGTACACGAGCTCTGATTGGCTCAAAAGCCGGTGCAGCATTTTAATTGGCCATGGCATCCTGGGTCGAATAAGCCTGCTTTGTTCAGAGCACTGAGCACAGCCCAGCAGAAGCAGTTGGGGGGGGGGGGGGGGGGGGCGGTTGCAGTAGGAAACTCAAGCTCTACCACCTCGGATGGGAGGCTATTCCACCTATCCACTTCCCTTTCTGTGAAGTAATTTTTCCTCATATTTCCCCTGAATCTTCCTCCCTCTAGTTTCAGTGCATGTCCTCGTGTTCTGTTGCTCCTCTTCCTGTGAAGAATGTCTCCCACCTGTACCTTGTTAAATCCCTTCATATATTTGAAAGTTTCTATCAAGTTTCTATATTTCCCTTTTCTGAGTGGGTGTTCACGCGCTGCCTGGCATGCGCATGCGCAGTCTAATCCTGAAATCCTGGGATTCGATACTCCAGTCCAGGGATTGAAATCCCAGCAGTTTTAGGGGCAAATCCCAAGATCCCATCTGATCCTAATCCCGGGATTGGCCACCCTACTCATGCACCTGGAATTTCCTACCCCTTCATACGTAATTTATTTTCAAAATCCAGACATCCATCAGACAGGCTAGGTCTGACATTCATACAGGTGAAAACAGCCAATATAAATAAAAAAAACAGTAGTTACACAGAAAGGATGCTCCAATTTACCCAAAATACTAAAGCTTTAGGGCAGTGGTTCCCAAACTGTGGGCTTAGGCATTTCTGGAAGCTTTAGTAAATACACCCCATAGTTTCTGAATTAGTGTTCCATGTATTATTTATCCTGTAACCTAGATAGGTAGTTTGGGAATTTAAAGTGACCCTTCAAAAAAATGGAAAAAAACATGCCCACACCAACATGATATCCTTTACTGACCCACGTCAACTGGGTCACCCCACACCCAACCTGAATCAGCTGGGTTCTTTTGAGTGACTTCTATTGCCAATCTGCCCCTGCCATCTGGATAGGATGAACAATAAATGTATCCTTTTCTCTAATTTGAAGAATCCAGTACTGCATGTCCCTTTAGCATTCCATAGGAACCTAGACTCTTATGCGTTATCTTGTCTAGGTATTGCCTGTTATGCTTAATATACCCCAGGATGGCTACCTTGCTTGGTATTTTTATGGGTAGGAAAAAGAATTCTAAAAATGTATGACCCCAAATGACTGCCAGATTGTAGTCATAGTTTTCTACATATGAAATCCTATGTTTTATGTTCATGGATTCTGTATTTTCTGTATTATATTACTTGCACGATTTCTGTAAGCACCTTTTGAGCAATACAGAAATGTTTATATTAAAATACTTGTTATGTATGCAGGTATTTTACCCTTCTTTTTGTGTTCTTTATACAACAGGGATACGGGGACCAGGAGTACAAGAAACGAAGAGCATATTTTGCAGAGCTGGCTTTTATGTATAGAGAGTAAGTTGTTAAAAATGGATTTGACAATGTTGAACAGTGGTTCTCAAACTATTTTGCTCTGGGACCCCATCAGACAATGAAAAAGTATCAGAAACCCATAAGGTTAGTGCAGAATGACCGCCATACACGTGTGGTCATCAGACCAAACATGCACAGCAGCAAGGGAGGCAGTGGATGAAAGGAGGAGGCAGTGGATGGCAGGAATCCTGTTTTAGGACTCCTCAGATCAGTGGCGTAAGTTTGTCCCAGTTATTCAGAGGCAAGATACCGTAGTTCAATCAGTAAGGTGTCTCCAATAAGACAGGTCATGAGTTCTAATACAGGGTGTGATACTTTAAATGTATATTAATAATGTTAGGAGGGGAGTAAGCCACAGAAGCAATATCAATGGCTTTCAATTAACTGATTCAAACTCAAAGGGTAGGAGAGATGCCCCCTTGGGAACAGGAGCCCAGTGGCAGATTACTCCATTGCCTCCCAGAGTTACACCTTTGCCTCAGACTTTTAAGCCAGTGATGCAAAGAATCTGAAGTAACAGATAATTCAACTGCTTTTTCATACTCACTGACTGGAAGATCAGAGAAGTCATCAGCTGGATGGTCGGCGACATGGAGCAGCGACTCCATGCTGAGATGGTCGTGACCAGTGTTCCCTCTAAGCTGTCCGCGTGTGCGCTCGCACACAACACGACGAGCGTGCGCACAGACATTACAACAGAGCGCACAAAGCAGCAGTGGTCCCTTTTTGCAGTTGTGGACTCAATTAATGTGTGTTTCACCCAGTAACTACATTCTGTGCTGTGATTTGAATGTTTAAATGTTTAATATAATTTTGAAGTAAAGTTAACGCACAAAAATTAAAATTTCCTTCCAAAGTTGCACAGCCAAAATCTTTTGCCGCACACAGCCTTTGTCAAATTAGAGGGAACATTGGTCGTGACCCACTTTGGCGGTCAGAAATCAACAGTTTGAGAACCACTGGACTAAAAACCTATTTAAAAAACAAATCACGCTTACATGTTAATGAAAATGAGACAGCTAGATAACTCCTCATGTAAGTCATGACACGTAACACCTGGAAATCTTGACATTACAGCATTTACGCAGCCAATTACTCCACAGAGAGGTTACATAAAGCTCTCTATCTAGCATGAAAACGCCATAATACAGATCACTGCAGTAACATTTCTGTTTAGTTTGTTAATAATGCTTTTTAACTGATTTTGAAATGAAACATTGTAGAGGAACATACAATATTTGACACGACACAGCACATTCTTCATTAATCTTGGCTTTCCATATTTAAATACAGGTTGAGTATCCCGTATCCAAAATGCTCGGGACCAGGAGAATTTTGGATAACGGATTATTCCGTATTTCGGAATATTTTAATATTTCAATGATGTATTTTGAAGTATCTTGCATTTATGCTGTATAAACACATAATATACACACAAATATATTTTATTACCACATAAAATACACACAAACATATTTTAATTGTTCAAAAAACAAGGTTTCAAAACGTGAAACAAAATGTGTGTACTATCTCAGCACTGAATTTGAATGCCAAGCAATCATTGTCTTGCACATATATAGTGCCAGTTACATATCATGTCCCCAGTGATGCTGTTACATATGTCCCCAGTGAGTTTTTAGCAAAAAAAAATTTTTTTTTTCACTTTCTGGAATGTCCGTATTTCGGAATAATTCGGATAACGGATATTCGGATACGGGATACTCGACCTGTAGTATTATTATAAATAATCTTGAAGTATTATTGAACACTTGTGGCACCTATGTATTAATACAGGTTGAGTATCCCTTATCCAAAATGCTCGGGACCAGGAGAATTTTGGATAACGGATTATTCCGTATTTTGGAATATTTTAATATTTAAATTATGTATTTTGAAGTATCTTGCATGTATGCTGTATAAACACATAAAATACACACAAATATATTTTATTACCACATAAAATACACACAAATATATTTTATTTATTCAAAAAACAAGGTTTCAAAACATGAAACAAAATTTGTGTACTATCTCAGATATTGAATTTGAATGCCAAGCAATCATTTTCTTGCACATATATAGTGCCAGTTACATATCATGTCACCAGTAGTGCTGTTACAAATGTCCCCAGTGAGTTTTTAGCAAAAAATAAATAAAAAAATTTCACTTTCTGGAATGTATGGTTTTCGGAATAATTCGGATAACGGATACTCGGATACGGGATACTCAACCTGTAATAATAATAATAATAATAATAATAATAATAATAATATCAAGTGTAATGCCAATGTTACTAAATATGTTGTTTTAACTCCAGTGATGCCTGCCTCAGCCCATCAGGGCATGAGGGAGCCTTGCTAGGGCCCAGGTACTTTTGAGATGACATAGCCTACCTGTGAGAGGTGTGGCCATGTACTCTTATAGTAATATACAGAAATATATAGCACTGTAAGCACCTCCTTGACCACACTGCAGACCAGCTGTGTTGGGTTGAGAAGAGCTGTTGAAGCTGGGCCCCTGCATCAGACCTCAGCTTGTGTAATTAGTACCCCCTCCTCTCTCGACACTACTGGAGCCCATCAGCCTAGTGATAATAGACTGTGTCTCTCCTCCGGACTCGCCCAACTGGCAGCCATCACAGACAAAGCGGACCCTACTGTGGTGAATAGGTGACACCTGCAGCAGTCAAAATTGATAGCTACTGACTGTTCATACATTGCCCAGAATATTGGCAATCCTAAATGAGGGAGAAGAAGTATAAACGCACATAATGGCCCTCATTCTGGTTGGCTCACAAAGCAATGCATGCATCCGAACACCCGCTCCCTGCTATTTGCCGATTTTTCCTGCAGGCCTGCGAATGGATGTTTTGCATAAACAACCATTTTAAGCCTTGCATGGGTGCCCAAAATCATGCGATGGTTCCGAAAATCGAGTCCCCCTCCTGGCCCCATGGAAAGGTGGGCAACCCTCATAGATACTGGTGCACCCCCACCCCCATCTCCCCTACGGCAGCGTTAATTTACAGCAATTCATTGCTTTCGGCAGGAGGGGAGGGGCGGGGCTAAGGATACAAATCACGTCATTTAGCTCCGTCCCTTCCTCGAACACCCATGAATTGTGGGATTTTCTGTACTGGGGGCGGGGCTTGATGATGTCTACACCAGGCCCTGCTCCTGAAGTGCTGCTGACAGTCTCCTCTCTGAGCTTCTCCCAAAGAGGAGACTTTAAAAATAAGCAACCCTGGTGTAAAGTCAGAAATAAGTTTGGCTTATGCTAGTAGGGCATGTAAAGTCTGTAAGAGAAAAGTTACTTAACTTACAGTGCCAAGTATTGCAGAACATAGGATACTAGCTATATAAATAATCATTACTGCATATGCAGGCACTGGGATGAAGCTATGTTCTCTGTCACCCTGGACAGAAGAGACTTCCAAGAAATGGGCTAGGCACCAGAGCTTTAAATCAATCATATATCGGTGTAATATTAGTGTTTCATTCCTGATTAGCTCTTCTTTTAGCTGTGTGTAACCAATATTACATTTATATGCTCCGTATACTTATAGCACAATTGAAATTCCTTATGTGAGTTAGAGTCAGATGTTTATGCCGTTCAGTGCACTTAATCGGACACAGGTGGCTTCTGAGTCTGTATAGTATGTCTCATCAGTGTGAGTATGAGTACTGCCTGTTTGCTCAGAATCGTGTGAAAATAATATGCAAAGTGTATTGTCAGTGCGACATTTACCATTGGGACATCTGGTACATGGATGATGGCTAGGCTTAAATGATGCTACTGCACTTTGTACATAGTTACAATAATATTTATATCTTTAAATAAGAGCAAAAAATGAACTCATACCAGAAGAACAAATAATATAATAGAAAACAAAAATAACTATTTTAATAGCTATGAAGTAGCTTTCACAGCACGAAGCTTGATTTATTACTGTGCTAGTGTGAGGTTATAGTTGGCCCTGTTTTTAAGGGCAAGTTAACTTTCCCGTATTTTCAAAGCAGTGCAGAGCAGTCAAACAGTAACCACTACCAGCTGTCCGTCCTTACTAGCCTGCCTGTGTAATATCACAATGAGTAATACAATCAGCAACTATCCTTTGCTCCATGCAGTGCAAATTTTTAATTGTGAAATACTCAAGCATTAAGCATTTAATTGCCTATTTATAGAGTGCTCGACAGAGAAAATGTTATGTTTCATTCTGTTTATGCGGAGAGGGAAGTAGGTGTTATTTACTCCACTGTTCTGTGTTTATTGGGACATTCCCACGTCCCACCTGCGGACGGTAGTGTCCCGCGGCGGGGGGGGGGTGTGTGTGTGCGAGTAGAGTATAGACCACACCCCCTTTCATTAGGCCATGCCCCCGACATTTCCAACACGCTTCTGAGTGTCCCTCCTCTGCCTTCATAGAAGTACAGTGCTGTGGAGAGAAGCCTATAGGCTTCTATGGTGTAACGCCACCTACAGCTGACGTTACCCTTCACAATGCTAACCACTATGCCACTCTGCACCTGGGTATAGCTCATGTATATGCCTCAGAAAAGTTTATGGGAAATATTGGTCATGCTACCTAAACCTGTGGTAAGGAGTGAACTATGAAATGACTGGAAGATTCATATTATGTTAATCTCTTTGTTGTAGGGGAGAGGCTTTGCCAAGAGTTGAATACACAGCTGAAGAAACTGCCACTTGGTAAATGTTTGAGAAAGCAATATTCAAATTTGTGCCATAGCAGCCCACTTTCCACATTAGTTGGTTTTATTGTATCTACCAGGGCCAAAATCCACTTGGTGTATTTCACAATTTAGCTTTTGTGGTCAAATATAAAGGAAATTTCTCTGTATTTCGTATTCTGGTGAAACTGCATGTTGTACATTGACTGTAAATGGTCTAAAGCAGGCATGTCCAACGTTGGACATGCCTGGTCTAAAGTGATGAAGAAACAGAATGCAATGCATTGTATATATACTGTGATGTCCATTCCCCCTGTGTTTAAGGATATTTTTTATTTAAAATGTAACTTGTGCCAGTGGTAAAATATTAAACATGAATATTACACTTGTAGGAGTCAAGTCTACAAATCTCTCAGCAGCCTCTATCCAAATTATGCTTGCAAGCAATACTTAGAAGCTTTTCAACAGCTGGAAAAACACTGTGGATTTACAGAAAATGCCATACCTCAGCTTCAGGACGTGTCCAATTTTTTAAAAGGTAGGTTGGATTCACCTAAACCAAGCACTTCAGATATGAATTGGGTGGCCAAAGTGACATTTTCTGTTGGAACAGTGTGATCTACTATGAATAAGCCATCATTAATAGACTGTAAGAGAAAGTAGCTTCCTCCCTTTCATAGTCATCTGGGGAAGAAAATTTGTTTTGATATCTCTATAATGCCTCTTATTGGGGGGGGGGGGGGGGGCACATTTGACTTGCACTTGTCTTGTGTGTCATTGAATCAGAGAAAAACACATTCCATTTCATTATACCCATAAAACTTTTTCAACTAGAACTATGTGGGCCCATAGCATTACTTGGTGGGCACCAACATTAACATTTATTATGAACAATTAAAACAAAACAATGGGCATACCGTGTCTGGCCTTCTGATCAAGGCTAATTGGATCGCTGTACAACAAAGGAGTATGTCTGAGGAGGTCCCGTGTCTCTACAAAGTCCACTCTCAGAAGCCTCCAAGATGGTAGATCAAGAGGTCCAGTCCAACAGTTTTTATGTCCTTTTAGTATCACCACCAACGTGTTCCTGCTAAGTAGCAAGCCTTCCTCAGGGTGTGTGTGCCTTAGCTGGCGAATCGCTCAGATGTGCATTGGTAGCTTCTGCACAACTTTCTCTGCTCATAGACAGAGAAAGCTGTGCGGGAACTGGGCCACAGTGATCACAGTCAGTGTAAAAAAATAATTACCTCCCCAGGGTCCGGGGATCACTGCTCCAGTGAGGGGTGCCAGTCTCCGGGCCTTCATGCTGTGCAGTGACCCCAGTGCGGTAAAGTGATGCTGCAAAGCGTCAGGTCACTTTACAGCACTGGGGGTCATAGAAGATGGAATCCCCGGTGGATGGTGAATATAAATCAGCAGAGGGGGGGACGTGATGCATGACGGGGTCATTGCAACTGGGAGGGGGTGCCAACGGCGACAGTAGCAGTGAATGTGCAGTACAACATCAGGGTTTATCCACTGCATAAACCAGCTGGTTCTCCGACCCCTTGCCTGTTTACATCCTGCTATCTAACCACCACCCCCTCGCTTGCACCTCTTGTAATCTGTCTGTCTCCCCTTCCTACTAGATTGTAAGCTCCTCCGAGTAGGGCCCTCTTCCCTCCTGTTGTCAAAGCCCACTTCTCTTCACATTTCACTCACAGCTCTCCTTTACTCCAACACTCAGTGACCATCTTCATCTGCATACTCATCTCCATCATTGGCCTCAAGCCTCTAGTTGTATGTTGATTGAGTCCTCACTACTTATATTTAGGCTGTAATGTGTATTGAACTGTGGCGCTCTTTATTTGTACTGTATTTTTGTTATTTATTCAATGTTATGCCAAGTTTTGTCTCCCTGTATTGTTCCTTTGTACGGCGCTGCAAAACACTTGTGGCGCCTTATAAATAAAATTATAATAATAATAATAATAATATTCCCATCACAGGGACAGAGCTTTATCGCATTGAGAGTCTGGACGATATTATCACACCACATCCGCAACCTTAGATGCTGATGGTGATAAATGGGCCCCTTAGGGGTAAATTCACAAAGTACTGAGTGCCCATAGCAACCAATCATATTCTATCATCTTCTAGAAAGTGCTAAATAAATAAGAAGTGCAATCTGATTGGTTACTATAGACAACATACTATCTTTAATAAATCTTAGTAAATTCCATCATAAGGCTGTCTGAGTTTGCAAATGTTAAAGAACCATTGTTAAATATATATAACATATTTAGGTTGTATTGTATGCACTTTAGAAATCAATTTCTAAAATATTAAGCATTATTATATATACTAATGAAAATACCATTTACTGTATCTGGATTTTTGCATCCATTGGCATATAAAAAAAAATGAAAAAAATCCTTTTGCCTGACTTTAGTTTTCCTACAACTTGTTGCCTGGAGCAGCTGCCATCAGTATTGGCATAACCCTGAACACAGGATTAGATGGAGGTTAGGACACAGGGTTAGATATAAGGTGATATTAATAACAGCTGTTCAAGAAGACATTGGAGATTCTGGAAGATAGGTTTGACTCCGTTCTCTAAGTTGGACTACAATCATTAAGTCATAAAGTCTGGGTATAGAGATACTGTGAAATGCGTGATGCTGCCAGTTAAGATTTTTTTGGCACATAACATACGGGAAGAGAGAATTGAGCAAAAAGGTCCTTTTGGCATCCTTGTTCCTGTGTAGGTTCACTCACCAAGTGGAACTCAAGCCAATCTTACAGTGAATAGAAATTTACCTTTCCTTAGTAGCACAGAGTATTCACAAGGAAGAGAAATCATTTAATAGGCTTGTCAGCGTCTCACTGCATAACAGTTTTTTATGTGTTCTATTTAGAAAGAACAGGGTTCAAACTGAGACCTGCTGTTGGTTTGCTCTCTGCTCGAGATTTCCTGGCATGTCTAGCTTTTCGAGTATTTCCAAGCACACAATACTTGAGACATCCCTCAGCTGCCATGCATTCACCAGAACCGTGAGTAACACAAGGCCTGATTAAGGGTTTCAGTCACCCTAGGCTATTACGAAAGTAGGTTCCTTCTTCCCCATCCCTAATTGTTTGCCTCAGCTCCATTCATATTGTCACTTTTTACTGCCCTAGCAGTGCTGGCAACAGCGGGAGTGGTATCAATCAGCCTTGGCAGCTGAGCCAGTCATGGCACTCACATGATCACTTACTCCCAACATCCCTGCCTCAGGCACGCCAATAACCCCAGCAGGCACTGCTGCTCCCACAGTTCCTGGGGGAGGTCTCACAAGACCTTGCTTGGCCCTTAACTCCAGCAGCACCAGGAAGCGCTCCCATCCCAGCTCAATCTATTGTGCTGATGCTGTGCTCCCAAGGACCAAGCCCCCAGGCTGCGGCCTATTGGTTACTTAGGCCCTGGCTGGAACCTGACACACTAGGGGCACTCACATTCTGCATTTTTCACTTGGAGGA
Source organism: Crinia signifera (assembly GCF_055691185.1). Taxonomy (NCBI): domain Eukaryota; kingdom Metazoa; phylum Chordata; class Amphibia; order Anura; family Myobatrachidae; genus Crinia; species Crinia signifera. The sequence goes on along the minus strand of NC_139220.1, from coordinate 112,320,818 downwards.
GGCTCCAGCCAGCAGCTCAGCTGTTCATTAACAGTGGCCATCTTGTATGATCGTTTTGGGCAATCCCACATGTCAGAGTCTATGTGTTGTTTTAAGCTGTCCATACTTTTGCTCTGCTCTAGACAGATGGAGGGAGTGGTGTGTGTGTCAGCACTGCTATTGGCTCCCACCTGTCTTAATCCGACCCTGCCATTTATTGTTACATAACTAATAACATTGAAAAAATGCCCATAACATCCAGTATTTCATAAATCTGATTTGTTTTGCATTACATACATTGTATATGGAATAGTAATAATGTGCTTGTTTCTCAATGAATTATTATATTTAGTTACGTTATACCATCTTTTATTTCTTACTGTAAGTGACTGCTGCCATGAACTCTTGGGCCACATCCCGATGCTTGCCGATAAAGAGTTTGCCCAGTTTTCACAGGTAAAATATGGTTCTAAAATAAGTGTGTACATAGTATTTGGCTTATTAATATCAACTAAACACATTTCAAACTTTTCTGAAGAAAAGACAAAAACTAAAAGAAAATCCCACATGTCTAATTATGACGCCGATGGACAGATAACCATATTTGAGTTTAGCAAAATAAATGAAATTACGGAAAACAATGACTGAATAAAAAACTGCGACCAATATGGAGGGGTACGTTTTAGGAACATGGGAGTTCTATTGAAGATGGGATGTTGCTCATAGCAACCAATCTGAGCACCTTCTAGACCGTAATAGATACAGGACAATCTGATTGGTTGCTATGGGCAACAATAGAACTCCCATCTTAGTAAATTTACCCGGACTGTCAAAATATAAACTTAGCATTATAGAATGACCATAAGGGGGAAATTTACTAAGCCGGCCATATACCTCCGATCCCCGTATGAACAGGTACGGATGGGATCAGCCATATACGACCTGAAAATACAAATGAAAATTTACTAAGCTGTCATATTCTCCTCATTCATATTTTACGATGTGGTGGCCATTTGTATGCTTATCCATTCATATATTGGGATTGTTTACACTAGAAAAGAGATGTTTAAGGGGAGACATGCTTAACATGTACAAATATATCAGGGGCCAATATAAGGAACTGTCAGATGCCCGTTTTAGTGAAAGAAAGAACTCTAGGACACGTTGGCATGAAATAAGATTATAGGAAAAAAGATTTAATTCCCTAAGAAGGAAACATTTTTTGGTACTTGTTTCCTAGCACGGCCACAATCGGGAGTAATCGTGTACCTTAACTTAAGGTACACGATTAACGTGATGGACCCGATTTCCTTTGAAATCAGGTCCATTTTGCCGGCAAAGGCAACATCGGGTCCATCGCATCGGTCGCGTGCATTAACATGGCAGGCGACCTGACCGATGCGATGGACCCGATTTTGCCATAGGGTTCAATGTTAAAATATTTTTAACATTGTAATCGCGTTCATCGCGTCGGTCTTGCAATGCAATGGACGCGATTAAGCACATTTTACATAGCTAACAATGGGAAATGGGCCAATATGGCACATTTCTGATTGTATATGCCCCTGTCATGCCTAAAAATTAATGCCCCCCCCATTGTGAGCGGCACCCCAAGATTGACGCCAACCCGAAGCATGGCGAGCGTAGCATCGGGTTGGCGTCAATCGTGGTGTGCCGTTCACAATAGGGCCATTTGGGGTCTGGGGACAATTTTACATTGAATCCAATGTAAAATAGGGTCCCAGGGACCCTATTCTCATTTGATTCAATGTAAAAATCGGGTCCATCGCGTCGGTCGCATCGCATGCAATTTGGTCGCATGCGATGCGACCGACGCGATTTTTCCAACCCGATCAAAATCGGTGTGGTCGTTCTAGGAAACAAGTACCCATTTTTTACAGTCAGGGCAGCCAAACTATGGAACTCTCTTCCTGGTGAGGTGGTGTCGGCAGACACAATAAATACGTTTAAAATAAGATTGGACAAACATTTATTGATTGAAAAACATCATCAAATAATAACCATAATCTGTCTTTAAAGATATCAGAATACACTACGTACAACAAGGGATGAAGCTAGTAGATCATACTGAAGTTGAACTCGATGGACGCAAGTCTTTATTCAGCCTTAACTACTATGTAACTATGTAACATATTCGTATTTGGCTGCCGTATTTATATCCACCAAATACATACGAAGCGGCAGCATCGCACAAATCAATCAGATCTGTGCAATGCTGCCCCGTGTAAAACAAATTAAAAGATAAAAAAATTGAAAAAAATGATATGGCAGTAATCAGCACTGGGCTCATCGAAACGGTCCTGGTTTTAGAAATTCAGGGGGACAAAAAACCAGGGTTCCTCCATATTTCTCCATATTTCTAAAACCATCACCAGGCTTATGGCCCAGTCCTATTTCCCAAAGTATGGGGGACAAAATAAATATTGTTCCCCCGTATTTTGACAACCAGAATCGGGACCAAAACAGCGAGCAGGGTAATGTCACAGCTGGGGAAAATTGTTTATACAATTTCCCCCGGGCCAATGTAATAGCCATCTGAATGGTCAGCCTGGGCAGGGACCCTGGGGGAGTGGGGATCCCCCCAGTAAAGGGGTCCACCCTCCAGGATAACCCCTGCCAGGGCTGAAGCCTGGGGTTGTCCCTAATTCCCCAGGGCTGTGGGCACCAGGCTGATTTTTGGTGTAAAAATAGAATAAACTATTGAGTTTTGTTGTGGAACTACAAGTCCCAGAAAGTCACCCCCACATGCAGGGATTTGAAGAACCACAAATACCAGCATGAGGGGCATTAAAGGGCCCTCTGGTATTTGTAATAATAAAAAACTAAATCTTTAATTAATTCTACAATCACTCATACATACTTACCTATGGCTTCCACCATAGGCCACGTCCTCTTGTCCATTAGAATCCAATTGGGTACCTGTGGAAATTATAGTCAGCCTACAAAAGAGGACCCCTTTATATAAGGTCTGAAACTAGGAGAAGGAGGACATTCTAACAATTCCATGGATTTGCCATAGATACAGTGATGTTTTTTCACCATCATGATATCAATCTTAAATAAGGCCATTAATAGAGATGGCTTTTGATATGGCCTCTGTATGTATCTGTGTGATAAAAATAAAATATAAATGATGGTCTATGTCCACCAATGTGCTTCATTGTCCAACATATATATATATATATATAAAATATATGGTACTTGTTTCCTATCTGGGCGCCCGCTACGTTAATTGCGCACCATGCTATTCTCCGTATAAAAATCGGATCGCATCGCATCGGATACCACAAATGCACATACACGATATTGAACGATGCGATCCAATTTCGTTCCCGCTTTTATGGTTGGCCCATAGGATGGCCCATCTGTAACACTACTGTATTTATTTACCCTTCAAAGCCCTCCCCTTGTCACATCTGCACAGAAACACAGTATTGACGTCAACCCGAAGCGTGGCGAGCGGCGTCGGTACGCGTCCTCCGACTTTTTCATACCCCCACTATCCACGTCGGCGTGGAGTTGAGAATAGAATAGTGTGGCGAGCGCAGCGAGCCACCGAGCCCGAAGCGTGGCGAGCGCAGCGAGCCCCGCGAGGGGACGCGGATACTTCACAGGTATCCGTGTCCCCTCGCGGGCTTCACAGGTATCCGCGTCCCCTCGTGGGGCTCGCTGCGCTCGCCACGCTTCGGGCTCGCCACACTATTCTATTCTCAACTCCACGCCGACGTGGATAGTGGGGGTATGAAAAAGTCGGAGGACGCGTACCGCCGCCCCTCGCGGGCTCGCTGCGCTCACCACGCTTCGGGTTGACATCAATACTGGGGTGGCGTTAACAATGGAGGCGCATTTTAAACCATCAGGGGGGGTTTTCTATACAAATCGTGGGTTTGCGGGGTTATTACATTGAAATCAATGTAAAATCGGGTCTCAGGGACCATTTAACATTGATTCCAATGTAAAAATCAGGTTGATCGTGTCACCACATGCGATGCGATTTCAAATGAAATCGGATCGGATCGGATAGCATCGTATGCCATCATACATCATCGAGTACCGAATCCGATGCGATGCAATCCGATTTCATTACGGTGCCGTACGTAGAAAACCTGGGCGCCCAGATAGGAAACAAGTACCAAATATATATTTATTGTTGTCCATAATCCATAACACAGAAAAAAACAAGTGTTAAAATAAAAATGCACTAAAAACTGAACTAAAATAGATTGATGCTAGGAAGGAAGAATAGTTTATTGTACGATTGTAAGGCGATTTTTGACTTGCATAAATACAAAATGTCAAACTATAAAAAATTAGCTATTATTTATATTTACAGGATATTGGTCTGGCATCACTAGGAGCATCTGATAAAGATATTGAAAAGTTGTCTACTGTAAGTATGTAATTATTGATATGTATTCCTTTCAGTGGCGGGCTGGGCCGGGGGACAGGGTGCCATGTGCCCCCCGGGCCGCTTTATCAATTGGTGCCGCGGGCCGGGTTAAATATTGAAAAGGGCCCTGGTGGTCCAGTGTATTTAAAGCGTCAGCCATAGCCTAGCCCACCCGCAGCCCAGCCAGCAATCACTGATTCACTACACTGACTCTATGCTGTGGGCGGCTCATGCAGGGAGGAGGAGGAACAGTGTGTGTTATGTGCCCTCCCCAAGGCACCTCCTGCTCCAGCATGTGACGTGATGTCTGCAGCCGCGCTGTGGGTGGCATGAGACTGACTAGTAGTGGTCTCACAGGCGGCAGGTGGCAGGCGCAGTAAAGTCCCTCACCGGTTCACCCCCCCCCCACCATTTGCCCTGGCTGGCAGCACCTAGGCCCCAGTGACTGGCCCACACTGTGGCCAGCCTCCCCAGGAATTCAGGATGCAGAGCAGCCAATGGCTGTCCCTCACCCCCCACTGTGTGCCCTGTCCAGCGGTGCCCAAGTCCCCAGACTCCAGGAGGCAGTGAAAAGGGACAGTCAAGTCATTCTGCACCCTCACTTGCACCCAGGCAGCCCCAAGAGCAGGCAGCTCAGCAAATGGGAGCGTTCCACGATGCAACCCTTGACATAGAGCATACAACCCCAGGTGTTCTAGCATGCAACCCCTGGCATCAAACAAGAAACCCGTAGCAACAAGCATGTAGGTAATTGGCACTTATATGGCATAAAATGTAATAGGCAACACGGCGTGTGGTATTATATGTAATGGGCATTACATTGTGGCATAATGTGTAATGGGCATCACAGTGTTTGGTATAATGTGTAATGGGCATTACGTGGTTTGGTATAATGTGTAATGGGCATTATGGCACATGGTGTAATGTAATGGGTGTGTGACGCATAATAGGCATTATAGTGTAAATTTTTGGCTTGCCTAGCTCTTTTATCCTGGCTCCTACATTAACATAAAATTTCTTCAGCCCTGGCATAACGTGTAATGGGCATCACAATATCTGGCTTAACCTGTAATGGGCATCACAGTGTGTGGCATAGCGTGAAATGGGCATCACGGTGTGTGCCGTAGTATGTAATGGGCATCATGGTGTGTAGCGTAGCATGTACTGGGCATCACGGTGTGTGGCATAATGTGTAATGGGCATTACAGTGTGCAATAAGCTTGTAAAAATTGCACAGGACTGCGATTATCTGCAAATCCATTTGCAATAATTTAATTTAATTTAATCAAATGATTTTCCTAGTGTGTGCAGTCTGTGCGTAGCACAGGACTTACTCTGGTGCTGTGATAGAAACAGGAACGGGGTCGGAGCTGACGTCGCGGTCTGTGACTGTTATTTATGGGCCAGTGCTCTGGACTTACCTCACAGGCTAAAAGTTGCCAGCCAGCCCCTGATTCCTTTTCCTACATATGTAAGCAGGTCCTTGTTACCTCCTTGTGTATCCAGTTATCTTGGTATACCTTTTCAAATAGCTTGACTAAAATAGTAAATGGGTAAACTTAGGGGTTTATTTACTAAATGGGAGGTCTATTGAAAATTGGATGTTGCTATGGGAAACCAATCAGAATCAACTTCTTAATTTTTTAGCACTTCTAGAAGATAATAGAACAAATTTGATTTATTGCCCATAGCAACATCCCATCTTCAACAGAACTCTAATCTTAATAAATAAACCCCTTAGAGCAGTGGTTCCCAAACTGTGTGCCGTGGTACCCTGGGTTGATGGTGCAGGATAAATTCAAATTATTTATGGTCACTGTAATAGGCAAAACCAGTGCTTGGGGCATCCAGTCATAACGTATGTAGACAGGGCCGGCGCCACCACCTGTGGGCGCGGCAGCTGGATGGAGGCACTTGGGAGTAGGTCAGCAGAACCCCCCACCCCCCGTGGAGCCAAATGAGCAGCGCTCGCACCACCTGTGGAGCCAGTTGAGCTGTACCCACACCCCCCATGTAGCAGGTCGCCATCAGGCCGCACCCCCACTCCCATGGAGCAGGTCGGTGGATGCATCCCCCACCCCTGGATTCGACTAGGGGATGTGCTGGTCCCTCAGTTATGCGGTCCCGCACCAAAAAACTGAGCCTAGGGACCTTATTCTGCGAATTTGCATGGAATTGTGTTTTTCTTTTGCGCGTGCGCATGTACATTTTTGTGCACGTTCATGCCCTGGTGCGAGCGGCCATGGCAAACAGAGTGTTCACCGGGTGCTTGCACACAACAGTGTGGCTGGGGGGCCAGGGGATGCGCCCATGGTAACGCCAAGTGTTTCATGTGCGTTCTCATCAAAATACTGGGCGTTCCCATGGTAATGCCCTGATGACGTGGGTGCCAGGGGCTTGCAGTGCCTGCCATGTTCCCCTCCAGAACACAAGCAAAGCTAAGACACCTGAGAGGGTCTTAGTTTTGCGTGTACTTTCACATTATTGGATGATTGGCGACCATCCAATGATGTGGGTGTCCTCCAATAGGCTGCAAATGGCTGTTTATGCAAGACATCCATTCGCCCTACCAATGGGGGAGGTGGCCTGTTTGAGCGGTGGGTGGGCTTAAAAGACACAGAGTAACCCCAAAAGATACTAGCAGGCCAGCACAATTTACTTTGTTTTAAAAAATTTATTTTTTACATTTCTCAATAAGAAAGTTATGGATTAGGGGCATCGTAAAAAAAAAAAAAAGATACTCTAGGGCGCGGTACAGTTTGGAAACCACTGCCTTAGATCCTTATTCAGAGCTGCACAAAGTGCCAATGTTCAATTTCTATTATAGGTGCAAGCATAGGTGCGCCCACTCATTTAACAGGGAACGACCTCAAATCCCCAACTTACTGTATGTTATCAGACACCCTGCAAATACATACTGTCATACATAACAATGGGTGACTGTGCAAAATTGCATGTTTTATGTGAAAAAAAACAATGTCTGCTCTGCAAAACTGTGGGGTATATTTATTATAGTGGCGCTAAACGGTTCCTGCTTCGACTCATTAGCGAGGCGAAGCAGGAGGGCACACCAACAAGATATATCAACATCTTGCCGGCCGAAGCGGTGGAGCATTAAATCCCTCCTCCGGCGATGTCCCCTCTTGGAGACAGCGCATCAATTAATACTGATGCGCCGTCTCCTTCCCCCCCGGCCGGCTGACTGGGCATGCGCGGGATCTCGCTACTCTCGCGAGATCCCCAGCGCAGCTCAGAGCCAGCAGCAGGGCCACGCTGTCCCTGCTGTAGGCATAGGGCATCGCCGCATGCAGCAGTCGAAGTCGAGAGCCGCAGGCAGCGGATCGGTCAGAGATGCTGACCGATCATAAATCAGGCAGGAGGCAGGTGTGCATCACAAAATATTGTAGCTGCGCTATGCCTCCTGCCCCACACCACCGCATGTAAGACATCCGCTCAGCGGATTTCATAGATCAGGGGAAGCGCTATCCCCTGTCATAAGGCACGGGGATAGCGCATATTCCCCTGATCGTCAGATAATAAATCTACCCGTGTGCTGTAAAGTATTTGCATTTTCCTAAATTCTTATGGTTTATTTAATGCAAGGAAAAGGAAAATGATTAATTGATATCAACCATATAAGGGACAAAATTCTAGATATTAGCTTAATATCAATGTGCTCAATGTATTAGCACAAAAGGAAATGTTAACAGCATAAAAAGGCAATTAAGGTAATAAAAAAAGGTAATTTAATAAAATCTAAACACTATTGAAAACTAATTTTATCCACAATAACTGTCCATAATCAACCACACACAATAATATATATAAATATTCCTGACATGATGTTCCAAGTAATGTGTCACAAATTATATATCCCCTCCCCCCTTTAAAACACCACAAACAGCCCAATTTTCCACATGGGGAATATACAATAGCAGATATTAAATTTGTTTTTGGGGCTTGGAAAAATCTAGGTAGAAACTGTTTAACCCTTTTAGTCAAAAGTGAATTTGTCAAAATTTGTGGGGAAATTGCCAAGCAAACATTTTTATTCATCATAATGATCTGTAATGTTTTCCTTGTATAGGAAATATAACATTTTCTTACACAAAATTTTTTTTTAAAATTTATATAACAAATGTGAGCAACGCTGGCATTTATAGCGGATATTTTTAACATCTCTCACAGAGATGTTGGAACTCAAAGGGTTAAGGTATTGATGATAGTGTGCAGAACCCTGATGGCAGTGGTAACAGTACTCTTGCAAACTGAAGTAGTGTACAGTATACCGGCAAGTTTATAAAACAAATCATGTCCTAAATTTCAGCTGTATTGGTTCACTATTGAATTTGGACTCTGCAAGCAAAATGGTTCTATAAAAGCCTATGGAGCTGGCCTTCTATCATCTTATGGGGAGCTTGTGGTAAGAATTTCTTTAAATAAATGCTAATATAGACAGACAGACAGACAGACAGACAATTTTTTTTTTATAGAAAATATATTTTTTATTTATTAACAGTTTTTATTTATAGAGCACACATATCCCGCAGCGCTTTACAGATGATTTCTCTCGATACCATGTGGTGGACACGAGAAAGCTCATGTCGACCTATTAAGCTTGTGTTGACTTTTTCTCACTGTTAACCTTGTGCATGTTGACCTTTTGGTGTCGACCTAGACAATGTCAAACGAATTTACAGTACCCAGTCCCTGTCCTAGTGGGGCTTACTATCTAGTCAATACCTATGCATAGAAAAGTTGGTGTGGCCTAACAAGGATGTGTTTTCAAAGGGAATGCAGTATTCCTATGACCGTGAGAGGGTAATGCCTAGGAAAGGCAGAGAGGGACATGAGAGAGAGGGTGATAGGGAGATAGGGGCACAGGGAAGAGACAGTCATCTTAGTAATTTCAATTGAAAATCAACAAAGTGAATGCCATTCTAAGTAGACCAGCATGAATGCCCTCTTCGCATTAACAGTACCTGTGCTGGTTACTTCTTAACTCTGTCATGGAGCAGGTCTGGGGTATAGTCACAAGTCTTTTTGCTTGGTTTGAGTTCAAAATTTAAATGAATACTATTGTTACTGTACGTACCAAATACGCCGCGATTTTCACTTAATATTAGTGCAGCTTTAAGATTTGATATGACCTGCCGAGAAGCTACAGAACTATACCCCTTTCAGGTTAATCTATAAAAATCTATAATAAGCATTGATCAAAATTGATACAAAACAATGAAAACAGTTCATCCAAACCCCCAAAATTTTGTTTAAAATCTAAATTCCGAACTAATGGAAGATCCAACCAGGTTTTGGTTTAGCTAGATACTGTATACTGGTAGGTTAATTGACTCCCAACAAAATTAAACCCAGAGTGAATGTGTGTGCATGTACATGTGGTAGGGAATATAGATTGTAAGCTCCACTGGGGCAGGAACTGATATGAATGTTCAACTATTCTCTGTAAAGCGCTGCGGAATATGTGCAAGACTTATGATACAAGCAGTGTTACAATAAGTTACTGTCACTAAGCATGAGCCAGTATTTTGAAGTCACCCCAGCTTGTCAAATTGTACTATATTTTATATTATGTGTTGTCTTATTTATGTTTTAATTGCTTGTATTTTCAGTATGCATTATCAAATAAGCCTGAACTTAAGCCCTTTGACCCAGAAGTCACTGCAGTCCAACCATACCAGGACAATTCCTTCCAGCCAGTATATTTTGTATCTGAAAGCTTGGAAAACTCCAAAGACAAACTACGGTGATAACATGAATTAAATATATACACTATCACTATCTAAACAATGCTCTTGTTCTGTTATACACTGTGGGGTAGATGTATGAAGCAGTGATAAGGAAAGAGAAGTGAGCCAGAGGAGAAGTGGCCCATGGCAACCAATCAGCTGCTCAGTATAATTTTATATTATGCAAATTATATTTGTTACATCAATGCTGATTGGTTGCCATGGGCCACTTCTCCTCTGGTTCACTTCTCTTCCATTACCACTGCTTTATACATCTACCCCACAGTTCTAATAATTTCCTGAAAACAATGAAATAACATTTAAACCTAAAAAAAAAATGTAGTTGCATTTGCTACAGCAGGTTCCCTGTAAATGCTAAATTATGTTTGTACTGTATAGTGTAAGAAAAATATTTTTTAGAAATGTAATATTAATATTGAATATGTCCAGTTCTCTAGTCAAGGTACAATATTTTGTAACATTTTACTAAAATATGAATTACTGGACAGATTAATGCATTTTGGATCACTGTATTTTTTTTTTTTAAATCCCTGAACACTATATAGAGCAGGCATGTCCAACGTTGGCCCTCCAGATGTTGTGAAACTACACATCCCAGCATGCTTTGCCACAGTTTTGCTATTAGAGAATGCTAAAACTATTGCAAAGCATGCTGGGATGTGTAGTTTAAAAACATCTGGAGGGCCAACGTTGGACATGCCTGATAGAGCTTTCATTGGATGATTTATTAGCTCAACCAACTAAATGTCATACTTATTTAATCAACTAAATATGATCATTTATTCTGCTAAATCTATAGAGATAACAAATAGTGTATTGGATGTTCGGTGTACATTTTTCTGTAGTAAGTAGTATAGACGTGTCCAGTTTGCCCCATTGTGGCAGATGTATCAAGCTTTATAAATTGATACAGGGAAAGATGATAACGCACCAGCTACACACGCAGCAGACACACACACACACACATATATATATATATATATAAATATATATATATATATATATATACAACCCAATAGGGATTTGGCGCCCATAACACTTGGTTAACACCATAAGCTTCAAAGGGATTGTTCGTAATCTCCAACACGGTAAAAGAGGCGTTGTTCATCCACAAGATGTTCTTTATTAAAATATTCATTAGATGTCAACAGTACAAAGAAACCCAACACGTTTCGTCAACAATGACTTCACCAAGTCTTCCAATACATATGATTTTTATTTCTATCCTTGCAGGGTATCCAATAATTGGGGAGGTATTCCCCTATATAGGGTTTTAAAATCACACAAGATAAGAGATGCTTTTATTTGGTATAATTCTATATAATTATTTTAGGCTCCATATTTATTGAGTTCAATTTGGAGTCACCAAAGAGGTCTGAAGCATTTGATATCCTTCCAGATACTTACAAATCATATAAAATCAAAATCAATCAATGATAAACTGATGCAAATCCAAATATGGGGCTTCAAAATAAATAAGCCTTTAGATTGGAGCTCTGTTCCACGCAATGCTGGTAATCTGAACATGCAGAGAGATTTAGATTTCGGTGGGGTTTTACTTCAAAGTGAGATCTATGTTGCCGTGTAAAAATAAAGCAGTCCGTATTTTCCCTGCACAGAAACAATAACTCACCCAAATCTAATTCTCTACAGGCATTCGTCTGTAATAACATTTTGTGTATTAATATCAGGAGCTTGCAAGACAGGCTCAGTACACAAAGCTCATCTTAAATCCTGCCAAGCAGTTTCCACGGGTCTAGACCACATTATCTTGTCTGTGGAAGGTTTTTTGAAGACATTCGGTTTTTGGAGCTGCTCTAGTGGCAAAATCTCGAATGAATCTGCGATAATATCCCACCAGACTGAGAAATGTCCTAAATTGTGACTTACATTTAGGATTAGGACAGGTGAGGACTGCTTCTACTTTACTAGGCTAAGGTTAAACTTGCCCACAATGTACAACAAATACTTGGCTTCCACCATACAATGGAACATTTCTCAGGGTTGACGGTAAAACTGTGTGTCTGTAAAGACTTTAAAACTGCCTCTACTTTTGGTAGGTGTGATTCCCAATGAGAGCTGAAGATAACAATGTCATCTAAATATGCAGCTGCATATCCTCTGTTGCAGCAACTTATTCATAGCTCTCTGGAAGGTTGCTGGGGCACCAGGTAAACCATATGGTATTACTGAAATAAGCCCTCTGGGAGGAATCTGCCAATAACCTTTTGTTAAATCGAGTAGTAAGGTACAGACTCTTGGCTACATTTTCTACCAACTCAATTACCACTGTCAGCCCCTCAAATGTCTGGTGGTCAGCCTGAAGGGCCCACTGCTGTATCGATTGGTTTAACACCCACATAGCCTGGTCCAGTGTGACTTTATCCACAATACTGCAGATTTTTTATTCGGCTGCAACCAGGCCTTGGCCAGCCTGGCTAGTTTGGCCAGCTGAATCCTGAGAGGCTCAGAATCATCCAGTTGTACATCATGGAATTTTTGGCTTTGCTGAGCCCTGTCACTCCAATTCTGTCAAGTATAGCCTCTTTAAGGCCAGGATATTAGCACGCCTCACCCCCAGTCTTATCCGCATATGCTGAAGAACAGGCTTAACGTAAAGTTAAAGATAAGAGCGCTTGTTACAGGAGTTGTTTGCTTAAAGCTGCTGCTATGGTAGGGGATGGTCAGTCCCCTATTGGACCACAAAAAAAAAAAAAAGACAACATACTGTAGCAGCACTAAATCAGACCTTTACTAGGTGAATCAATTGGATAACAAATTTAATACACAAAGCTGTAAAATACAATAAAATTAATCACATTGATAAAAAACAACAGTATGTATATCCAGATCAAGTGTTGGAAGGGGGGAGCTACAGTAGGTGTTTCACTGGTCCAAACGCCAGCTTTATCAAGGTGTTGATAGTGATCCAGATCAAGGGCAGTACTGTCTGACTTTTCTTCATTGGACTTTCCTGCTTATTCATCTGTCCTTAGTCCCTCCATTGGATGTCTTTGGCGGAAATAATCCTGACTACATTTGCTAAAAACTTGCTGAGGTTTCAGATTGGCTCTCTGTCCAACCATAGAGTCAATCCTTCCAACCCCCAGGATGCCTTTCACTGTGTGGACTCCATTATACCGGGACTGCTGCTATTGGGTACAGTGCAGGTTTTTTTTTTAGCTAAACACCAAGCTCCCTCCTTTCCAACACTTGATCTGGATATACATACTGTTGTTTTTTATCAATGTGATTAATTTTATTGTATGTTACAGCTTTATCCACATATGCTCGCTGTGCCTCTCCTGTTAAACAGGGAGCCAGCCTGTCAGACCATTCCTCCGCAGGCCATCCCAAATGCTCGGCCATTGTGCTCAAACGTGCAAATTAATGCATCTATGACATCAGCTGGGGCGAGCTTCGCTAGCCTCTCCCGCTCTGGCTCACTTTCTACATCGCATTTAGCTAGTCATGCAACATTTGAATCTGAGTCTACTGACTCTGCATCTGGGTTTGCTGTGTTTCAGCCATATTCTGCTGACTGCTAGCCATCTTCTGCTGCCCCTCATACACAGTATAATCTGGACCTGAGCCTGCTGCCCAGCGACCAGGTCAACAAACTTTTTTTAGTAATTCCGCCATTTTGCCCTGTGCTTCCCCTTTAAGGGCAACATAGGAGGCTTAATATAATGTATCAGACTTAAAAAACAGACCAAGGTTACACCCGCCTGCTTTGATGGCTATTTAACACCAAAACAGCAAACAAATTTAATGGTATGATGGCCCTTTAAGGTGGCTGCCTTGTACCCACGGCTATCAACTCCAAGTTGCCCTGTTCCTCTACTACAGGCACAAATTAAAGAGGTTTGCACAGGCTAACCAGTACTCAAGACACGCTTCAATTAACCCTTCCTGGCATTCAGGCCAGCTGCACGATTGCAACCAAGGGAGAAAAAAAACGTTGCAAAATACAGAACAAACAGTATTCACCACAGTGCGCAATAAGCTGCTAGGATGGTACTATTTCATGGGTATTTCTTCATTACCCCAAACACAGATAATACGTGATAGAAAATTGAAAAAGTCCCTCAACCAGCGCTTATATCATGTGCATGGATTACTTTCCTTTTCAGGATTTCCTCATGCACCTCCTTTCTTGTATCCTCTCAAGGGCGAATCCGTATCACAATACCAGAGGGATAATATTTGTGAAGATATAAACATGGAACATCATCGCATAAAACTGTATTTTAATTTCCAACAATCTCATAAAATAGGTACAATTAAAAATTTCCACACATATGAGTAGGCATACAAGTACAATAGACTGTGTGCATAGGCTCTAGAAGAGGTAATTACCAGATGGAACAGAACTGTTAAGCGAAAACAGTTCAAGCAGGCATATGAAAATCACATACGGATCCCGGGTCACTCAGGTGCTTACAAAGTCTGCAGGTAACCTCCTCTCCTTGGCGTCTGCCAGCCTGTGTCCACCAACGCATTTCGGATCCCTCACTGGATCTTTTATCAAGGTGTATGCCCATATTCCTACCAGGACCAATATTTATAGTGCACATAAACCAAGAAAAACAGCCCCTTTTCCCGCGAATTCGCGGGTGTAAATGAAGTTCGTTTCCGGGTGTAAGTGACGTCCGTGTCACTTCCGGTTCCGGCTATGTCCCATTTTTATGGGTGTAGATGAAGTCCGTTTTCCGGGAGTAAGCGTCCGCGTCACTTCCGGTTCCGGCTATATCACATTCCTACAGGTGTAGATGAAGCCTGTTGCCAGGTGTAGGTGACGTCCGCGGCACTTCCAGTTTCGGCTGCGGCCAATTCCCGGTTATACACAGCATAGGGCTCCTTCATTTGCTTTACACAATATTCAGGTGTCCCTGCTTTTGGTATGCGGCAAAGGTCCGATCACGTGACCTATGGTTATGGGCAGATTCTTGCCCTTACATCAGTCCTTATTGCCCTTACTTGAATAGGAGTCCAGCTTTGCTTTACAGACAAATAAATAGATTCAAAAGTATGAGTTTAAAATAACAACACAATGAATTAAAATCAGCAAATGTACAAATGCATATCATAAAAACCACTTAAGCTCAAAATCTGCATTTGTTCCATTGGGCTTAAGTGTGTTAAAATTGTAGATCATTTGCATCTCAGTTCTAGCTAACTAGGTTAGCTAGAACTGAGATGCCCTTTTACATATTTAATACCCATAAATAATTTAATGTGACTTATGGAACATGCATGGACAGATTTAAAGTGTTGAGATAAGGAGTGTGTTTCCACACCCTTCTCAATATTTTGAATATGTTCTCCCATGCGTATTTTAAGTGGACGTGAAGTCCTACCAATAAAATACTTTTCACATAAACACCCAATGAGATAAATGACATTTTTCACATTACAGGTGATAAACTCTTCGATTTTATGTTCAATACCATTAATGGGATCTTTTTTTTAATAGATGCCAATGTTTCTTTATCGAGTATTCAATTTTTTTATGTTGATTATTATAATTAGTGATAAAAGCCCATTTCTTATTGTTATCTTTATCTACAGGTGGATTCTCAATTTATATTTCAACAGATCAGTTCTTTTTATAGCCTCTACTTTTCTCATTTCTGCTTCCACAGTATCCTTATTATACCCACTTTCAACAAATTTGTCTGCCATATTTCTCACTTGTTCTCTATAGGTTTTCTAATCTGTGTGTGGTGGCCGGTGCTCGAAGGGAACGAGTTCCCCTTACCTTGATACTTCAGGGTCGGTTCAGGTTCGTCCGTCCTTCTGTTCTCCGACGGATGGGAGAGGGACACTTCAATGAAAGAGGACAATGTTCTGCGGTACAACTCAGGTTTATTCTCGGAATTAAGGTCACCATTGACCACTGACCCCCTCGGCCAGACAGTAGTGCAGGAATAGGGCACAATAATTACACGGCAATAAATCGGGGTCTATGCACTCCCGCAAGTCTAAATTGACTACAGGCGCTTCTCCTGTTACAAGTACCGGACGGTGCGCTGTGGGGCAAACACCCCTGCTTTAATATTACCACTGAATCGCTATACCACACCGGTGCTGTTAACACAGAAGTTCTCCGTCAGTCTCACTCTACATACTGTGCTTAACCACATAACATTAAGGCATTTATCATAATACGTAAAACACTGACAGAATTTGTATAAAAATACCATTCCCCAAAGGCCACCTGCAAAAGAGTGACTTATGAGATCATTTAGGCTGTCCGCCCATGCGTTGGGCTCCTAGCGGACTATCAATGTCCCAGACGTTTCCGGAAAATCAAGGCTTACAGTGTGTCCTGAGGAATTGCCTCTGGATGCCTAGGATGCAATTTCCTAGGGCGGCCACGAGATGGCACTGTTGCCTCACTAATGGCCAAGTGGACTAAAAGTTAATGCTGGGGAAAGTGCAACTCACAGCATGGGAGTTGGGACTCCCCGGAGAGGATCTGGGTCCCTTGAGACCTCTCTCAATGTCTCCAGTAGGTCCCGGGTGGAAGGTGGGGGATGTCCTAGTGTTAGTTTCCCACTTCTATATGCAGGCGAGGAGCACTGGGGTTGGACTGGATTAAGCTGCTGGGGTGTCCGTTGGTGGGTGGCAGCACTGGGGTCACACTACTGTGGCTAGGCAGTCATTGACAGGGGAGTCCTCTGCTGCAGGTGCGGAGGGTGGCACTGGGGTTGCGCTGCTGAGTGCCAGTGGTGGTGGCAGGCTGGCCTGAGAGTAGGTACCTGAGGGCAGGATGCAGTTGCAGACTCCTGCCCGTCACGATCAGCGGCTCGGCTCTTTACCCCGCTGGCGTCTCTGCTGGGCTGGGTCCTCTTCACCGGGGCGCACTAGTGGGGGCGCTGCAGGCGCAGCGTTGCCCCACTCCGTGACTCCGCCGGCTCTCCTGTAGCTGGATAGGGGGAAGCGGCTGGGCGGTCAGCCTCCCGGTCTTCTCCTCCGCGTCGTCTAGCGGGTCACTCGGCCGGCGTCGGGGTCACTGCAGATCAGCTGTGACGCTGCTTCCCCGCGACGCCCGGCTAGCGTCGTCCTCCGCTCTCTGTCTCGCGGCTTCCATCCGCTCTTCCTCTCCACCACGCCGCCGTCCACACGTGAGCTCTCTCTCCTTTCCTTCTTCCCAGCACGCCCTGAGCTTCCCTTCTCTCCTCCTCTTCGGCCTTCCCAGCCAATCCCTGCCTGTCTTAGCCCATCAGTCACTCTCTGCGGCGCGAAACCCTGGGGCACTGTTAACCCCTGGCGCCCTGGCTGTTAACCCCCTAGTGTCCTGCAATGGGGGTGTGGTTACACAGTCCTGGGGCACCACATGTGCAGTTACGTTTTAAACGTTTAAATTGACCTTGGGGGATGCAATTAAGCCAATTTTTGTGATGGCAGCTATCCAAATGGATATAACTTTGTAAATCCGAGCAATACTTTAAGGAGGGGGATTAGAACGAGAGAATTTCATAGGTGCCGGTGTTGTAAAGCATGTATTAACATAAAGGGAGAGAAAAAAGTGGAAACTATCACTATAAATGGTATTGAACATAAAATCGAAGAGTTTATCACCTGTAATGTGAAAAATGTCATTTATCTCATTGGGTGTTCATGTGAAAAGTATTATATTGGTAGGACTTCACGTCCACTTAAAATACACATGGGAGAACATATTCGAAATATTGAGAAGGGTGTGGAACACACTCCTTATCTCAACACTTTAAATCTGTCCATGCATGTTCCATAAGTCCCATTAAATTATTTATGGGTATTAAATATGTAGAAGGGAACAATAGAAGAAGAGATCTGAGCACCCAGTTAGCTAGAACTGAGATGCAAATGATCTACAATTTTAACACACTTAAGCCCAATGGAATAAATGCAGATTTTGAGCTTAAGTGGTTTTTATGATATGCATTTGTACATTTGCTGCTTTTAATTCATTGTGTTGTTATTTTAAACTCATACTTTTGAATCTATTTATTTGTCTGTAAAGCAAAGCTGGACTCCTATTCAAGTAAGGGCAATAAGGACTGATGTAAGGGCAAGAATCTGCCCATAACCATAGGTCACGTGATCGGACCTTTGCCGCATACCAAAAGCAGGGACACCTGAATATTGTGTAAAGCAAATGAAGAAGCCCTATGCTGTGTATAACCGGGAATTGGCCGCAGCCGAAACCGGAAGTGCTGCGGATGTCACCTACACCCGGCAACAGGCTTCATATACACCTGTAGGAATGTGATAAAGCCGGAACCGGAAGTGACGTGGACGCTTACTCCCGGAAAACGGACTTCCTCTACACCCATAGAAAAGGGACATAGCCGGAACCGGAAGTGACGCGGACGTCACACCCGGATACAGACTTCATTTACACCCGCAAATTCGAAGGAAAAGGAGCAGTTTTTATTGGTTTATGTGCACTATAAATATTGGTCCTGGTAGGAATATGGGCATACACCTTGATAAAGGATCCAGAGAGGGATCCGAAACGCATTGGTGGACACAGGCTGGCAGACGCCAAGGAGAGGAGGTTACCTGCAGACTTTGGAAGCACCTGCGTGACCCGGGATCTGTATGCGATTTTCATATGCCTGCTTGAACTGTTTTCCCTTAACAGTTCTGTTCCATCTGGTAATTACCTCTTCTAGAGCCTATGCACACAGTCTATTGTACTTGTATGCCTACTCATATGTGTGGAAATTTTTAATTGTACCTATTTTATGAGATTGTTTTAAATTTAAATACAGTTTTATGCGATGATGTTCCATGTTTATATCTTCACATATATTATCCCTCTGGTATTGTGATACGGATTCGCCCTTGTGAGGATACAAGAAAGGAGGTGCATGAGGAAATCCTGAGAAGGAAAGTAATCCATGCACATGATATAAGCGCTGGTTGAGGGACTGTTTCAGTTTTCTATCACAGAAAAAAAACTTGCCCGGTACAGTAGCCGTTCTTACCAGAGGTCCTTCCACTGTATTGTAAATTCCAGCTGTAGGCCCCATGTTGGACGTCAAATGTGAGGATTGAGCACATACACTGCATCAGATATACACACAAAGCATACATACACACAGCATGCACACACATAACATCCATACACTCAGCAAGCATGTATATATCGGCAGGTGGGAGGTGGGTTGGGTACTCAGAACCCACCCTGCATGTGCGTATACAGACGTTGATTGGCTGAGGCGTTATCACCTTTTACTTTATTACCACTTTACCAGGCTTCATACATCTGCCCCAGTGGTCTCTAGGAAATTATTTTCCATGGGGTCTAATAGTGAGCAGGTGTCCACTGGAATACACTACTACTGTTAAGTTGAGAAAAGGGTTTTAGAATTAAATTGATGGCTTTATAAGGGTGGAAATGTGAGTATTTATGATCACTGATTTTTTAATGAGAGGATTTATGACCACTGATATTTATGTATCCAATATCTAATTTGGGAAAAAACAACTGTTTGAATATTGGCATTACTGAGAGCTGCTTGTTTTTTCATTAACATGCCGTGAGGTCAATGGGTTGTATTTATGCACATACAGTATATATGCAGAGCCAGATAAAGGCTTAAAGGGGCCCAGAGTACTTAAGACAAGGGGCCCTTAAAAAACTACTAGATTTATCATTTGAATTTAAATAAAAATCAAGGTAATCGGTTGATATGAAATAACATTAGAAAGAGAAAACAACATACATACATGCATACATGCATACATACATACTACATAAATACAGACACACACAATGTAAGCTTATACACACATAGCTTACATACACACACACACCAGTGACGTGCAGTGGTGGCTGTGTATAGAGAGGCACTGCCACTCACGTTTGGAGAATGATTCAAGTATTACTGTAGTTTTCACAAAGTTTGCTGACTCTCAGGGAGCGGCCAAGGGAAATCAGATGCATTACATCGCTGGTAGTAAAAGCGGGATGCAGTTTAAATCCCAGCGGTCGGGATCCCGGCGTTCAGAATCCCGACGCTGGAATCCCGACCGCCGAAATCCCGACACTTTCTCCCTCCGTGGGTGTCCATGACACCCCTGGAGGGAGAATAAATTAGTGTGCCAAGCATAGCGAGGCACCGGGCCCGCTGCGTGGCGAGCGCAGCGAGTGCGCAAGGGGGGGCGATCCACGTCCCCCCCTTGTCGGGATTTAGGCGGTCGGGATTCCGGCGTCGGGATTTTGAATGCCGGGATCCCGACCGCCGGGATTTCATACTGAATCCAGTAAAAGCACCCCTGATGTGCATCTGATGGCTGCACATACAATTTATCTTATGTGCAGCATGTTTGACCTCCGACTCTGACCCGAGGACCGCTTATTGGGTCCTTTACAATGGCCAGAACATAAGTAAGAGAATAAAGACTTATTTATGAAATACTAGGAAAGAAGACTTTCAGCTCCTGCAAAGTTGTCTATGGAAAAGTCTGTACTTCTAATGAGTACTATACTATATTTCAATACTAGGGGAATTTAAACATTTCAAGCTACAAATCTTGAGGTATTTTACCAGTGGTCTTAAAGTATTTAATAATACACATGAAAAAAAAAACAATATAATATATAATATAGCAGCATGCGATGCGATTCGATGCGATTCGATTTTTAATTGTACAAGCACCCTGATGGGTGCTTTCAATGTTAAATGGTCCCCCATTGACAATGCCACCCCCACTATCAACGGAAACCCGAAGCGTGGCGAGCGCAGCGAACCCGCGAGGGGCGGCGGTACGCATCCTTTGACCTTTTCATACCCCCACTATCCACGTTGGCGTGGAGATGATTTTAGAAAGCCCGAAGTGTGGCGAGCGCAGAGAGCCCCGCGAGGGGACACGGATTACTTTACATGTATTCCGCCTCCTCTCGCGGGGCTCACTGCGCTAGCCACGCTTCGGGCTCATACTTTGCGTCCCCTCGCGGGGTTCGCTGTGCTCGCCATGCTTCAGGCTCGCTGCGCTCGCCACACTATCTAAAATCAACTCCACACCGACGTGGATAGGGGGGGTATGAAAAGGTCGGAGGACGCGTATCACAGCCGCTCGCAACACTTCGGGTTGGCGAAGATAGTGGGGGTGGCATTGCCAATGGGGGTGCAGCTAACATTGAAAGCACCCATCAGGGTGGTTGTACAATTAAAAATCGCATTGCATGATATTTGCTGGTATGCAATACTATGCGATATTTCATTGTACAAGCACTCCTGTTAATTAAACATGAATATCGCATCGCACACCACTAAGTATGGTATGCGATGGGCGCTGTGCTAGGAAACAAGTACCAAAGACCTTTGCAAAGCCAAATAATGCTGAAAAATGTTAACAATAATTGTTTATTTTTCATTGCAGGCAATATGCTGCGAAGATGAAGAAGCCATTTTACCTTCGTTATGATCCATTTACTTGCAGCATTGAAGTGCTAGACTCTTTTCAGAAAGTCAGGACTGGGCTCAATCAGATAAAAGATGAATTGCAGAGTCTGTGTTCAGCGCTGGACAAAATGAGCTAGTACTAAATGATTTATAAACCCAGCAGTAAGATCATTACCAGGCCACAAAATGTGGGTGTAGGTAGGCCTATGCAGGGAAATGCTCTATAACCTCCCAAGCCTAGAATAGCAGAATAGGGGGGGTTACAATTGTTAAAATTGCATCAACTGCTTCAATGGCAATGATACAGGGGTTATATGAGGTAAATATGATGATGCAAAAAATTAAAAATACCTATACTGTATATTGTAGGAATTAAGGCCAGTTTTTATATATCTGGCTGAATTTCCTTTAGGATGGACCATACTAGATTGCCCATACACGTCACAAAATTTACTAAATGATGGAATGAGATCTCATTCTGTCCTTCATTACACTGCACTGGGTCACGCATCATACAGTATCTTCTGGTTGGCCCTGCAGCAAGGCCAACCAGAAGATGTGCCTGCAACCTCAGGAGCATGCAACCACAGGTACCCATTAGACGATCAGCATGATTTGTTGTTCTGTAATGGCAAATCGCACCAATAGCGTCTTAGTATGTAACTGGCCTTAGAGGTACCAGAAGTTTTAATATTTGTGAAAAATGTTATATTTTGCAGTGAACTAATAAAGCTAAAAATGTTATATTTTACGCCAGCTTTAAAATAGGATATTTGTAGATAAAGTTCATATTTATTTGTCCTTGTGTCACAAAATAAAATCAGTCCAACTTTTGCAATACTGTATAAGCTGTTTGTATATTAAAACAAATTGAATTCATCCTAGCACTTGTTTATACTGTACATTGTAGTTCACTTCTTTTGTAAATTACAATCTTGGTCATAATTAGGAGGGTGTGAATGGTGACATTGCACAGGGCCTAATTTGGCTTACAGGGTACCTGGAAGGGTGTGGTATATGACCTCGACAGTCGGGATCCCGACTGCCCGGACTCAGCGGGGGGAGCACACTGAAACACCTTGAATGGTCACTGCTGCACTCACCAAGCTGCGGGCACAGTGGCTCGCTACCCTTGCCACCTATTCTATTCTCCCTCTATGGGGGGCGTGGACCCACAGAAGAGAGAATAGCCGGTGGCCGTCAGGACCTTGAGTGTCTGGGTTTTAACAGTCGGTATCCCAATGTCGGGCTAATGACTGTCCCGATCCTGCCTGTCTGTCAGCTATCCGGCACCCACCTGGAAGAGCACCCAACAACCTTGAAACAGTAATTTTGGAGTGTCTTGAGGAATCTGTGTCATAGTTGCAGTTGCCCTGTTCTCTTCACATGACATTATGATGTCACATGTGCTGGAGCAGCGCAATGATATGACAGGGATGTTTTAGAGCCTATACATTTTATCTCCTTCAAGGATTCTTACTCTTTTCTACCTTCCAATTATATTGAATTCCCCCATCATCCAAAAAATTTAATTGAGCAACTTCATTCATAATAAATGATATAGATATTTGGTCACAAGAATAATTCCTACACAACCTGACATTTTTAGGAAAGAATATCTCTATCCTGCACATCTCCGACAATGAAATCTCCCATGACTTTCCTCCCCTCCCCCTGAATTATTTGTATTGTCCTTATTCTTGGTAGGGATATATTCAGTATTTAGAGACTGTAAAGCAGAATGTATTACATAGTAACATAGTAGGTGAGGCTGAATAAAGACTTGCGTCCATCTAGTTCAGCGGTTCTCAAACTGTGGGTCCTGACCCCAAAGTGGGTCCCGACCACCTCCGCATGGGGTCACGACTCCATGTTGCTGACCATCAGACTAATGTGTTTGTTGAGGGGGGACAGGAGATAACTCATTAAGTAGACACCCTCTGCTTCCCTCTTCCATCCCCCTTTCACCCTTTTCAATCCCATAATTACCTACTGCCTCCCTGTCACAATAGTGGTCACTTCACTAACCACACAGCGGCCATTCTGTGGTAACTTGCTGGGGTCCTGTAATATTATTTACTGTCTCATGGGGTCCCAGAGCAAATAGTTTGAGAACCCCTGATCTAGTTCAACCTATTAATTTAGAACATATTGTCATTTGGTCATGTGTGTTCATATTGAGTAAATGTTAGAGACAACTGCTGCTAAGAGGTCACTGTGTTACTGTATGTTATGTCTGCACTGAAAATAAAAAATGTGCAATGTGGTTGAATTTTGGAATCAGTTTTTACATTATTTATCGGCATCCATCATCATCATCACCATCATCAGCAATAGCATCGGGCTTATTAGGCAAATACAGAAACCTCAAGTCAGACCAAGGGCCTTATTCTGGTCGGTGCGGATTTTACCGCATGCGGACGTCCCGCCGATGGTTATCGTCTGCGCATGTGCAGAGGTCACTGCGCATGTGCAGGCGATTTTGCCGCACATATTCTTGACACGCCGCACAGGGGGCGTAGAGGGGCGTGAGGGGCTACTTAGCCTCATTACCCTATGCATACGCCCCGCGTTTCATGGGCGTTCCCATGCAAACGCGGGGCGTATGCATGGTAATGAGGCCGTGACGCGTGTGTAGGGGGCGGGCATCTGACATCGGCGGATGTCAGCTGCCCGCCCCCATACATGATTTCACACGTACAAGTGTCCGTGTGGTCTTGTGTGGCGGGACCTGGTGGAGCGTGCGGCCCTGCATTCGATGTTCGGCGACCATCGAATGCAGGGGCTGCTCCCACGACGGAGGAGGCGTATCCCCGTCCAATTTCATGCGGATCGCCACATATCCGCGTACGGACGGAGGTGGCGATCCGTATGGAAGGCGGGGATTCGCCTGCACGGTCGTGGCCGCATATTCTGATCAGGCCGCACCGATCAGAATAAGGGCCCAAGTCCGCTTCATTTTAAGTGCAGTACAAATACAAATATTTCTGATTTGATAAACACTACAAGCACAGCCATGCTAGTACTTTTGCCCCAAGCTGTGCTAATTTCTTTGGGAGCTTGTAGAGGGAATATTCCACCTAAATACTTTTGATTGATTCAGATCAAGTCATTTTGATGTGACTACATAAATAACAATATTAATATAAAAAGGATTCCAAGACTCTCTAAAGGTGTTGGGATAATTTGGTCTACAGCATGATGGTCGACAGTCATTATGTCGACACCATTAGGTCGACATGGGAAAAGGTCGACATGGTTATAGGTCGAAAGGTCATTAGTTCAACAGGTTGTTAGTTCGACAGGCCATTAGTTCGACAATGTCTAGGTCTACAGTCAAAAGGTCGACATGGGGTTTTCACTGTTTTTTTATGGCACACTATTTTACTCTCACACCATGCCCTAGTGGATGGTAGGGCATGAAATGATACCTGTCAACACATGTTGGCTCAAAAAACTGTGAAAAACTCCATGTCGACCTTTTGACTGTCGACCTATACACTGTCGAACTAATGAACTGTCGAACTAATGACCTTTCGACCTAGAACCATGTCGACCTTTTCCCATGTCGACCTAATGACTGTCGACCATAATGCTGTAGCCCAAATGATCGCATCCCCTCTAAAGCCCCATACACACTAAATGACCTGTACTGTGGCGGTTATATTGCACATACACCCTAAACGATATTGGCCCGCCGACATCGTTCAGTGACATCACCAAGACCCACTGAACAGGCAGGTTGTTTGGCTACATGCCTTCAGTAAACTGACCTGCTTGTTCAGAAGACATCAATCATCATTAACGAAGTGCGGGAGGGCGCATTGCTAACAATATAAGTGTACACACTAGACAACATGAGCGATGTCATTCAGATGTCCCTTTCTGAGTGATATTGTTCACAATATCCTCTAGTGTGTATGGGGTTTTAGAAGATTCAAATCGCCTCATATTGGACAATGTTTCAAGTTATTGAAATAAAGCTTGTGTCAGGACTGGGGAGGTTTCTGTATCTGTACTGGAGTTTACCGTGCAGGGTCAGACTGGAGACCAAGGGCCTTATTCTAGTTCACTCTTTCTGACAAAATCCTTCTTAGATGGACAAAACCATGTGCACTGCAGGTGGGGCAGATGTTACTTGTGCAGAGAGAGTTAGATTTGGGTGGGGTTTTACTTCAAAGTGAGATCTATATTGCAGTGTAAAAATAAAGCAGGCAGTATTTACCCTGCACAGAAACAAAATAACTCACCCAAATCTTATTCTCTCTGCACATTTTACATCTGCCCCCCTGCAGTGCACATGGTTTTGTCCATCTAAGAAGGATGTTGTCAGAAAGAGTGAACTAGAATAAGGCCCCAAGTCTAGAAAGCTGGGAGGTTTTATTAAGTTTCTGTGCATGAAATTATCACTGAGAAGACTATTAGGCACTGAATAGGGAAGTAAAAAACTTGAGAAATCATATGGATGGGTTCTAGTATGAAACCGGTGATGTGTATTAGTAACTTGCCTGGGACCAGTAATGCATGTTGGAGTCACCTGGCTAGGGCAGTTGGGACATAGCTGCCTACCCTCCTGCATTTTGCAGGAGACTCCCTGAAATAGCAGCAATCTCCCTCTCTCCCTCATTAGTCTAGCAATCTCCCTCATTTCACCACGAGGGAGATTGCAGGGCCCTCTTCCCCCATATGCTTTTCTTTCTCTTTAGCCCCGTACACACAGGGGAGATATATTGCTCAGCCATATATTGCTAGCAATATATGGCTGAGCAATATATTGCTCAGTTTCTCCTTTTCATCAGCGACCAGAGATGGTCGCTGAATAAAGGGAACCTCTGCCGGGCGGTGCAGCAGAGGTAATTAGCTGGTCGCAGGAGCAAGCTCCTGCGACCAGCGATTATAATGGGGCTGAAAACGGGAGCGCGAACCCGGCGATTTATCGCTGGGGGGCACTTCCATCATTGGCAATATGGTCGCCTGCGACCATATTTCCAACGATTTCAGCCCCTATCGCCCCTGTGTGTACACAGCTTTACTTAAATCTGTAAACTCTGTAAATGGGTGCTGCGGATCCCTTGTGGCGCCATATAAATAAAGTATAATAATAATAAATAATAATAAAATGAACTCCAAAACTGATGCTTAGTAAATACTGTGTTTTTAACCACTAAACCGTTGGCAATGTTTATAATACCCCTTTCAGACAGAAAACAAAATTACTGGGTGAAGCAGTTCCTTTTTCTGTGTGAAAGGGTACACCTGGGTCATAAATCCTGTGTCTCCGACCCTGGAATTGACCAGGGTCGAGGACACGGGATTTATGACTCGGGTTGACCCCTTCACACAGAAGAAATACCCGTGTTATTCAGCAAATTACCGGGTAGAAATTTTCAACACGGTAATTTGTTCTTCTGTGTGAAGGAGGGTCAGGTTACTCTCTGCAAAATGACCCGGCATTTGAAATGCTGTGTATTTGGTGGGATTTTCAGACTTTTCTGTCTGAAAGTGGGTATAAGTTTTCAACTGACAGCAAGACCGGCTCTTAGAACATTTACCTACAGGATCATATACTAGTTATGGATAGTTTTTCACATTTATTATGGCAGAATATTATGGGAGATGTAGTTCAAAAACAGCTGGAGTGCAGATAGCTGCCCATCCCTACATGTTTACACCCTGGAAAGTCATTTGTATACAATTCAGTGTATATATTTGTATGCTTATGAGGCTTTAGATCTACAGTGTTATGATTTTATCACTTTTTGTTTGCAGTATGAGGGTTAATTTTTATATATTTACTGATATAGGGAGGATGGATGTGATTATACAATCTTGGCTCTAGTTCTTGGCAATCAAACCTCATAGTGACTTTATCCCACAACCAGATGTTCATGTTGTTAATATTTCAAGTTTACTTTACAGAATAAAATCAGAATTATTATGACTAAAAAATGATTGTGTTCACGTCTGCAAAGTATAAACATACAGTATAACTCATAATAGAGAAAACGTATCACTTGGCCACATGGCGGTGCTACAAAGTCAAAATTCACATTACAAGTATGCTTTGTTAGCTAAGCCTGTGGACAAATGGCGATAGTATAATATTAACGTTTTAAAATAGTTTTACATATCTCAGTTTAGATAACAGTTTGAAGCACTGATAACTGGGTACAATCTAATGCTGCAGTTTTTTTTAACTCTAATACATAAATTAAATATCTTGTAAGTATTATTTATTTATTAACAGTTTCTTATATAACGCACACATATTCTGCAGCGCTTTACAGAGAATAGTTATTAACAGTTATTTAGTTGAACATTCACATCAGTCCTTGCCCCAGCGGAGTTTACAATCTGTATTCCATTCCACATGTACATGCACACAGACATTCTAAGGTTAATTTGTTGGGAGCCAATTATCTACCAGTATATTTTTGGATTGTGGGAGAAAATCGGAGTACCCGGAGTAAACCCATGCAAGCACAGGGAGAATATACAATAATATTTTTATGCTTCTTGTGTATTGTACTGACAAGGAAAAATTATGAAAAAAAATCACAGGCAATAAAATAAAAGATTTATTTTGAAAAAGTGCTCTGTAGCAAATTTGATACACCGTGTAATGGTATACCTATATAGCTTATGTATATGGGTATGTAGCAAATTTGCAACAGTATACAACGGGTTAATCACCTAAAGGTAAATATTCATAATGTCACATAGATATGCATGATTTAGGAGAGAAATTATGTTTTTATAATATCTTAATTAACCCCTTGAGTGGTGGGTTTTGCTGGGGCAGGACAAACCTACCATGGCAGGTTTGTTCTGCCCTGGCAAAACCCACCCCATAATCACCCCCCCCCTCACCTCCTCTCCAGCGTTAGTATGCCGGAGCTCCCCTGACCACACAGGCGGCAGGCTCGAGGATGTTCGTGGCGGCTTGGGAGGACTCGGGCGCCTGAACTCCGAGTCCCCCCGAGCCAACCCTGAACATCCCCGAGCCTGCCGCCTACGTCACTGCATTATGGCGATTGGTGGCTGGGGAAGCGGCAGTGGAGCTCTGGTATACAATCACCTGGTATGCCGGAGGGGGTAGGGGTGACAGGAGGGGGGTCATGGAGGGGGGGCCCTAAAGGTGGTGCACCTGTAAAGTTCCGCTGGAGGCACCACTGGTGCGCACCTACTACATAGTGGTATGCCCGGAAATTTTCCAGGACAGCCCACTGCGGCAGCGCAGCTGAGCCTGGAAAAATGTCGGGGCATACCACTCAAGTGGTTAAACCGCTAACTGGAAAATAGTAAGGGGAAATGCATATTAGCCCTGTTTTTCACCTGAAAAGAGTAGGCTGAGGGTATCAGGAATATCCTATTTCAGATCTTTTTTTCAGCCGAAAATTTTTGAACTATAACATATGGTATCCTGGTAAGTTTCCAGACTATTATATTGTGGCTTTGAAGGGCTCCTTATCAAGATTATGCTTCCCCAATTGGTTCCCGCTGCAGTGGGATGGCAATCAACACGCTGGCAATGGGGTTGTTAGACCCTATCCTCCCACCTGGGACACTAATTTTTTGGCGTGGATTGCTATGGGTGCCTCCATCTTTCTTGTCCTGTGACTCAGGAAACCAATCGGCAGCGGCAGATGCTGACAGCCAGTGGAAGGCCTCCAGGGGGTATAAAGATATTAGACTCACAAGCAGCAGACGCCAGTACAATGTCTAACAGTCTGCTGAGGCAGAGGTGACCTGAGCTTCCCAGTTATTCCTTATTGCTGCTTGGTGGTTTATTTCAACCTTCAGCTTTATTCTTTATTCTGTATTCTTCAGTCTCCAGCTCCGGTCCAGTCATCCTGGTAAATCTTCTGGATCAAGTCTTTATTCTTCAGTCTCCAGCTCCGGTCCAGTCAGCCTAGTAAATCTTCTGGGTCAAGTCTGTATTCTTCAGTCTCCAACTCCAGTCCAGTCAGCTTGGTAAATCTTCTGGATTGCACGGGCCCCGGATCCCTATATCAGACCCAGGCCCGGATAAAAAGTGCCCCCCCTCCAACGCCACTGCCTGTCCCCCTCCCCTCACTGGTTTCCAATGGGGGAGCCTTCATAGGCCCTGCATATAATTGGCAACACATTAGACGATGTTCCCGACAGGATCCGGTGACATATAGTCTAGTGTATATCCAGCTTAAGAATGGGACCTCTGCAATCCAATACAGGGACGGGTGACTGCACAGACCAGTTTTATAACTTTCTATTGGTCTCTGGCCACACCATCCAAAAGCTGCATGCAAAACATGAACTGTAGGAGGGCTCAACCTGCATACTGCAGACTGTAAGAATATTACAGTAAAGCTGGGCACACACTGGGCAATCCCTGGTACCACCTATACTGTTAGCTATATCATTGGTGCTGCGAAAGTGACGATAAAGTCAAATCAGTGATGTTACCCACCCCCACACTCCGTACATGCAGTCAGGTGGTCAAGATTGAGATGCATGTACAGATGAAAGAGGGGTCATTAACAATGTGCGGAAGCACATTGAATGTCCACACTGGACAATCAATGTGCTCAATGATTTCATCCATATCATTATTTATTATTTATTTTTCTACAGTTTCTTATATAGCGCAGCAGATTCCGTTGCGCTTTACAATTGTAAACAGAGATAAAACAAACTGGGTAACAACAGACAGACTTTGAGGTAAGAAGGCCCTGCTGCAAGCTTACAATCTATAGGGATAACATTAACGATATATCACCCAGTGTAGATCCAGCATATCATGGATCATCCATACACACAACACGATCTGGGCCTTATTAACCAAAAGGCTGATAAGGATTCAGCCTAGATCGCTAGAACTTGGGGGTAGGGGGGGGTAAAGATCTAAAGGTAGTTGCAGATGGCTGTGCCAATGTACCTTACTGATGACACCATTACTTTATGTACGTTGTGCTGCAGTACCAGCTGGGCAGCCTAGAGCCAAATCCTCCTTCCCACTCCACAAGCATTAGATCCTACATGCACATTGGCAGTATGAGTGTCGAGTCCACGAGCACCTATATACGTGTGTTTAGCAGCATTACAAGGGAAGCTACATGTGTAGTATCCTAGGCCACCTGGAACCGTTAATCAGGCCCTGAACACAATACGCTGAAATATCTTTAGATGCATCATCCAACGGCACAGCTAATGCATCGTTCACACACATATTGTACTGTATATTGGCCAATTGATTGATCTGCCAGTGTGTACCCAGGGCCAGATTATTAATGGGATAGATGAAGCTGCATCCTACCCATCGATCTGTAATACGGCAGGGTCCCGCTGACCGGATGATTTACAATCGGGTCAGCCATATTCAAATTATACAAATGGCTATGCCATCGATAGAACATGGCTCTATGTGGCCATAGTATTCTATCTGCTCGGCAGGTTTACCATCATTCATACTGGTCAATTTGAATACAAATTCACCAGTAAATACGAATGTCAAATAGAACATGTTTTATGTTCGTATTTGACTGAAGCCTGCATGGATCACTCAAATTCGCGCAGGCTTCCAAAGTGTAAAAAAAAAGAGAATAAATAATTTGTAAAAAACATCATGAGGTCCCCCCACCCGGCTATAACTAGCCCCAGGCTCATTTAGCCGGTCCTGGTTGCAGAAATACAGGGGGAGGGGGCAAAAAAGTGGGGTCCCCCCGGTCATGGACCAGTCCTGGTTCCCATATAAGCAGGCTAATGCCACAGCCAAAAGAAACTTTTTTCAAAGCATTTACCCCTGACCCTTTGTGAGAGGGGACACCCCGAAAAATCAGTGGTCACCGGGCTGATGGCCATACTGTGAAAAAAAAGAATTAAAAACTATTGGGTTAAGCTGTGGTACTACAAGTCCCAGAAACCCTCCCCCACATGCAGGTACTTGGAGAACCACAAGTACCAGGATGAGGGGCTTTACAGGGCCCATTGGTACTTGTAGTTCTACAACTTATAGTCAAATAACAAACACACACACACACAAAAATAAAACATTAATACATACTACATTCACTCATACATAATATATACAAATGAGACAGTGCTGCTTGAAATAATATATCTATTTAATAAAAAGCACAATACATACTGTATACAATATTGACCAATATTAATAAAACATTTTACATAGATAAAACATTTAAATCGATTTGAATTTAATAAGCGTATCCAGACAAAAAGCTAGCCCTTATATTTATTCTCTCTTGTGAAGCTTAAATGCATACAATTGCCTCTGTCAAATTTGCATGTTTTTGTTAGCAATGAATTCAAACAAATGTTAGTGATTTTAAGCAATTCTAGTTTCTAGTTTTAAGCAGCTATAATATCTTGGATCAGATAAATGCCATCATTGTGCTTGTATCCATGCAATAACCTTTATTACTGCAATAGTTTGCATCCAAATTGCTGGCATAAGTCAATTGTATCAACTTTCAAATAGATGTTAATGAAGTACTTTTAATATACTTAAGACACAGCGATGCTCCTTAATTTACATGTCACTTATGCTTCGGCAAGTGTCCATGGCTGCTGGTGCTTTTCAATATTGCAGCCTCATCCAGGACCCTCTCACTCATCTGGGCAACAGTGTGCCAGCGTGGCCAATATTTAGAATTCCCAGTCCTTTCACGTTTCTCCGCCTATTGTTGTTTTTGCGGCTTCCTCAGGCGGTCCTTCCCGTATTTTGGAAACCAGGACCGGCCCATGAGAATGGTGCTGGTTATAGAAATACGGGGGACACCACTTTTTTGTCCCCCTGAATTTCTAAAACCAGGACCAAATCAATGAGCCTGGGGCTGGTTATAGCCAGGCGGGTGGGACCCCACACCGTTTTTATTAATTATTTATTAGTTTATTCTCTTTTTTTACACAGGACAGCATTCCACGGATCGGACTGATACGTATTTGGTGGCCATAAATACGGCCGCCAAATATGAACATCTAAATTTGCTGTATTCTCCATTCGTATTTGTGGGTCGTATATGGCTGATCCCGTTCATACCCGTTTGTAAGCCGTTCTTAGTAAATTTCCCACCATAGTGTATGGGTTTGAGGAGTGCTGTTACCCACTTTTGAGCAGTACTCAAAAGAATAAAACCTAAGAAGGCTGCAGGACCGGATGGTGTGTCGCCATCCAGCCTTAGGACCTGTGCAGCTCAGCTCGCCCCCCATCTTCACAACGATATTCAACTCCTCCCTGGACTTGTGCAAGGTTCCTGCCTGCTTCAAACACTCTATCATCATCCCGGTCCCTAAGAAAACACCCACGAAGGACCTAAATGACTTCAGGCCAATTGCACTAACCTCAGTGGCCATGAAAGCATTTGAAAGACTAGTACTGAAGCACTTGAGAGAAGTGACAAACTCTCACCTTGACCCCATGCAGTTTGCCTACCGGGCAAACAGAAGTGTAGAGGATGCGGTCAACCTCGGGCTGCACCATATTTTACAACACCTCGACCACCAAGGCACCTATGCAAGAGTCCTATTCATGGACTTCAGCTCAGCATTTAATACTATTGTTCCCGGCATCCTGCAGCCAAAACTCCTCTCCTTAGGAGTCCCAGGATCAACATGTTCATGGATAGTGGACTTTCTAACAGCAAGGGAACAGGTGGTCAAAGCCGTCGCCTTCTCGTCCAGCACACGAACAATCAGTACTGGAGCCCCCCAAGGATGCGTCCTCTCCCCTCTGCTCTTCTCTCTCTACAAGAATGACTGCACCTCAGCTGAGCAGTCAGTGAAAATCATCAAATTCGCAGATGACACCACTATCATTGGCCTAATCAAGGATGGTGACGAGACCGCGTACAGGCATGCAGTGGAGAAGCTGACACAGTGGTGCAGCAGCAACAACCTCGATCTAAACCCCACCAAAACAGTTGAGATGGTGGTCGACTACAGGAAAAAACCAAATGCACTAGCCCCGCTAACAATAGCCAACGCAGTGGTGTCGCGGGTTGATTCCTTCAAATTCCTAGGGACAACCATGTCCAGTGACCTAAGATGGGGATTAAACATAACCACAAACATCAAAAAGGCCCAACAGCGCCTGTTCTTCCTGAGGCAACTCAGGAAATTCAACATCCCACAGGAGCTGTTGTGCGTATTCTACACCGCCATCGTGGAGTCTGTCTTATGTTCCTCGATCACAATCTGGTACGGTGGCGCAAGCGAGAACGACAAACAAAAACTGCAGAGGGTAGTGAAGACTGCAGAAAGGATCATAGGGATCGACCTCCCCCCGATAAGGGATCTGTTCTCATCCAGGGTAAGGAAACGTGCTGAGAAGATCGCAAACGACAAGCTGCATCCTGGTCACAACCTGTTCGACATCCTACCATCCAGAAGACGGTTCAGGTCCATCCCCATCAAAACGTCCAGATCCGCAAGAAGCTTCTTTCCGTTAGCCGTCCATCACCTGAACAATCCAATCAAAGCGAATGCAATCCCAATATCAACAGCCAAACAACTTGTCCCTACTTGGCGACCTGACCACCATAGTCGTAGCTAGAAATTAAATGCTTATAATGTCTTTATGTAATATATGTAATGTCTCCCTCCCCCCCTTTTCATCCCTGCTTGATGCTGCACTATAATCCACAAAAAATTCCTAGTGTGCGCAAGCACACATGGCCAATAAAGTTGATTCTATTCTATTCTATTTCCACCATTATTACCTTGGATTGCAGTCTGAACCAGCCCAGCAGGACTCAGCTTCTACTTTGCTCCCTCATTCCACCATTGGGACACCATTAATTCTTCAATCTACCGCTTACCAAGTACCATTCCTTGGTTACTCAGGATGATAAACCAGCTGTCCTCTTAACACCTCCAGTGGATTCCGGTAATTTTTGCAACCTTGGACCGACCACTTGAACCTATGGACACTGTACCCACTATACTCAACCAGGAGCGGTAACTATCTCTCCACCTCTAACTTATCTGTCTGGGCTACACTAGGAACGGACTCTCCATCACTGCTGCTATAGTGTGGAAGTGGGCTTACATCACCTATGTTGTTTTTATCATGTTTTAGCCATGTGTTATTGATATGTTATATTTTACCTAATATTAAAGTTATTGTAAAGATCATCCAATTTCCAACCCTATATATTTTTTGTAGCGCTGCTTTCTTTTTCTCTTTATGGGTTCGACATGCCTTGAATGTACCCACCACAAGAAATGATGATATAGCAACCCGTATATTTTATTTACTTTGTGCTTAATATTGACATGCTGTACTTTGTAAATCATCTTTCACATTTTTCAAAGGGCGCTATGCTTTAAAAAAAAAAAAAAAACAGAAACAAGAACAAGAATAAAATGCTCAGTTTAAAATGATTTAGTGCATTTGACCTGCTGAGCTCAGAGGAGTAATACGTCAGTACATACATCAGTGGGGAATTATAACACAAACATAATTAAAGTCTGGTCACCGGAACTATTCGACTAGGATCCAAAGACTGGGGGTTAAGAGCTGTATAAACGGACGAACTGGCAGCTATGAATGAATAAATGACAGAATATATGCAGTATGCTTTTGCATCTTCAGCATAATTACAAATGGTCACTGGGTGGACAATGTCTGGCTGAACCGTGACCAGGTCAACCATTAATGGTCGACACCTTGAAATGGTCGACATACCCAAGGTCATTATTGACAAAATATCGACCCAAGCTTACGGTTGACATAGCCATAGTCGACATGAATAAGGTCGACGTGAGCCTTTCACTTTTTATTTCGAAAGAATGTGGTTTTTCATACTTTACTATCCAAGTGGGCACAGAATGGGAATATAATAGTGTGACTTGGTACACTTGAGTTTGCCCATTTTTGCAAATTGGAGAAGCTGAAATATTATTCTTGGATCATCCCACTGGAAAAGTCAGCAGCGGAAACTGGGATAAAATTAGATCTCCAGCTATCTTTATATAGTAATAAATTTACATTGTATTCCTTAATATAAAGGAACAGAATTTAATTGCCCATCTAATACAGTTGAATCTCTACACAGTCCTATATAAATGTTATAATTAAGCAATTTTAACTTGTGTATTGCAAATTATTGCAATTTTTTCCCTCCATTTTTCCTGTCATTCTATTTAGTAAATACTTAGAAATGTTGCATAAAATAATCATTCTAGGAAAAAAAAAGACACTATTATTTGCGGGAATATTTGCAGGGATATATGAGAGGGTTTCCAGCATTCAGTTAGACATTGGCCCTTATTCTGATCGGTGCGGATATTCCCGCATTCTTACGGTGCGGTCCGCACGCCACGGTGTTTTGCCGCGTGCGGCCATCGTCCGTAGAAACGCCCACGTGTCCTCCGCATTCGGACGGACTCACTCTTTAAGAACAGGGCGTGTTTACGGACGACATACAAACCATGCGTGTGCGGGAGAAACACTCCGATTCTGCACGGTATTACTGAGTATTACAGAGTATGCTCGGAAATACCGCATCCGAACGGGAGCCAAGCGGTGCTACCGCCCGTAAGCGGAGTATTTACGCCAAACAACCCACTATGAAGTATCTTCTGCAATACATCACATGACCCACTTATTATACATGTCAAATACACATGTGTATTGCTAGTATTAATATTCTGTCATGTCCATTGTTAGCAGTTTGAAAGTGTCTGACAAGTACAGCATATGTGGGGGACTAGTAAGGTTTCCTTGAAGCAGCAATGGTTTCAATTAAAGCACTGACAAGCGGCCTATTAGTGAGTAATGAGTAAAGGAGTAGATTCTATTGGGTTCAGGTGTTAATGCTTGTAGTCATTAGGCGTACGTTCGCCTACCGCATGAACGAGTGGTGTCCGCAAAGCAATAGTACACTTGTGGACACCGCACATTTCTGCCCTTTTTGATCGCGTGCATTCGGAGTGGTTTCCGAATGTACGCCCCCCAACATAAGTGTACTCCCCCGTGTCCGCCCATGTTTCCGCCCCGTTTTGCCCACTTTGAAACTACGCCCATGTGTCATTCCGCATGACGCCCATAATACGCCCCTATTTCCCGAATGATAGCGGTGAACAGTTCTGGACGGGATCTGGCCGAACTGGTACCGAGTCAAGGCGTGGCACATGCGCGTTGCGTTCTCCACGCATGCGCAGACGCCGTAAAGACGCGATCCGAAAGTATGCGGTAAAGTCCGCGTCAATCAGAATAAGGGCCATTGAAAGGAAAGTTCAAAGGACATCACCCTGAAATTGTGCTTAAAGTCAAGAGAGACAATAATCCAATGACATGTTTGTATAAGATAAGAACGTTTGGCACCACAGGTCATCGATGGTTGTCGCCTCTCTCAGCGTATGATTTCCACCTGCAGGGGCAAGTAAATCATTACGCTAATAAATGCCAGACAGAGGACTATTTGCGAATTGAAAATGGATACACATTTCAAATCAATCTGTTAAAATCACACATTAAGGTGTCAGCTGTGAAATACAGAATAGCGTTTAGCTCTAGAAGGGCTATCGATCCCGTGCAATCTGCAGCCTGCATCCATTCCCTTGGCCTACACTATGCAAAGTTCACTGCCCTTGTAATGATTCTATTCAGCAAATATTTGAAGTCTGTAATGATTAGACTTTGTAAATATGTAACAATCAGCTTTTTTATCGTCAGACTTTTTTTTCCAATTAAAGGCAACTTTCTAATGCCCTTTACTCTGCATAAATGTATGTTGAATATTGTTTTCTGTACTTGAGAATAGATAAGTCCACCGAGTTCAATGGTTGAGCTAAAGTTAGTCATCAAACTGTTCATCTAAAATTAGATTGAGTAGTTTACAGTTTAATCTCAGAAAATAAATATATTTTTCAATCTATAAAGACAAAGCAATTATTATCCTCTTAGTTAAACATTGGCAAAATATAACACAATGGAGGTTATTCTGGTTGGTGTGGTCCGTTCCGAATTCTTTCAGAGCGGACCGCACGCCACGCTGTGCGGACATTGTAAGAACAAACGCCCACAGGTCCTCCGCATTCGGATGGACTCGCTCTCTAAGAAGAGGGTGTGTTTTCGGACAACATCCAAACCGTGCGTGTGCGGTGGCCACACAAAGATTCTGCACGGTCTTACAGCGTCAGAACGGACGGGAAAGTGGCCGTACGCACCAATGCGGTGTATTTCCACAAAACTCACGCCTATTATCTGAACTCATAAATCTGTTACATGACACACTTATGCAATTAGGCTACCTCATAAAAAAGGGATTGTTTGTAATTGTAATCAATTAAATCCTATTTGATACTTAAACACATTACTACCACTTTACATTAACCCATCTTTGTGTCTTTAAGTAATGGTCCCTTTAGGCAGCAATGGTTCCAATTGAAGCAATGAAAAGAGTGTAATTAATGAGTAATGAGTAGAGGAGTGGATTGTATTGTGTTCAGCTGACAGTGCTTCAGGTGCGGGCGTACTAATTGGGCGAACCGAATGCCTAGCACATGAACAAGTGCTCTCCGCAAAGTGAAACTTGCCTATGAAGACCGCACATTTCATGCCTGTTGGTTCGTTTGCAGTCGGTGTGCTGTCCGAATGCACGCCTACCAGAGTTTGTGCACTCCCTCGTGTACGCCCATATTTACGCCCAGTTTTTCCCACTTTGAAAAAACGCCCTTGTGTAAGTCCGAATGACGCCCAAAAACGCCCATATTTCCCAAGTCAATTCGGTGGACATTTCTGTACGGTATTAGTGAGAACGAGTACGGAGACCATGCGTGGCACATGCGCATAGCGTTGCTTACGCATGCGCAGATGGCTAAAAAGCGCCCTCCGAAAGAATTCGGAACGGACCGCATTGACCAGAATAATGCCCAATGGGACAATGTACTAAGCCTTGGAGAGTGGCAAAGTGAAGAGAAGTAAACTCCCAACCTACCAGCTCCTGTCATTTTTCAAACACAACCAGTAACATGGCAGTGAGGAGCTGATTGGTTGGTACTTTATCTCTTTCCACTTTATCACTCCACTTTGCACTCCAAGGCTAAAGCTGGGTGCAAACTGGGAGCATGTGCCCCAAACCAATATGTTCATTGCATGCCCCATATGTTGGACATACACACATATGCCTGATACGTCATTCCAAAAAGTCTCAAAATTACATATTGTGCCAATATCGGCATAGCGAGTACATCTCCCTCAAAGTATTTTCGCAGATGAACAATTATAAAACGCAAATGGGATCATGCTCCATTGATGTATTGTGTTAAAACTTAGGCGCTTCTTAGTATAGAAAATCCACTATTCCATCATGGAAAGTACAGATGAAGCCAGCTTCATCTTTGCAGGGGCTGGCAAAACTATTGCCAGCCCCACCAGCCACCAGGGGGCGTGCCCTGCCCTCCCCAACCCTGCCCGTCTCCCTCAAGAGGGGCATGGATGTGCTGCCCCGCCGCCAAGAGACTGGGATGCCCCAGTTTAATGGTGTCCCTGTCCGCCGGCCCTCGCCAGATAGGAGGTTCTGACAGGCGCCAAGCAAGGACAAGGGGCACTACATCTGTACTTACATCTGCTTCTACTGGAGTACTTTACTAGTGTAAAGGCCTGAATATCAATACAACTGTATACGAATACGCCAATTCCTACCGTATTTTGCTTAGTAAATTTCCCCTGTGTGGAGTAAGTTGGGGTACGCCTACCCACCCCACCCACCTTTAACACACCCCATCTCAACTTAGCGATACTACACAGTGTTTTTCCATATTTTTTGTTTCATGTACTCGACTGAGAACCCAGAACCAGTGAGAAAGAGAGCATATATCCTGAAAGTGAGGACCTCTAGCGAAAGACACCACAAATAAGGGACGTATTGTTTTAAATTCATATCCCTACTGCTAACTTTCATGTAACCAATCACGATTCCAAAGAGTAGTGCCACAGGAAGTGCACTATCCCACATTTTTGTCATTATGCTCTAGGCCATTCTTAACCCTTTGAGTGCCAAGGGAATTTGTCAAAATAGGTGTAAAAAATTGCCAGACTAACATTTTTATTCATCATAATGACCTGTAATGCTTACCTTATAAAGAAATATCTTTTTTACACAACATTTTTTATATGAATTTATATAACAAATGTGAGCAAGGCTGGCAGTTTTAGAAGATATTTTGCGCATCTCTCACAGAGATGTTGTCACTCAAAGGGCTAAGAACAGGCCTTTCGGCACAATCCATTCAGCTGTACCTTTTAAGAAGCATCAAAAAAAATCAAACTTCAGAAAACGGTCATGTGGTCACTTGGTAAAAGATAAGTTTTGGAGGGCTGCACTACAACACATTTATGCCCAGGGAAATGTAGAGAAGTATGCAAAGAAATGTATCCCTTTTTGACAAATAACTAAAATGTACAGTTTGCAAATGATACCAATATTGAAGGGAAAAAAAACATGTGTTATTACATGAAAAGGTCACTTTCTTGAGCTACCAGCCAATATTAACATATTTGTACCTTAATAAATATAATATGTTCTAGTGGTGTGGTATTTAAAAAAGAAACCCAGCGCACATATAATTTTACTCTGTAACTGTTCATCTGAAATGTGTTTATTATTTCTGTACAAAGTATTTCCATTGTTCTGCTATATTTGAAAATAAATGAAACAAAAAGGTATAGAAACATTGTGTATTCTATAAAATAGGAAAGTAGCTTTCCCTTCAGATGAATGTGTGGCAATGCCAAATGGAACCATCTCTGGAAATGGTGTGTAATAGTGGGACAGGTGTATTATTTTAAGTGCTGACTATGGTGCCTAGAAAAGGAGACTTTAAAGCCCTTAACTTACAATGTATTGACTTCTATGTGAGCTCAATAACAAATAAAAACTCCCAATAGTGAATATTAACTTATCTTTATCTCTAAATATTTTAATACATTTTTAAAATCTTGTTTTGGTGCTTGAGACTTTCTTAAAGAATGAGAGGCAGATTGACAAGCCCAGGTATCTAGTGGTAGTACCAAGGACCATGTAATAGGGACCATACACCAGCGGAGGGCAATCCTCCATTCCCGACCCGCCATCCTGCCAACCAAATGGCAACGATCTGGGGATCGGGGATATTTAGCATTTAAAAAAAAAACAGATTCCACATCCCCTGCCAGGATCGGGGGAATTGGGATTTTTAAGCATGTTTAATATCCCCAATCCCCCGGGGTGATGGTCAGGGGATTGAGGAATTGCCTCGATAAACAGCAGGTGTATGGGACCCATAACTAAGGGCTGAGAGGGAGCAAATAAATGGGATGCTTTAATTCATGTAGGAGTTTGTTTGCTAATTTATTTTATTTATTGTATTTTAATTTGCTACTATACATATGCTGTTTCATTTTTCTTTGCTACTGGCTTTTGAATTGTGACCTATATGAGTTACGACAGTACCCCCTGCATATAAATATAACACTTACTGTAACATGAGAATAAATCAAATTCTTGTACCAAATGAGAATAAAAATATTCTCAGTTAGCTTATCTTTAACTCATTGTTACCATTGTATAACTCCAATGGTTAGTAACAAAGTCAGGTGGACAGTGACTAGGTATACAACTAACAATGGTTGACATACCCTAGGTCCTTGATGGCTAACCTTGACACTCCAGATGTTTTTGAACAACATCTTATAACAAGTTTGGTATTCACAAAGAAAACTACTAACATGTTGTTTGGCTAACTTTGGTCATTTAGCTATATTGGTCATCATTATTGTTTATATTGTATGTGAAGGTTTATTAAATGTATTGTTGTGTTTTAACATGATTTAGGTGTGTTTATATATATATATATATACATAAACATCCACGATATGCCGGCACTCGACTCAAAAGGCCATCAATGCAGGTGCCATCCCCAAAAGCTTGATAGACAATACGGGAGGTGGGCGGCACTCAGAAATAAAATCACACCACAGTCCTTAAAGATGAAACATGTGTATTCAGGCGCCTGAATACACGTTTCATCTTTAAGGACTGTGGTGTGATTTTATTTCTGAGTGCCGCCCACCTCCCGTATTGTCTATATATATACACACACACATATATATATATATATATATATATATAGCTTCCAATATTCCGTGAGGAAAAAATGACGGCACTCGGGAGACTGGTTACATGCAAAAAAATGTTGTATTCAGGTGTACAGGGAATATTGGAATATTCACGGAATATTGGAAGCTACATATTATTTCGTTCTGGCACCGAGAGCAAGTTGTTCCTGTTAACCATTGAGTGCCGGCAGTTATTGGATCTGTATATATATATATATATATATATATATATATATATATATATATATATATATATATATATATATATATATATATATATATATATACAGGTTGAGTATCCCTTATCCAAAATGCTCGGGACCAGGAGAATTTTGGATAACGGATTATTCCGTATTTCAGAATATTTAATATTTCAATGATGTATTTTGAAGTATCTTGCATTTATGCTGTATAAACACATAATATACACACAAATATATTTTATTACCACATAAAATACACACAAATATATTTTAATTGTTCAAAAAACAAGGTTTAAAAACGGGAAACAAAATGTGTGTACTATCTCAGCACTAAATTTGAATGCCAAGCAACCATTTTCTTGTACATATATAGTGTCAGTTACATATCATGTCCCCAGTGATGCTGTTACAAATGTCCCCAGTGAGTTTTTAGCAAAAAAAAAAAAAATTTTCACTTTCTGGAATGTCCGTATTTCGGAATAATTCGGATAACGGATATTCGGATACGGGATACTCGACCTGTATATACATATAAATTGGTGCATCTTTATCACAATTTAAAAAATATATATTTTTAATTAAAATACTAGTATGTCCAGTATAGCGCAGTGTCTCTTGCTTTTTTTCTTATTATGACAGCATTATATTATTATAAAATGGTAAATAAAATGACAAGCATCTCCAGTTCTTCAGGTTACTGGGACTTTTTAATAAATGCTTGTGAATGTTCTCCATATATACTGTATATATTTTGTATGTGCACTTTGTTTTTAGGTTTAGTCATCCTATATTGTCAATATAATAGTACAGTGTCTAATAAGCCCTTCTGACCAATGACAAACTGTACCGTACTGCTTTGGGATTTACACCTAAATTTACTTTTGGTCAAAAGGTCACCTGTTTTTGTTTACTCATTTGGTACTACCTGTATGTACTGTACACATAACAATAGTAAATTACTAATGCATTTTAGCATTGTAAGTTTAATTTAACAGTTATTGTATCGTAATGAAAATTGCTGCACTGTGCGACTGAGAAAAATTTAACTTTGATGCAGAATAATTCCAGGAACGCAACCACATTCAGTGCCAACTGGAAAGTGAGTCATCGTTTGCCGATGTCTGATGTGCAATGATTTGAAGGTCTTAGTCGTGGGGTTAGTGGTCTCTCTAGTGAATAGTCAGCTATATTCATTTATGTAAAGTTTATGTGACCGACAAACTTTACCAAGAAAAATTACCTGTAAATTTCTTTTTATTGCCAATCATGCTTATTTCTGAGAACCATGTTCCACAAGTCTGTATACTTGGAAGAACAAGGGTGAAAGGTTGGCTAACAGCAACCAATGAACTATGGGCCTGATTCTAGTTCACTCCCAAAGCACATTTGGGGCCTGATTCTGGTTCACTCGCAAAAGCAAATTCTTTCTCTAATGGACAAAGCCATGTGCACTGCAGGTTGGGCCAATGTAACATGTGCAGAGAGAGTAGAAGGGAAAATAATAAAAAAAATATTAAAAGAAAGAGATGTGCAATATTTGACGTCAATTTATAGGATCCCAAACAGTATGAATTTACTGGGGGAGTTTGTGCTGAATAATCTTATTGAGATTTGTGACCAATTGTGCATCCACTAAACATTCATTCACAAGGCGAGATTTCACTATAGCAGGGCAGCATCTACTTGTTAACTGGCCGCTGCCAATGCGCACGGCATCGATCAGGTCTGAATCGGGCCCTTTATTCCATGTAGTGAGTTTGCTACTTGATTGCAACAGGTATCTGTTTGTTCTGTTAAAACGAGTGTATGTTGTTTACAGGAGTGTAAGCCTTATGGGTACAAAGTAAGTTTAGGGCACATTACCTAACATTATTCAATGCCCTATATTCAATGCTTCCCCGACAGCATTGAGCAGGGTTTCTTGGCAGAACGAGCCAACTTCACAAGCTGCCGGGCTCGTTCTGCCGAGAAGGGCCGGGAACAGACGAGCTGCCGCCTGCAGCTCGCCTTTTCCTGGCCGCAACTCGCAACCATACCC
The DNA here is from genome assembly GCF_055691185.1 of Crinia signifera. Classification (NCBI taxonomy): domain Eukaryota; kingdom Metazoa; phylum Chordata; class Amphibia; order Anura; family Myobatrachidae; genus Crinia; species Crinia signifera. The sequence continues at coordinate 112,276,913 of NC_139220.1, read as the reverse complement.
CCTTCTCGTCCCACTGCAGGCGGGACATTGAATCCCACCTGCATGTTCTCGGTCGAGCTGACCGAGAACAGAACAGGGTCACGGAGCAAGCTCGATTGTTGTGACCTACACATTGAATACCCCCCTAAGAATACAGTTTAATAGTTCATGAGCTTTTATTAAATTCAGCATGTAGTGGCTACACATGTGACATTGGTCGACATTATGAATTCTTCTTGTGTCTTTTAAAGAGTAAAATAACAACTGTGGCCATTAAATGCTGAAAACTATATCCTTTGCTCTTTCAATAAGGTTTATTTAGAATTGCTATCTATTACATCTAGTTTCCCACACTGCTGTTCTAGGCAAAGTGATAGGAATAGCTGCCAGATGAAACTGCTGAATCCTATTATAAATTTGTGTTTATGTAACTTTGATCACCTAATTTGAGATCTTGAAGTCCATGTCTAGGACCATCAAAGAAAGGTCACGGTGTCAGTGACCGTAATTATGTGACTGTTACAAGCAACGATGTCCAATGCCAAGGAACAAGCAATGTGAATTATTAAGGTGACCTTTAGTTAATGTTTTGAATGGGAAAACGTCATTTGTGCTTTTTTACAACAGATTATTTTTCATTACATCAGCATTTTGTCCAAGATCCCTTCTGTCCTTCCAATTGCCCTATGAGTATCGTATTCTTGTGTCTAGGTAAGAAATGTAAATAAAAAATAGTACATGTCAGCGGCGTAAGTTCATCCCAGTTGCCCAGTGGCAAGATAAATATTGGCGCCCCCCAAACACACACACACACCATTTTATATAAATAAATGTATGTATGTATGTATGTATGTATGTATGTGTGTTTTTGGATATTATCTTTGGAATAAAGAGATTGGGACATCTATGGTCCTGCTAAGATTAGGAGTCAGCCACAGAAGCGATATCAATGGATTTCAATTAACTGATTCAAACTTGCAGGGGAGGAGAGGTTCCCCCTTGAGAGCAGGAGCAAAGCAGCTGATGACTCAATTGCCTCCCAGAGTTCTGCCTCTGTGTACAGTACATTGGTATTCTTGAGCTGAAAATTTCACATCATGCAATCAGCAGTTCAACTTGTAAAAAGAGATACTAAGAGATCCTAAGTAAATAACAAGTAGTAGTACCTTTATTTATAAGGCGCCGCAAAGTGTCCGCAGCGCCGTACATAGCAAACAAAAAACAAATTACAAGGTAACGTACAGGGTGTGTTGAAAGATACAGTATAAATAGGGGTATAGCTGGTGGAACTAAAATCAGCATCAGTTCAGAAGTAGGTGTCAAAATTGTCGAGGAGACTGAAGATGAAGTAGAGGAAGGGAAGAACAGGACAGGAGCACAGGTGAGGTAATGAGGTAGGGTGAGTACGTGAGGAAGGAGGACCCTACTCATAAGAGTTAACATACTAAAAATAGGTGGGTGGGCGAACGAAATACAATAGGATAAGTACAGTAGGAACGGAGGGGAACAAGCACTATTACATGTCCTCTGTAAATGCTTGGAGAAGCTTTCCTTCTTCATATGGCATTCACCCAATGCTGCCTAGACATTATGCATTTCTAAAGTTCTATTGGAGCTGCACTGGGTTCTGTTCAAGGACTGAATCTTTCTGAACATTCCTGTGTATAGGCGTAAAGTAAAAAAAAAGAAATATATATATATATATATATATATACTGTAAACGTAAAGTACATAGGGGCAGATTTATTAAGCTTGGTGAAGTGATAATGCTGCGCCGCGGGCCGCTCCTCCCATGGTTTACGGCTCCGTCTCTGTCCTCCTCCCTGGTCCCGACTCCCCGGCAGGCAGCACAGCAGCTGTCCTAAGGTTTAGGTTTGGTGCGTGCGGTACAGCATTGCAGTGCCGCGGCGTGACCTAGACGATGTAAGTTCAAAGTTTTACAGCCTGTCCCCCCGCTCTTTCCTCCCTTAGCCTCTCTGAATGTAGTAAATAGCAGAAGGCTTGCTATAATTATGGAAATGTTATATGTATATCTACAGTGTGTATGAATATATTTATCTATATATATAGATATATATCTATAGATCTATAGAAGACAAAACGAGGGCTGCATAGGCCAGAGTGCAGTTAAGAGCCCGGGGATTTAGGGGTTAAACGCAGATGCACATGCAGCACAGAGCAGTGTGTAATTCTTAGGCAGGTTAGCATGTGGGGCATAGGGGCCAATCAGCACCTAGAGGGGAGGTAGCTTAAGTGGGGTATATAGGGTCCAGCTTGGGGGAGGAACTTCCTCTTGGAATCCGGATTTACACAGTGCAGCACGCGAAGCTAAGTACCTTTTACATTGTATTTTAGGCCTGTATCATCGCGCAGCTGCAGTCATGTCCGGCCGCCCCAAGAGATCTGCACCACCACCACGGTGGTTGGCAGACGCAGCCCGCCCGCTGGTGACTGTACCAGCGCGCGGCGGAGGCAGGGGAGGCAGCAGGACGGCCGCGACCGCGTCATCGCGGGTGCGCGCGCCGTCTCCTGCACAGTCTTTCTCTGGGGGACATGTTTCCCCAGCGCAGGGAAGCGTCTCCCCGGCTCGGCAGGGCTCTGCTATGAGCGGGGAGCGCGCTGCGCCATCAGCACATGGTGGGCACCCAGCAGCGAGTAGTGCTGCTGGGGACAGTGCTTTGGCGCCATCTGCTGGCGTTTTAACGCCAGCGCAGGTTGTTCAGACCCCTATGGACACCCCGCGCGCCTCAGGCAGCGGGGTGAGCGGTGGGGGGGTTTCACTTAGAAGGGGAGACGAGGGGGTGCCCCCCAGGACTAGTACCCCATTAGCGCAGGGTCCAGGGAGTCCTCTGCAAGTCATAACAGGGGGTCCCACATGGAGCCCTCTGCGGATGAATGCAGGTGGGCAGCGCGGGGCGGGTCTGGGCCCTTTAGCCTCCCTGACAAACATCCTGGCCCCGGGAAGGGGGTCGCTCATCCCCTTGGGCTGGGACGGTGGCCGTGGGGACGCTTTCGTCGGCGGCTGGATAGATGGCGGTGCCCCCCCCTTACAGGGTTGGCAGGCCCCGCAGGAGCAATGGCATCAGGGCCAGCAGCCGTTCCCTGCGCCCCCTCAGGGCTTCGCCGGGGCCCCGGCGGGGCAGGGGGGACACCAGGGTTTTGGCCACACGGGTTTTGGTGCGGGTCAGCAGGCATTCATGCAACCCCCCGTGCAGCAGCAACAGCAGTGGGCTTTTCCCGGTCCGAACGCGGGGGGGTACCCAGGATACCCCATTCCCAGCCCACATTACGGGCCCTACCCAGGGACTCAACAGGCTCCTTTCCCGTACTTCCCCCAAACAGCGGGGGCAGGTGGAGGGTTTTCAGGGGGGTATCCCGGGGGAGCATGGCTGGGTGCTGGTGCACCACAACCGCAGAGCCCGGGGGGGCCGCAGCAGGCTTTTCAGGGGGCGGCTTACACTCACCCCAACATGTATGCCCAGGCTCAACAGGTCAACCAGGTTTATGCGACTGGGGGCCTGGGGAGCTCTGGTACAGCAGCGGGAGGGTCAGTGAGGGTGACAGGCTCAGGATATGGTCCTAACACTGCACCTTTCTCTCCTGAGGTATCCTCTGTCGGTGGCAGGAGTGGCATTTTCGGGGGATCGTCCCAGGAAGAGGACGCAGAAGGGTCCAGGAGGGTTCCGGAATCCAGGCCAGCAACACCGGTGGCGGCTCCAGCCACACCCAGGGTCCCGGCACCAGCTCCCAGGACGACTGAGACCCCGGCGTCCACATCAAGAGCGGAAGCATCCACTTCCGCAGGGACGGGGGCCACAGCACGGGTGGATCCCGTGGTCCAAGGCGAAGCCTCTGGAGATGGTGAGAATGATAATACATCAGAGTGTGCATCCTCTTCCTCCCATTCCTCAGCTAGTAGTGACGAGTCTGGGTCCCCCAAGCGCCCACGCAAGTTCGCAAAAATGGTTGCGCGCGCGGTTGCGAAAAAAGTGGGTGGCACTAAGCGGGCTAGGAAAGAGGCGGAGCCAGAGGTAGCTACCAAGGCAGGCGATATGGTCCATTGCACCAACACCGCCATGGCCAGGGGCCTGCGTAAGGGGATAAAGGATAAGATAAAAAGGGGAAAGTTTGTCGACTTCTTTACACTGACAGTCGACATGAAAAAAGATTTTGAGGCAGCCAAGAAGGCGGGGTGTGGTAGCGAGGCGGCCTTTAAAGGCTTCCACAATTGGCTGAAGGGCTTTCTAATCTTCTCCTCTTGTTACCTGAGCACAAGGCCTGGGGAGCACGTGAACGTCTTACGCTACCTGTTCCTTGTGAACGAGACGTACACGGATTATAAGGGGCTGGCGTGGCGGAACTACGATGAGAAGTTCCGCCTCGCTCACGCCGGGTCAAGGGTCATGCCCATGGGCTGCAAGCACGTGGAGATATGGCTCGAGGTCATAGGCAAGGGGCAGCATAGCTCTGACGCATCGGGCAGGAAGCCATTTCCTGCGGCCAAACCCGGTTCCAAAACCGGCGGCAAAGGGAAGTGCTTTGCATACAACGAAGGCAAATGTGACAGGGGCGCCAAGTGCCGCTTCCGTCACGACTGCAGTAACTGCGGGGGGGGCGGGGCACCCCTCCAAATCCTGTAGGTCAGCGGCCAAAGGCGGGGATCACGGGGACGCCAGCACTGGTGGAAAGTAAGGCCCCTTCCCCAATTGTGGTAGACGCCCTGGCCCGTAGGTTAATGGCGTACCCTAACAGGGCTGACGCACGTTTTTTGTTAGACGGGTTTAGTTTTGGTTTCCCCCTCCCCATCCCTGACGAAATCAGAGTTTCCTGCATTAGGAACCTCAAGTCAGCCAGGGATTTTCCGGAGGTGGTCCGCCAGAAGGTCCAAGCTGAAGTGGCCCTGGGCAGGATGGCGGGCCCCTTCCAAGGGAACCCCCTCCCCGACATGTGTTTTTCCCCTCTCGGGGTGGTCCCTAAGAAGACCCCGGGCAAGTACAGGTTGATACAGCACCTGTCGCACCCCCATGGCGCGTCCATAAACGACGCCATTCCGGATGAGTTCTGTAGTGTACAGTACCAGCTATTTGACGAGGTACTTGACATAGTCCGGGGTTTCGGCCAAGGAGCACTTATGGCCAAGCTGGATATTGAATCCGCGTTTAGGCTCCTCCCATTGCACCCTAAGTCCTTCAGGTTCATGGGCTTCAGGCTAGATGGGGGCTCTTACATAGACAAGTGCTTACCGATGGGCTGTTCTGTCTCCTGCTCCTACTTCGAGAAATTCAGCACGTTCCTGCACTGGTGCATACAGAGCAGTACAGGCTGTGCGGGCGTAGCCCATTACCTGGATGACTTTCTCTTTGTGGGACCAGGAGATGACGGCACATGCGCCCATATATTGTCCTGGGCGGTTTCCCTGCTGGAGGAGCTGGGGGTCCCTATAGCTGCGGATAAGACGGAGGGACCCACTAGGGTCCTATCTTACCTGGGTATAGAAATAGACTCGGCTGCGGGGTGCTGCCGTCTGCCTGAGGATAAGGTGACAAAGCTTCAGGGGTTAATAGTTGAGTGCTTGCAGAAAAAGAGGATACAGCTGAGACTATTGCAGTCCCTGCTGGGGTCCTTTAATTTTGCTTGCCGCATCATTCCCATGGGGAGGGTTTTCTGCCGCAAGCTCGAGAGGGCCACGGCGGGGGTTCAGGACCCCCACCACACGGTCAGGCTGTCACGGGAAATGCGGGATGACATGGAAGTGTGGTCCGCATTCCTGGGGCAATTTAATAGAGAGCTTATATGGCCCACAGAGCCCGAATCCAGCAAGGAACTGCAGCTCTTCACAGATGCTGCTGGCTCCACGGGATTTGGAGCTTATTTCCAAGGGGAATGGTGCGTCTCACGGTGGCCACAGTCTTGGATTGACAGGGGTTTCACGGTCAATCTTCTGCTGCTGGAACTGTTCCCCATCATAGTATCAGTGCAGCTGTGGGCAGCGGAATTGGCAAATCGGAACATAGTGTTCTGGTGCGACAACCTGGGGGTGGTACACGCAATCAACAATCAGAGGGCGGCTTCCCCAGAGGCCCTCAGGTTACTGCGTTACCTTGTGCTTCATTGTCTGAAGAACAATATACATTTTAGGGCTAGACATGTCCCAGGCATGGAGAACACTATCGCTGACGCCCTGTCTAGGTTTCAGTTTACAAAGTTTCGGGAGCTTGCTCCTGAAGCGTCACCCCTGGGGCTTAGGTGTCCAAATCTTGTATGGCAGATCATAGAATCGGCATGAAGGGTTTGGCACTGCTGTCACTGGCGCCCTCAACCCGCAGGGCTTACGAGGCAGCCTGGAGGGACTGGGAGGAGTTTCAGTCTGCGCCTGACGCTAGGGGTAAGTCGGTTGAGGACCGGTTACTCGCATTTGTATGGGGCCATTATGTAAGAGGCAGATCAAAGTCGGCTATGACGGCGGCTTTGGCGGGTATAGCATTTCACAGCAGGCTGAGAGGGGAGCAGGATCCCACAGCCTCTTTTGTATTGAGCAAGGCTTTGAGGGGCTGGGCTAAGCAGCGGCCGGTGCCTCCTGACACTCGGCGGCCTATAGACGAGCGCATGCTGGGGGAGCTAGTAGCAAGTCTGGATAGGGTGGCCGATGGCCCCTTTGAGGCTGCGCTCCTGAAGGTGGCCTTTTCATTCGCCTTCTTCGGGGCATTCAGGATTGGGGAGCTGGTAGCTGCAAGCAAGAAAGCCCAGTCTGGTCTTAGGGCGGAGGACGTGGTTCTCCATGAGGACCACGTCCTGTGTAGGATACAGAGATCCAAAACAGACCAGTTGGGGAAGGGTAGTTGGGCCACCCTGCGATCTGGTGTGAACCAAGCCATTTGTCCTGTAGCATTGTGCAGGGACTACATGTCTCTTAGGCCGGTTGGAGCCATGCAGTTTTTGGTGCACACAGATGGTGTGCCCCTCACCCGGTTTCAGTTCGGGGCTGTGTTTAGACGGTGCTTGACCGGCATAGGCCTGAGGGCTCAGGATTATGGGACACACTCCTTTCGCATAGGGGCCGCAACATGCGCAGCGGCGGCGGGGCTTCCACCCTCTGCCATACAAAAGGTAGGGAGGTGGAAGTCATCGGCTTATAAGAAATATATAAGATTAGATAAGATAGATAAGGTAGATAAGTTGTAGAATGCGCCGGTTGCGCCAGCCCAAAAACGTAAGTTTACAATCGGTTCTGGAACGGCTAGCGTTCTGGAATCGACGGTGTGGAGTGAATTTTTTACTTTTTCCTCCGAGATAGAACTAATTCAATTCGGCTGTCACCAAAGTTCACCGGAGGTTTTTTAAGTTTTTCACCTTCACTTGGGCTGTTTACTGTATTCTGGTTGTGTTACAGTGTATATTATATTAATGTTAACGTTAGGTTTTTTCTCTTTCAGCCTTTTCCCTTTCCTCATCACATCAGGGGAGAGTTTGGGTAGTGGGCCACTCATATATTTTTTGGGCGGCCAGGCATCCCATGGCCTCCAGAGCTTTAGGCTTGCTACGAGCTGACTCAGTGCAGTGGTTTGGGGTTAGGGGACTTCAGTGGGGTGGGCTTTATAGCCTACTAGTTTCCAAGGCCCGCAGTTCAGGTCCCCCCAACACATTGATAATACATCTAGGGGGCAACGACCGGGTCAAAAATACGGGGCTCTCCCTCATGTGTAGCATAACGGCTGACCTGGAGCGCATTGCGGCCCTTTGGCCAGGGGTGCGGTTAGTGTGGTCTGATATTGTCCCCCGGCTTCAGTGGCGGGGCTGCAGGAATGCAGTTGCCATAGACAGGGCAAGGCGAAAGGTGAACCACGCTGTTTCCAGGAGGGTAAGCGCCATGGGGGGTAGGGCAGTGCGGCACCCCACGATAGTTAGGGAGTCGGCCCACCTCTATAGGTCAGACGGGGTCCACCTGTCTGACGCGGGCATGGAAGTTTTAATGGGCGACATCTTTTCTGGTGTGACTCGGCAATAGGAAGGCATTAGGTCTAGTTGAGGGGTGGCGGGCCTGGTCCCGGGCGACCTTGTGTTAGGTCTGGGGAGCCTTGGCAGTGGCGAGAAGGCGCTCTCGACCAGCAGTCGGGTGAGGTGTCAGGTGGTCACCGTGCGGTATTACCCCCCCCCCTTGCCAGGACGGTGGGCGAGTCCCGAAATGAGCGGGGACGGTGGGCACTTCCTTGAGGTGTCCGCGCCCTACCTTAGAGGGGGCGGGGAGCCGTCACGGTGCAGGCTGTACCTTACGTAAGGGGTGTGTTTGTTAGATTGGAGCGAGGCAGTCGCTGCCATTGACATACACCTCTGACTGGTGCTGGTCTCAAGTGCTGTCTTGGCCATCCCTTTGATAGACTAACAAGGGTCATACCACCTAAATAAATAACTTGACCATTTTAAACTTATGCCATGGTTGTCTGAGTCTTATTTTTAGATAAGGTGTCCGCGTGAATTATTTCTAGGAAGTTATGTAAGGGTAACAACAAAGGGTAACCAATATAATCCCTTGGGCGCCTTAGGCAAAACGAGGGCTGCATAGGCCAGAGTGCAGTTAAGAGCCCGGGGATTTAGGGGTTAAACGCAGATGCACATGCAGCACAGAGCAGTGTGTAATTCTTAGGCAGGTTAGCATGTGGGGCCATAGGGGCCAATCAGCACCTAGAGGGGAGGTAGCTTAAGTGGGGTATATAGGGTCCAGCTTGGGGGAGGAACTTTCTCTTGGAATCCGGATTCCCACCCTCCCATCCCTTCTTTTCTTTCCTCTCTCTGGTGCTCATTGCCTTCGGGCTGTCCAGACAATTCGGATAAATTTAATTTAGTTTAAAAATCGGCGAGAAGGCGCTCTCGACCAGCAGTCGGGTGAGGTGTCAGGTGGTCACCGTGCGGTATTACCCCCCCCCTTGCCAGGACGGTGGGCGAGTCCCGAAATGAGCGGGGACGGTGGGCACTTCCTTGAGGTGTCCGCGCCCTACCTTAGAGGGGGCGGGGAGCCGTCACGGTGCAGGCTGTACCTTACGTAAGCGGTGTGTTTGTTAGATTGGAGCGAGGCAGTCGCTGCCATTGACATACACCTGACTGGTGCTGGTCTCAAGTGCTGTCTTGGCCATCCCTTTGATAGACTAACAAGGGTCATACCACCTAAATAAATAACTTGACCATTTTAAACTTATGCCATGGTTGTCTGAGTCTTATTTTTAGATAAGGTGTCCGCGTGAATTATTTCTAGGAAGTTATGTAAGGGTAACAACAAAGGGTAACCAATATAATCCCTTGGGTGCCTTAATATATATATAGATCTAAAGATATATATCTATATATATATATATATATAGATATATATATATATATCTATTATAGATATATATATAGATATATATCTATCTATCTATATATATATATATATATTTATGGAAATGTTATATGTATATCTACTTATATATGCATGTGTGTGTGTGTGTATGTATGTGTGTATATATATATAAATATATATATATATATACACATACACATACACACTAGTGTTATGGTGTGTGGCACATAGAATCAGGGGCATTACGGTGTGCGGCGTATAGTGTAAGGGAATTACAGTGTGACGTAACGTGTAAGTGTTGTTACGGTTTGTGTCCCATGTGTAATGGGCATTACGGAGTGTCACATATTGTGTAATAGGAATTGCGGTGGGTGGCATATGTAATGGTCATTGCGTTGTTTGCCATATTGTGTAATGGGCATTGCGGTATGTGGCATAATGTTTAATGGGCATTGCGGTGTGTCAAATATTATGTAATGGCCATTGCGATAAGTGGCATAATGTGTAATGGACATTACTGTGTGTGGCATAATGTTTAAGGGAAATTAAGATGGGTGACATATTGTTAATGGGCTTTGCAGTGTGTGGCATTTTTCTAAATGGCATTAATCATTGAAGCGAGGCTGCACATACATTTTTTTAAATGTGTGCATTCTTTATTTTTAAAATATCTATTGGTAGGGCCCATTTTTACTGTTAAAACTGGGAGCCATATTGTCTAGAAACAGCCCTGTTTGTTTCACTAGAACGCTATTGGGGGGGGGCACAGGAAACTTTTTTGGCTTGGGGGAGCAGATTTTATAGTTACGCCCCTGAATCTGTTGCACATGAGACTGCGCATCGAATAAGATGTCAAACACATGCGATTTTGCTACTTTTCACCTGATTTCTCAGCCCGATCCGTCGAAACAGGGTGAAAAGTGGCCCAATCGCACTAGTGTATGGCCAGTTAACCCTTTGAGTGCCAAGGAAAAATTGACAAAATACAGTAGCTGTGAAAATTGCAAAGCAAACCTTTTTATTACCCCTTTGAGTGCCAACGTTGCTGTGAGAGATTATCAGAATATCCGGTAAAAATGCCAGCGCCGCTCACATGGACTGGTTGTTTTTTGGGGGGTGCAATATTTAACTCAACGTCAATTATTTGGCTGTAGTTGTATTTATTTATGCTAAAAGAGCAGTCACTGTGCTGGCTTTTTTAGGATTACTCATAGCAACGTTGGCACTCAAAGGGTTAAGGTTAGGTTAGGGTTAGACATTAGGAAGAAAGTTAGGGACAGGCTATAAGGTGTGTAGGTTTAGGGTTAGGCTGTGGAAGGCGACAGATAGGCAGGGCCGTCTTAACATGAGGAAGGGCCCCTGGGCAACCTAGTTCACTGGACCCCCCCCCAGAAACCGGTACACATTCGGAAAGGGGGCGTGGCCACATGCAAAGGGAGGCGTAGACACACCCCCTTACCGAATGTGTACTAGCCATTTTTTTCCCATATATGTATTTAACTTAACAAATCTACCCTACAATAGCTATTTATCCCAATCTACTGCCCGTGCCCTCCCTGTATTTATTATACCCCCACATGGCTCTGCAGCAGCAATTATGTACCCCATCTGCTGATATTACCCCCACACGATTCTGCGGCACCAATAATGTACTCCATGACTACTTAGTACCCCATCACACACTGCGCCATCTACTGATAACACCTATCTACTGATAACACCAACACATGGAGTCCAGCTTTACTATGGACTCCGGCACGAGGACCATGCGTTCCCAGCCTAAGTCCAAGCAGTGCGTTATGCCCTCCCCAGGCGATTATACCCCGGTTACCTGTGCTGCCGATGCCCCCGTTTCCATTACATGAGAGCCTGTACTGCCGCTGATGCTTGATTCAAATTCCAACTGCCGCGTCCCAGCCCGCTGCGCTGATTGGTTGCGGTGCAAGCCTCTGCAGCCAGCCCCTGTTCTTCCGGCGCTGCCTTCAGTGACACCTCCGCTTACCTCCGAGACTCGTCTGTTTACTTCCGAGACCACTGCGTGATTGGCGGATGCGTTCTCTGGCACCAATTGGTGCTGTCACGCAGGGGAGCTGCGTCCTAACAGGGGTCTGATCGTCAAAAACCGGTACATTCGGTAGACTTTTATTTAGCCGGTACAGACCATACAAAAACGGTACTGTACCGGCTAAATCGGTATAGTTGGAGGGTATGCCACCATCTTTCCCATTGGGCTGGGCCGGGGGCCCCTAGGTCCTAGGGCCCCCGGGCAACTGCCCATCGAGCCCAATGGGAAAGACGGCCCTGCAGATAGGGTTAGGCTGTGGGAAGGATGGCATAGGTTATGGTATAGGTTTAGTCTCACCTGGATTCATGGGAATGTTGGGGGCCCACTGTCAGGATTCTGATTGTTGGGATCTTGTCTGCCAGTATTTCAATACAACCAGTGCCAGATTAAGCCTTCGGGGGGCCCGGGGCACTTTAGACAGGGGGACCCCCTTGCACAGTGACATTACTGGCCGCAAACTGCATGGGAGAATATTACACTGTCAAAACACAGAGTAAAGGCAGTATAAACTTGGTCAATGGGTAACTGCAGGGGATATATAGATATATAGATATAGACAGATAATATATATATATATATATATATATATATATATATATATATATATATACACACACACATATACACATAAATACATACCACATGAAAAGCCTGTGTTTGTCCCTCTACACCTTACTCTGTAGGTGACCTCACAGTCTCAGTGCTGCCTCTGATTAAAAACCCTCCCATGACTAGGCTGCTGCTGTTCTCCATGGGCCTGAGAAGCATGTAATGAGCTTCACCAATCAGAGCTCAGCACAAACATTTCAGCCTCTGCCCTCTGGTTCAAAGTGTCATGGGGCTTAATCAACTCCCAGTAATACACTGCACACTTGTGCAATCAGTGTGCCAGATGCTTAGCCCGATTAAACATTGTCACATTGGCAGATAGGTGAACCTGCAGCACTACCCCACTCCCATGCACAAAACCTTTAGCTAAAAAAATATATATATATTTTTTTTAAATACATGCCAACCACAGGGTGCCCCTAGCTAGAGGGGGGCCCAGGGGCACTGACCTCTTGTGCCCCCATTATAATCCGGCCCTGAATACAACTTAATATGGACTAGCTCAGTATTACATACATGAATATGAACAACAGCTGTCGGCAGCCAGTGAAAACCTTGTAAAAGCATAAATGTGCATACTTAATTTCAAAAGGATGCGTTAAAATCAACGATGGGCTAATAGCAAGGCAAATATGCTATTGATAATTTAATAACTAGCTATAACTAATCCCTTGTGTTTCCAGTTTAGCTAAAGAAATATAACTTAGAAAATAAGGGCTACAGTATGTGGTCATTAAAACTAGTTAAAGCTTATACTAGACTTTAAAAGAGCATTACAAGTGAGCTGTCTCCATGCCTCCCTGCAGCAGAGTGCAAAATCTGGGTTTGCGTTCAGGGGGGAGTTGGCGACAGGGGGTAATTCGGCATTGCAGGGGCACCGACACAGTGTTGCGGGGAGTGGTCTGGACAATGTAGGCCTGTCTGGACCATTTGCTAGGGCTTTGTGATGTCACACACAGTTGCTGCGATCCAAAACATGGTGGTCCAGCACTTGCATTCGCATCTAGATCGAGCAAGCAATGGGCCACCCTTAAGATGTGAACCCTTTGGTGTATAGTACAATGCATTTGCACAGTTTTGCAATTGCATCGTGGTTAAGGACCCAGCATGCAAAGCGGCCTCTCTCTATGCTGGGCGGTCCACAGCATGCTAGTGACAGCAGATGTAGTTTTGCCAATCTTCACAAAACAACAACTGATCCAAAATTAGGCCCTACTGTATGTCCCTTATACAAGCAGTTTGCTGTAGAATATTTCTATTATACCATCTTATGCTTTTACACTGCAATTTAGATATCAGTTTGACCTTCAAACTGCTTTTGGGCACTGCAGCTGAGCTCATGGGTTTGATTCCCACCATGGTTCTAACTGTGCTGAGTTTGTATATTCTCCCTCTGTTTGCGTGGGTTTCCTCTGTGTACTCCGGTTCCCTTCAACAATCCAAAAATATACTGGTAGGTTAATAGGCTGCCAACAAAATCAACCCTAGAATTTCTGTGTGTGTGTGCATGTACATGTGGTAGGGAATATAGATTGTAAGCGCCACTGGGGCAGGGACTGATGTGAATGTTCAAATATTCTCTGTAAAGTGCTGCGAAATATGTGTGCGCTATATAAGAAACTGTTAATAATAATAATAATAATAATAATAATATTACATATAATGGTGGTGCAATTGTCGGCCACAGACGTTGGTTGATCTGTATTCAAATTAATGGGCAAGATTTAGTGAAATGCGATTTTTTTAGAAAGTGCGATTTTGTTCAAAATCGCCCTATATCGCCCTTTTTTAAAAATCGCACTTTTGCTGTGAATTCGCAAATTTAATAAGATGCGGATTTGCAGCAAAAAATGCAATAATGTGCGATTTTTAGTCATGAAAATGTACGATTTTTAAGTCATGAAAATGTGCGAATTTGATAAAATGTGCATAACCAGCCCCCGGGTCATTGAGCCGAACCAGATTCCAAAAATATGGGGGGGGGGGGGGGGAGCGTAGGAGTCCCCCGTATTTCTGAAACCAGCCCCGGACTCTTGGACCGGTCCTGGTTCCAAAAAGCTGGGTCCCCCGTATTTTGAAACCAGCACCGGGCTATAACAGCCCGCGGTGTCATGCCGCAGCCAGGGGACACTTTTTATATAAGGTCCCCTTGCCAAAACATGAGCACCATGGCTGGTCAGCCTTGGACGGGGTACCAGGAGGAGTGGGGACCCCCCCCCCCAGGCTTCACCCCCCCAGGGCTGAAGCCCGGGGCTGTCACCGGTGTCCGTGGCGAGACAGGACTGAGCTATGCGTCTCCATGGAGAAACATTGGCCAATCACGCTCTCAGCCTTTGTAGCGCTGGGACAGCGCTACAGAGGCTGTTAGCTGCGACGGAGAAAGCCGGCTCACCCCACTGTCAATGCAGGGTGAGCTGACTCTAGAGGAGACAGACTAGTGCTGGACCCTGGATTGGTAAGTATATTGATGTAAAAGTGAGGTGTGTGTTTGTGTGTGTAATAAAGTTATACTTTTCAGTGTGTGTGTCTTTTATTTTAACATTCTTTTCACAGGTGGACTACAAGTCCCAGCGGGCCCATTAATGCCCGCATGCTGGGACTTGTGGTTCTCCAAGTTCCAGCATGCGGGGGAGGTCTGCTGGCACTTGTAGTTCTCCTGCATAAAGTAATGTTAATATTGTGAGAATTAACCCTATCAGGCCGGCGTCCACTGGCCCTGGACAAGTGAAGCCTGGGGAGGGACCCCTTTAATAGGGAGGGGGGGGGTTCCCACTCCTCCAGGTACCCCATATAAGGCTGACCAGCCACGGTGCTCATGTTTCGGCCGGGGGACCTTATATAAAAAGTGTCCCCCGGCTGTGGCATGACACCGCGGGCTGTTGGAGCCCGCTGCTGGTTTAAAAATATGGGGGACCCCAGATTTTTGGTCCCCGGTATTTTTGGAACCAGGACCGGTCCAAGAGTCCGGGCATGGTTTCAGAAATACGGGGGACCCCTATGCTTTTCGTCCCCAAGATTTTTGGAACCAGGTCCGGCTCAATGAGCCCGGGGCTGGTTATGCTCAGGAAGCATTTTGTTATTTTATTTTTACTTTTACACATATTTTAACACTGAACCTCAATGATCTGTGCATGGTTCTGTAAAATTTGCCAGTCAGAACCTGGTCTATTATTTTGGCGATTTTTAAAAAAAATTTGGGGCGATTTCCAAATTCGCACCTCATTAAATTGGTGATTTCTATATTTTTCAATGAGAAAACATCTGGATGTGATTTGAGAAATTGCCACTTCTGAATGTGCGAATTTGCTTCAAAAAGTGTGATTTTTGCAGCAATTCGCATACCATTAAGTTGGCGATTTATGAAAAAAGTGCGATTTTGGCCATTTTTGCGAATAAAGTCTCCAAAAACACAAAATCACTCCCTATTAATGTCACCCAATATGTAGTGATTACTAGATGGCATAACATGTACAATTGATTCTCTATAATGAAGAAACAAATAAAGAAATAACTTAAATAACTGTCTAGAAGAAGATTTTAAAAATGCATTTTGTTTTTAACATACTGTAATTCCAAATTTTTACTTGAATAGCATCCAATATGTTATGGTTGATGGTATTTTCTGTCTGACAATAAAAGAGTTGGCGCAAACTGTAACTATTTATTAAGTGTAAAGTTTTTAAATAAGGAACAAATTTGCAGCTCTCCATCTGTTTTTATAGTGGGAAAATGCACACAATTCCCTGAATACCATGGGTGTTTGTGTGGCCATCAATAAACACAAATATCTTTTACTCAAAATCCCTTAGTACTTATTAGTCACCAGCACTCATTGTGGTAAGGTACAGCCGGTCAACTTTAATCTTGTATCTGCACCTATACTAAATGGATTATTAGTGAGTGGGCATAGGCGAATCTAAGGAGTGGTCCGGGGGTGCACCGGACCACCCATTAGACCGCCGGCCACCGCACACACAATTTAAAGAAATTACAGCCGGGCATTAAGAGCTGTGCGCTGCCCGGCTGTATAGTCACTGTCTTAGTAAAGCAGCAGCTCCATCGATATCTTCAATGCTCGCTCTGGACCATGAGCCAATAGGAGCTCCCAGTCCGGCAGCCAATCAGGAGTGGCCACCAATACCACCAATGCCGCTCTTGATTGACTGCCGGCTGCCAGCAGGAGCATTGAAGATATCGGTGGACCTGCTACTTTGCTTAGACAATACAGCCGGGCAGCGCACAGCTCTTTCTGCCCAGCTGTCATTTCTTTAAATTGTCTGCGCCCGCTGTCACTCCCCCTTGGCAATGAGCAATTCCCTCCCTCCTTGGCAACAAGCAATTTCACTCTCTTCTGGCAATGAGCAATCCCCCTCCCCTTTGGCAACAAGCAATCCACCCCCCCCTCCCCAGACGCAAATTCACTCCACCTTTGCAATGAGTATTTAATTCCCCCTTGGCTACAAACAATTCACTCCCTCTTGGCAACAAGCATATATTCCCCCTTAGCAATGAGCAATCCCCCCCCCCCCCCCATTGACAATGAGCAATTTAACTCCCCCTTTGCAAGGAGCATTTAACAACTCCCTCTTGGCAACAAGCTTGTATTCCCCCTTGGCAACGAGCATGAAGCCCCCTTGGCATTGAGCATGAAGCCCCTGGCATCAAGCATGAAGCCCCTGGCATCAAGCAAGAACCCCCCCCCCCCCCCTAGCAATGAGCATGTAGGTAAGCGGCATTTAAGTGTAAAATATGTAATGGTCATTACGGTTTGTTATATAGTATGTAATGGGATCATGATGTGTGGCACAATGTGTAATGGGCATTACGGCGTGTGGCTTTATTTGTAATAGGTATTACGGGGTTTGCTAAAATGTGTAATGGGCATTACGGTGTGTGTGGTCTAATGTGTAATACCACGCCCCTTTTTGTGATGACATGCCTCCTTTCCATGAGGCCATGCCCCCTTTTCACAGCGCAATGGCCCAACCTGCTTCGGTATATGGATCTGGGACCACCCATTACCATATTTCTAGATTCACCTATGGGAGTGGGCTATACTGAGGCTCATTCAGCCGTTACTGCGCAGCAGCTATTGAGCTGAAATGTAGACATGCAGAAAATGAGATTGCACTTAGTGGTGGTAATGGAGAGGGTTAGCTGAACTCAGGCATGTCATAGCCATTCAGACTGCGTTTTCTGGGTGTGTATAACAGTTGTGAGCATAGCAGTTGTGATTTTACTTGCTACTGGAGAGCTTTCTGTGTCCCAGGAGAGCAGCTCAAACTGAGCATCTATAGAATCAATCCGACTTGACCCAAATTGCAACAATAGTGTCGCGTCGCATCGCATACCATCTCATGCCTTATGGTCTGCGATGCGATGGGCGCCGTGATAGTACACAAGTACCACTATTTTATTTTTTTAAAGCGATAAGGTGCGATTTCAAAACCTTACTAAAAATTGCACTCTATTAAATGTCACCCATGATGTCTAGGTCAAGAGCCATGGTCGAGATGCACAAGGTCGACATTGACAAAAGGTCGACAAGCAAAATGACGACATGGAAAAGGTCCAAACATGAAATGGTCGACATGTACTTTTTAAGATTTTTGGGATCAATGTTGACACCTGGGGACGTGGACCCCCAAATAGCTCCTTTTGCTCGCCATGGTCCGGGCCAGGTGCCTCACTCCACAACCACTGCGCTTGCCACAAAGTCACTCATGTCAAACTTTTATTGTGTTGAACTTTTTTATGTCAACATTTTTGTTGACCTTTTTGGTTTTTGGTATTTGTTGACCTAGACATTATCTGTCAGCCATCCCGATACCCTTTAGAATTACTGTACATTTAAGCAGGCATAAATCAAGACTAAGGTCCTACAGATGCTTTTCACTAATGTAGTTAGTTTTGAGACATATGGTATAGACGATGTCTATACATCATGGCTTAGTGTGTAACATGAAAATCTCAATTGTCTGCTACAGGTACCAGGATGCACACTACATTGCCGCTGCCAGCTGACAGACATAAAGCTATTCTACTACCAATAGCAATACACAGGATCTGATTGGTGGTGCTTTAGCATAGGTAGCGGGAAGCTATGCACCAGCTACCTATGCTAAAGCACCACCAATCAGATCCTTTGTATTGTCATTGGTAGTGAAATACAATTGGTTTGTTTTTTCGGGAGAATGCCACCTAGCAGCAGCTGGTGGGCATGGTGGGCAACATCCGTATTCTGCTAAAAAGCAAGGGGCTACACCTACAGGTCACTGAGGAAAGTTATCTCTTGATTATCTCGCGCTGAGGGATGGAGGATGCCGTTTCAGTCTCTCTGACTGACACACTGGTTCCTTTTCCTCATGTTCCTCATATATTATTAAAATAGGCATAAAACCCTGAGAATTTTTTTTTTTTTAGAGTGAGGGCCAGATGCGCTAAGCTTCAAAAGTGATAAAATGGAGAGTGATAAACAGCCAGCCAATCAGCTTCCTACTGCCATGTCACAGACTGTGGAGGATATTTACTAGCAAAAATACGCATAAAATAGGCATATTGGAATAAAAAATACGCCTATTTTATGCATATTCGTATTTTCGGCATTACGATGCCGAAAATACAGCAGTTTGTATTTGTATTCTTAGTAAACCTGTTTTCTAGGAGTGCCAAGGCTAGAGTTAGCATCTACCAATGCAGTTAACCTAGCCTCAGCTACAGAGGGGTTACTCAAATGGCCAGTGGCATATCTATAATGGGTGCACTGGCGG
Source organism: Crinia signifera (assembly GCF_055691185.1). Lineage (NCBI taxonomy): Eukaryota > Metazoa > Chordata > Amphibia > Anura > Myobatrachidae > Crinia > Crinia signifera. The sequence continues at coordinate 112,258,159 of NC_139220.1, read as the reverse complement.
TCCCACACCGCACACACTGCACCAATTTTTAATACTTATCCCTCCAGAGTCCGGAGATGAAAGTAACTGAGCCTGCGAAGTCGTTGGAAAAAAATGTCCATGGCTGCCATTTTTTGGGAGTTCTGTGCATGCGCAGTAAAGTCGGAGCCCTCTAGTGCTCAGACCTTACTGTCAATTGATTTGATTTGATCAGCGGGCATCTGAATGTGAGGCCTCTCTCAGCCAACACAGGGCCGCCCAGTGTTTTAAACTGTTTTTTTTTCAATTCTGCCACTGCCATCACTGACCCCGCCACCCGCTAGCGCTCCTTCACAGCGCTATGCTACTCCGCCGCCCACCTTCTTCCAACTCCCAAACTTTTTTATGGTCAGGGAAGTAAAATGATGGAACACTCTTCCTGGAGACGTGCTGTGGGCAGACACAATAAATACATTTAAAATATGGTTGGACAAACATCTATTGGGTAAAAACTTCCAGGGTACACACAACAATCATAATCTGTCTATTAAATCACATTTCACAGTTATAAAAGGGATGAAGCAAATAGATCATGCACTATAACAAAAGGTTGAACTTGATGGATGCACATCTTTATTCAGCCATACCTACTATGTAACTATGGGCCTTATTCTAGTTCACTCTTTCTGACAAAATCCTTCTTAGATGGACAAAACCATGTGCACTGCAGGTGGGGCAGATGTTACTTGTGCAGACAGAATTGGATTGGGTGGGGTTTTACTTCAAAGTGAGATCTATATAGCAGTGTAAAAATAAAGCAGCCAGTATTTACCCTGCACAGAAACAAAATAACTCACCCAAATCTAATTCCCGCTGCACATTTTACATCTGCCCCCATGCAGCAGGGTCGGATTAACAATGTGCTTGATGGAGCTACAGCTCCAGGCCCACTCTCCATTTTGTAGCTGAGTGCCAGGGCTTTCCAACGAGCCCATCCCCGCGTCACTAGCCCCCCGGGAACCGGAGATACCGCCAGGCAAAACTGGAACGTTTTCCCCATAGGATTACATGAGACCCGCTAATTCCGACCCCCACTTGACATTACAGAAGCTTGAGGTTGAACTCAGTCGAACTCCAATCGCTGGGCCTTCAATTTGATACCAGGCTGGTCCATTTGGGTTCATTGGTTCTAGAGATATTGCAGGTAAACCGATTTTTTTCATTTCTGAAATATAATTTCATGGCTGGTCATGTTGTTTGAGGACAAGTTTCTCGTGACCAAAATCATTTGAAGACCACATGTAAATGGGTCAGTTGGTTCTGAAGATATAGGTGGTTGTTTAAAGAGGAAGGGTTCTCTCCCCCTCACACCAGAAAATGCAAGGGCCAGCCCGGGACTGTCCCTGCATGATCCTGGGACCATATTCCCGGGTAAATCCCTACATTTTCTGGTGTGAAAGGGATATTATTTCAAATAGCCAGGACCTGCAGTGTTCTGAATACAGCCAGGCAGCCCCCTGCTCTCTGCCCAGCATAGGCAAATCTAGGGGGTGGTCCGGGGGTGCACAGGACCACCCATTAGCCCATTTTGTAGCTGATGGATGGGGCTTTCCAACGATCCCAGCCCCGTGTCTCTAGCCCCCTGGGAACCGGAGATACAACCAGGCAAAGTTGGAACATTTTCCCTATAGGATAACATGGGACCCGCTAATTCCGACCCCCACCCAGTTCAACGGCTGCCAGTTCCCCCTTTGGCATCACTGAAGCTCGAGGTTGATCTCAGTCCAACCCAAATTACTGGGCCTTCAATATGATATCAGGCTGGATCCATATGGGTTAATTGGTTCCAGGGATATTGAGGTAAAACCGTTTTTTTTTTTTTTTTTCATTTCTTAAATGTAATTTCATGACTGTTTATGTTCTTTGAGGGCAGATTTCTCTGTAACCAAACAGCCCAGTTTCATGGGACCAAAATCATTCGAAGCCAACTCAAAAGTTCTTCAATATGATACTGGTCTCATGTAAATGGGTCAGTTGGTTCTGAAGATATAGCTGGTTGGTTAAAGGGGGGTAGGGAGAGGGGAGTGGTTGTCTCTCCCCCTCACACCAGAAAATGCAGGGACTAACTAGACTGGTGTATAAGGTGTCAGCCTGGGAATGTCCCTGCATGATCCTGGGACCATATTCCCAGGTAAATCCCTGAATTTTCTGTTGTGAAAGGGGTATTATTTCAAACAGCCGTGACCTGCAGTGCTCTGAATACAGCCGGGCAGCCCCCTGCTCTCTCCCAGCTGTCAATGACTGTCACCCCTGCAGCTTCCGCTCCAATTCTTCTCCCCGCTTTCACCTCAGCCTCCCCCCCCCCCTTTTAATCATGTGGTGCCGGCGCCCGGCGTGCTCCCCCGACATCACGCACAACAACAGCGGGCACAATATTTCAAATGTCCACTCGGATAGAGGGGACACCAGGAGGGGAGTGTCAGTCTGTTCTGCGCTGCACTCTGCTCCTCTCCCCATAGAAGCAGCTGCACCGCTCTCCATCTCTCCCTTCAGCAGCAGCGAAGGCTCATATAAAAATTTACAGTAAGTGGCACTTTTGGGGGCATTGCTTAAGGGACACTACAAGTAGCGGTATGTGGGGGCATTATGCATAATTTGTGGCTTAATGTGTAAGGGGCATTATGGTGTGCAGCATCATGTGTAAGCGGCATTATGTGTGCTGCATCATGTGTAAGGGACATTAGGTGTGCAGCATCATGTGTAATGGGTACTATGGTGCGCGGCATCATGTGTAATGGGTACTATGGTGTGTGGCATCATGTGTTATGGGTACTATGGTGTGTGGCATAATGTGTAATGGGTACTATGGTGTGCGGCATCATGTGTAATGGGTACTATGGTGTGCGGCATCATGTGTAATGGGTACTATGGTGCCATCAAGCAAGAACCCCCTAGCAATGAGCATGTAGGTAAGCAGCACTTATGTGGCAAATATGTAATGGGCATAACGGTTTGTTATATAGTATGTAATGGTCATCATGATGTGTGGCACAATGTGTAATGGGCATTATGGTGTGTGGCTTTATGTGTAAGTGGCATTACGGCGTGTGGCTTTATGTGTAATGGGTATTACAGAGTTTGCTAAAATGTGTTATGGGCATTACTGTGTATGGTCTAAAGTGTAACACCACACCCTTTTTGTGATGCCACGCCTCCTTCCCACGAGGCCACGCCCCTTTTTGGCACGCGGCTACGCCGCGCTAAGGTCCCCCTACTGTTATGTCTAGATTTGGGACCACCCATTACCATAATTCTAGATTCGCCTATGCTGCCCAGCTATCAATGGCTGTCATTTCTGCCCGGCGGCAGCTGTCCCCCAGTTACCGTGAGCATGTATTCCCCCTTGGCAATGAGCATGTAATCACACATGGCAATGAACATGGAACCCCTGGCAATGAGCATGTAGGTAAGCAGCACTTATGTAGCATAATTTTTTAATAGGCATTATGTTGATTGGCATAATACGTAATGGACATTATGGTGTGTGGCTTAACATATAATGGGCATTATGGTGTACATTTTTTATGCGTGCAATGCCCCTGTTTATGAAGCATATTGTGCATTATTGCTCAATCTGTTTGGTATAGTGTGTATTTTGCCTTAATCTGTGTGGCATAACGTGAATTTTGACTCAATCCGTGTGCCATAGTGTGAATTTTGGCTCAGTCAGTGTGGCATAATGTGTAAGAGGCAAGTACAGTATAAGGGGCATACTATTGTGTTGCATGATTTGTATAAGGGGTATATGGTGTGGTAAATTTAGGTGACTACATTAAAGCTGCTGAAATGTTGTCTACCAAGTTTTGGCTTTCAGTATGTTTTTTATGACTGGAGTGTCGCCTCACCCTGCAAGTATCTTAGGACATCAGCATCCTGCGTATCTTCCTGCATTTTTCCAATTGCCAGCCCCCTGACTTTTCCAGGCATATATAATTAGTTGAAAGCATTTACACAAATAGAGACACACCCATGAGCAGACCACTAAAACAGAACATTGGTCCCACATTATTAAGTGCTGGCCACAACCCCTATTATTGCGCATAATAGGCCCTTGATAATTTTCAGCTCCAGGCCCATTTAGACCTTACTCTGGCACTGCCATGCAGTGCACATGGTTTTGTCCATCTAAGAAGGATTTTGTCAGAAAGAGTGAACTAGAATAAGGCCCTATGTAACTATGATGTGGCATCGCAGATGATATGCAACATAGGGTGCCGGAAAAGAGTACTTTAGGCACCATAAGTTCCGATCGAATGCGATGGGACATTGCATTGCGATATCGCATCCGATCGCATAACTGTATGGATACATAAGTGTCACAGACCATTGTTGTAGTCCTCGAAGATCATGGCTCTCCAGTGGCTTTTGTTTAGCTCCATAACAAATTCATGAAGGAAGTGAAAATGCTGATGAAGTGCAGTGCTGCTTATATGCATTTTGGTGCATTGACATGACAAGAACATTATTAGTCAGAGGTTACAGTTCACAACCAGGCAGTCAAATTCAGTGGTGGCTCATACTGGCAGCAGGGAGGCTGCCGCTAGCTGCATTGCAGACGCCCCCCTGCCGCTGCCGCCACTGCTCCTCCTCCTGGTCGCCACCACACAGAGTGTTCCTGGTGCCTGCACTATGATGACAGGCGCCAGGACTGGCGCGTTCACAGTACATACCTCTGTACTGCGCTTGCAGCAAGCTTTTATGGGCAGCTTTGGCAACAGCCCATAGAAGGGAAATCACGGTTCTAGCGCATGTATAATACAGATGACACTGGGACCAGTGCATGCGCAGTCTCTGGATTTTACTCGGCAGCCTATAGAGAGGTGTCCCGGAGGGAGGGAACACCTCCCAATGGGACTGCCTTGAGTGACTGGCAGGTTGGACTTCCAATAGGAAGTCACTGCCAGTCACAGTGAAGCCAGTGCAGTCTCACAGACTGCATCTAGCTTGACTACAGTGGCGGATTTTACCTGGGGGTGTGTGGGGGGGGGGGGGGGGGGCTGCAGCTCTGCAACTCATACTGTAGGTAAAAACTGCCACTGGTCAAATTGTATCTACTCTTCCTTTGCACTGCGCATCTGTAATCTTATTGACACCTTAAAAATGACACAATTCCACAAAAATAGGCCCATGGCATCACAGGCATTTTCTATAAATGACCATTTGTTTTTTTAAATCTGTAAAACATTTTTATCAGCATTGACAATAGAAATTGCTTCCTTCTGACAAATCAATAATTCTGGAAATTGCACTTGCATTGGTCATTTAATATTTAGCATCTGCTCTAGATTTATATCGCTGGTAATTAAATAAGATAAAAATAAACTCAGCATAGCAGTAATAAAATGCACATGAACAGTACTACAGAACACATTTTGTTCAGTCTTATACAATCACCTTACATGACCCAGTATATATTTCTTTAATATTCCTAAATATACTCTACCATAATCCAATAAATTCTCTTCACTGAAAAAAACACAAAACATACTTTTTCTATTAACAGTTATGTTTCATGCAGTCACATAATTTAGTCTACATTTCCACCTGCTGTTTTATTTTACCAAAATTTGCACATTTCGTTGCCCAAGCAGTTGCAACTGTGGCGTGAATGACATCATTTCATACTGAGTGCTTATGGGAAATGGAACAGCAGCCATTGTGTGTATGAGTCCAAAGCATATCATGTATCTCTTCATTATTCCTAACAACTAGCTTTTGTATTCTTTACATGGGTGCCAGGTTCACACTAAACTGTGGTCTTCATTTCTTCTTTATAACAACTGTCAGGGGTTTAGGTTTTATGAATACAATGAGAACTGGATGTTCTAAAGTTGCTTAGTCCCCAGACCACCTTGTTACAGCTTAAAGAGCTAACTTCCTGGAAGCGAGCGTAATGTTCTATCTTAATGTATATGTTCTGTGAAAAACAGAAATATAGCCAAGAGTGTTCAAGGTTCAATGGAATAGCAAAGCTTGTATTAGACTTGCTATATGGTCTATTGACATCAGTATTTCAGATATACTTTGTTACAATTGTAATAGAAATGTCAGCTGTAAATCATCTGCTTCTACTGAGAGATGTTCAAATGATCACAAATCTGTTCTGGAACCAGTTTGACACATCCAAGTGAAGATATAGAAAATTGTTCAATTTCCATTCAATTAAAAAAATATAGAAATCTATGCTGTTCACCTATGATTGAGTTAGTTCATGTATATGCATCATACAGTACTTGCATCTGATAAGACATGTTAAATGTCGACATGAAAAAGGCTGACGTGGGTTTTTCAAGTTTTTTCCACAAAAAAGTGTTTTTTTTATACTTTACTATCCAAGTGGGCATAGAATTACTGTAGATTATAATAGTGTGCCGAGTGTAGTAACATGGGAGAGGATGCAGTACACCTATACGGTGTTTATGTTGACGTATGTTGACAGAGACACCAAAAAAACATGAAAAACTAATGTTGACCTTGTTCATGACGACCTTTCCCATGTCAACCTGTTGCGTGTGTTCACATTTTGACCCTATTGATCTAAGGCAGTGGTTCCCAAACTGTGTGCCTAGGCACCCGGGGGTGCCTCAGGGCACTTGCAGGGGTGCCTTGGGTTGGTGGACCAAGATCAATTCATATTATTTATGGTCAATGTACCAGTTAAAACCAGTGCTTGTGGCTGCCAATCATAATATATGTGGACAAACAGAAGCAAATCCTGTCCCTCACCAGATAACTGTGACATATAAACACAATGCACTTCATTTAATATTTTTTTCCTGAATTTCTCGATAAGAAGCATTTGGCCTAGAGGTGCCTTGAAAATATTTTGATGCTCTAGGGCGCCGTGATTCAAAAAAGTTTGGGAACCACTGATCTAAGGAATGTTGATCTTTTCCATGTGTCGATCTATGGCCTGTTGACCAATAGTGGTCGATCTATTGACTGTCGACCTACTTTATGTTGACTCTATGACCCATCCCTTGTAACCATTTCCAACAATGCTATCCCTATCATTGTTCCTACTTACCCAATAAAAAGAACAACTTTTAAGAGGTTTAATTGTTTTCTGGTTTTGATTGTCTTCTCATTAATCTCTACCTTGTTATTATGGGTTATTATGCTTTGCAGGGAGTGCAGGCTGGCATCTAACTAGAACACTATTATAAACTCCACAAATATCATAATATACCTTTAGCTATATCAGTTTGAAACAGATGTCCCATCGCGACATAATGTAAAGTGTTAATGGTAAGCAGTACTAGTTTTCTGGAAAAATAGGTCCAGGAACTCCAGGTCTGGGGGTGAATCAAAAAGAGAAAATGTGTGCTCCCTAGAGTGCACAGACAGGCGCTACCAAGGGTGCGTCGCTAAGAGCTGCCACTTGAAAAGGGGTTGTCAGCCCCAATAGGCTAAAACAAAAGGAAAGATAAAGTGGCGCTGATTTGATGAAAAGATGTATGAACGTTTAACCCCTTCCTGACAGAGCCAGTTTTTGCGTTCCTGACAGAGCCCTTTTTTTCAAATCTGACATGTCTCACTTAAGTGGGGATAACTTTTTTTTGCTTTTATTTATCCCAGTGGTTTTGAGATTGTTTTTTCGTGACACATTGTACTTCAAATTAGTGGTAAATTTGGGTCGATACAGTCTGTGTTTTTTTGTGAAAAATACCAAAATATCGTGAAAAAATGGAAAATTTAGCGATTTGCAAAATGTTAAATTTTCTGCTTGTGAGACAAATAATCTTACCACTCAAAATAGTGAATAACTAACATAGACCATATGTCTACTTTATGTTGACATCATTATTTCAACTTCCTTTTAATTTTTTGGGACACTAGGAGGCTTACAATATGAATAGCAAATTCTCAAATTTTCAAGAAAATTTCAAACACTGATTTTTTTAGGGACCAGTTCAGTTCTGATGTGACTTTGAGGGACTTGTATGTGAGACACCCCCATAAATGATGCCATTTCAAAAACTGCACCCCTCACAGTATTCAAAACAGCATTTTGGAAGTTTGTTAACCCTTTAGGTGTTTCACAGGAATTAAAACAAAGTGTAGGTGAAATTTCAAAATTTCTTTTTTTTTGCAGATTTGCAATTTTAATACATTTTTATAAGGAACACAGTACATTTTACTGGAGAAATGTGACTAAAAATTGATTCCCCCAATTCTTTTGTTTTCATAAATATCCTATATGTGGCCCTAGTGTGCACGGTGACCAAACCACAGGCTTCATAATAGAAGGAGCACCTACTTGATTTTGGAGCCTCCTTTTTATGAGATTATTTTTTAGGCACCATGTAGGTTTCAAGGCACCATAAGATGCTAAAAGTTAGGAACCCCCCCACAAGTGACCCCATTTTGCAAACTACACCCCTCAGGGAATTCATCTAGGGGTATAGTGTACATTTCAAACCCCCAGGGGTTTCACCAATTGTGGTACAACTGGGCAGTGAAAATGAAAAATTATTTTTTTTACACAAAAATGCAGTTCTGGCTCCAAATTTGTCATTTTCAGAAGGTATGAAGGAGACAAAGCACCCCAAAATCTGTGCCCCAATTTCTCCCGAGTACGGCAATGCCTCACATGTGACCAAAAAATACCAGTTGGGTGCATGGCAGGACTCAGAAGGGAAGGAGTGATTTTTGGATTTTGCAGCTCAGATTCTGGTGGAATTTTGGTGGGTGCTATGTCGCATTAGCAAGACCCCCCAAGCACCAATACAGTGGAACCCCCCCACAAGTGACCCCATTTTGCAAACTACACCCCTCAGGGAATTCATCTAGGGGTATAGTGTACATTTCAAACCCCCAGGGGTTTCACCAATTTTGATACAAGTGGGCAGTGAAAATGAAAAATTACATTTTTTTACACAAAAATGCAGTTCTGGCTCAAAATTTTTCATTTTCAGAAGGTATGAAGGAGAAAAAGCACCCCAAAATCTGTGCCCCAATTTCTCCCGAGTACGGCAATGCCTCACATGTGACCAAAAAATACCAGTTGGGTGCATGGCAGGACTCAGAACGGAAGGAGTGATTTTTGGATTTTGCAGCTCAGATTCTGGTGGAATTTTGGTGGGTGCTATGTCGCATTAGCAAGACCCCCCAAGCACCAATACAGTGGAACCCCCCCACAAGTGACCCCATTTTGCAAACTACACCCCTCAGGGAATTCATCTAGGGGTATAGTGTACATTTCAAACCCCCAGGGGTTTCACCAATTTTGATACAAGTGGGCAGTGAACATGAAAAATTACATTTTTTACACAAAAATGCAGTTCTGGCTCAAAATTTTTCATTTTCAGAAGGTATGAAGGAGAAAAAGCACCCCAAAATCTGTGCCCCAATTTCTCCCGAGTACGGCAATGCCTCACATGTGACCAAAAAATACCAGTTGGGTGCATGGCAGGACTCAGAACGGAAGGAGTGATTTTTGGATTTTGCAGCACAGATTTTGGTGGAATGAATGGTGGGTGCTATGTTGCACCAATACAGTGGAACCCCCCCACAAGTCACCCCATTTTGCAAACTACACCCCTCAGGGAATTCATCTAGGGGTATAGTGTACATTTCAAACCCCCAGGGGTTTCACCAATTTTGATACAAGTGGGCAGTGAAAATGAAAAATTACATTTTTTACACAAAAATGCAGTTCTGGCTCGAAATTTTTCATTTTCAGAAGGTATGAAGGAGAAAAAGCACCCCAAAATCTGTGCCCCAATTTCTCCCGAGTACGGCAATGCCTCACATGTGACCAAAAAATACCAGTTGGGTGCATGGCAGGACTCAGAACGGAAGGAGTGATTTTTGGATTTTGCAGCTCAGATTCTGGTGGAATTTTGGTGGGTGCTATGTCGCATTAGCAAGACCCCCCAAGCACCAATACAGTGGAACCCCCCCACAAGTCACCCCATTTTGAAAACTACACCCCTCAGGGAATTCATCTAGGGGTATAGTGTACATTTCAAACCCCCAGGGGTTTCACCAATTTTGATACAAGTGGGCAGTGAAAATGAAAAATTACATTTTTTTACACAAAAATGCAGTTCTGGCTCAAAATTTTTCATTTTCAGAAGGTATGAAGGAGAAAAAGCACCCCAAAATCTGTGCCCCAATTTCTCCCGAGTACGGCAATGCCTCACATGTGACCAAAAAATACCAGTTGGGTGCATGGCAGGACTCAGAACGGAAGGAGTGATTTTTGGATTTTGCAGCACAGATTTTGGTGGAATGAATGGTGGGTGCTATGTTGCACCAATACAGTGGAACCCCCCACAAGTCACCCCATTTTGCAAAGTACACCCCTCAGGGAATTCATCTAGGGGTATAGTGTACATTTCAAACCCCCAGGGGTTTCACCAATTTTGATACAAGTGGGCAGTGAAAATGAAAAATTACATTTTTTTACACAAAAATGCAGTTCTGGCTCAAAATTTTTCATTTTCAGAAGGTATGAAGGAGACAAAGCACCCCAAAATCTGTGCCCCAATTTCTCCCGAGTACGGCAATGCCTCACATGTGACCAAAAAATACCAGTTGGGTGCATGGCAGGACTCAGAAGGGAAGGAGTGATTTTTGGATTTTGCAGCTCAGATTCTGGTGGAATTTTGGTGGGTGCTATGTTGCATTAGCAAGACCCCCCAAGCACCAATACAGTGGAACCCCCCCACAAGTGACCCCATTTTGCAAACTACACCCCTCAGGGAATTCATCTAGGGGTATAGTGTACATTTCAAACCCCCAGGGGTTTCACCAATTTTGATACAATTGGGCAGTGAACATGAAAAATTACATTTTTTACACAAAAATGCAGTTCTGGCTCAAAATTTTTCATTTTCAGAAGGTATGAAGGAGAAAAAGCACCCCAAAATCTGTGCCCCAATTTCTCCCGAGTACGGCAATGCCTCACATGTGACCAAAAAATACCAGTTGGGTGCATGGCAGGACTCAGAAGGGAAGGAGTGATTTTTGGATTTTGCAGCTCAGATTCTGGTGGAATTTTGGTGGGTGCTATGTTGCATTAGCAAGACCCCCCAAGCACCAATACAGTGGAACCCCCCCACAAGTGACCCCATTTTGCAAACTACACCCCTCAGGGAATTCATCTAGGGGTATAGTGTACATTTCAAACCCCCAGGGGTTTCACCAATTTTGATACAAGTGGGCAGTGAACATGAAAAATTACATTTTTTACACAAAAATGCAGTTCTGGCTCAAAATTTTTCATTTTCAGAAGGTATGAAGGAGAAAAAGCACCCCAAAATCTGTGCCCCAATTTCTCCCGAGTACGGCAATGCCTCACATGTGACCAAAAAATACCAGTTGGGTGCATGGCAGGACTCAGAAGGGAAGGAGTGATTTTTGGATTTTGCAGCACAGATTCTGGTGGAATGAATGGTGGGTGCTATGTTGCACCAATACAGTGGAACCCCCCCACAAGTAACCCCCTTTTGCAAACTACACCGCTCAGGGAATTCATCTAGGGGTATAGTGTACATTTCAAACCCCCAGGGGTTTCACCAATTTTGATACAAGTGGGCAGTGAAAATGAAAAATTACATTTTTTTACACAAAAATGCAGTTCTGGCTCAAAATTTTTCATTTTCAGAAGGAATGAAGGAGACAAAGCACCCCAAAATCTGTGCCCCAATTTCTCCCGAGTACGGCAATGCCTCATGTGTGACCAAAAAGTGGCAGGACTCAGAAGGGAAGGAGTGATATTTGGATTTTGCAGCACAAATTCTGGTGGAATGATGGTGGGTGCTATGTCGCATTAGCAAGACCCCCAAAGCACCAATACAGTGGAACCCCCCCACAAGTGACCCCATTTTGCAAACTACACCCCTCAGGGAATTCATCTAGGGGTATAGTGTACATTTCAAACCCCCAGGGGTTTCACCAATTTTGATACAAGTGGGCAGTGAACATGAAAAATTACATTTTTTTACACAAAAATGCAGTTCTGGCTCAAAATTTTTCATTTTCACAAGGAATGAAGGAGACAAAGCACCCCAAAATCTGTGCCCCAATTTCTCCCGAGTACGGCAATGCCTCACATGTGACCAAAAAATACCAGTTGGGTGCATGGCAGGACTCAGAAGGGAAGGAGTGATTTTTGGATTTTGCGGCTCAGATTCTGGTGGAATGAATGGTGGGTGCTATGTGGCATTAGCAAGACCCCCGAAGCACGGTGAAATTATGAACCTAATATTCCATAGATGTGTGGTATATTTTAAAACACTCCTTTATACATAGGCCGGGTTTGTCGGGGCAAGTGTCACACTGGAAAATAGTTTGCTTTCTTATTCCCTTTTTATAGCAAACTTTGCACCTTTTTTGTGTCCTGCCCTTTTTTCCAGTGGAGGGGATTTCATCAGGAAAATGCTGCCCTGGTACAATACGGGGGCCAGTACTAGAAGTACTGGGGCCCTCTGCCTGCTGGTTCCCAAATATTAGGCCCTTTATGACTTCCTCTTGAAAGTGCATAAATGTCCCCCTCTGGCCGGTAGAACGGAATAGCACGTAAGCGTTATACAGTGCCATCTGGATGATATACACGGCCACCTTCTTGTACCAGATTTTTGTTTTCCGCAGGGCACTGTACGGCTTCAGTACCTGATCTGAAAGATCAACTCCGCCCATGTACCTATTGTAATCCAGGATACAATTAGGTTTGGAGGTGTGGGTACTGGTACCTCGTACAGGGATGGAGGTGGTACTGTCTCCGTGAATTGTTGTCAGTATAAGGACATCCCTCTTGTCCTTATATTTGACCAACAACATATTTTCGTTGCATATTCCCCTGCTTTCACCCCTTCTCATTACTTGGGCAATGTGCGTTTTTGGGAGGCCTTTTTGGTTCTTGCGCACAGTACCGCAAGCTGCTGTACCTCTTGAACCAAGGGCCTTAAACAGGGGGATGCTGGTGTAAAAGTTATCCACATAGAGGTGATAACCTTTATCCAGGAAGGGGTGCACTAAATCCCAGACAATTTTCCCACTAACACCTACGAGGGAGGGGGGGCATTCTGGCGGTTCAATTCTTGAATCCTTCCCTTCATAAACCCTAAACCTGTGGGTGTACCCTGAGGTGCTTTCACACAGTTTATACATTTTTATGCCATACCTTGCCCTCTTACTGGGAAGGTACTGGCGGAATTTAACCCTTCCTTTAAAATGTATAAGGGACTCGTCGATACAAATAAATTTTTCAGGGATGTACACCTCTTCAAATTTGGCACTGAAATGATCAATGACCGGCCTGACTTTGAATAGCCGGTCAAAGGTGGGATCATCTCTGGGTGGGCACTGTGCATTATCGGTGTAATGTATAAATTTAAGAATTGTCTCAAATCGAGTCCGGGTCATGGCCATACGGTAAAATGGAGTACTGTACAGAACATCTGTACTCCAATATTGCCTAATTTCTGGCTTTTTTACTATGCCCATATGAAACACCAGACCCCAAAACGTCATCATCTCTACTGCATCTACAGGGGTCCACCTAGCAAATGATGACGTGGGGTTTTGAGCAATAAACTGCTGGGCATATAAATTAGTTTGGTCCACCATTAAATTTATAAAATCATCAGAGAAAAATAATTTGAAAAAGTCAATTTCTCTGAGACCTGTGGAATCAAATTGGATTCCTGGCATGGCCAAAAACTCAGGAACCTGGGGCTCAAAATTGTCTGGTGGTGGGGTCCATACGAGATCAATTATTGGGGGGGGGGGGTCTCAGCTGCTCTACGGGGGCGTCTTTGAGGGGGTCCCTCATCACCAGAGGAGGAAGAGGAGCTTAAGGCGAATCCTTCAAATTCCCCGCTTGCATCACTGGCTGTGTCAGAGTCAGAAGCAAGCATGGCATATGCCTCCTCCACTGAATACATTCTCCTGGATGACTGGGAGGACATTTGGGAGGACATTTGGGAGGACATTTGGGATGCCATTTTTATTTTTGTGTTACTGGTAGTGAAATGTTTCAACACGTGTATAGTGTAGGGGGGGGTACAAACTTTATTTCAATCCGGGGGGTATGTAGTGTGTAGTGTGTATGTGGTGCAGAAAAAAAAAAATACTTTATACCAATAAAAAAAAAAAAAAATGAAGGGGTTAAAAATAAAAAATTTAAGGGGTTAAAAAAAAAAAAAAAGGTCCTGCGCCAAAAATTGATCACAGATGTTGGTCAGTAACGTCTGTCACTGAACAGCGCTCAAAGGCAACAGGAATTTGATCAAAAAAAAAATATATATAGATCAACCCTGTGCCGAAAAAGATGATCAGTGATGTACGTCACTGATCAGCGCACAGCGGCCACAGGACACCCACAAAATCACAGTGTGTGTAAAAAAAAATTAAAAAAAGACCCCACAGCACACAAAAAAAAAAGGTGATCAGTGATGCGACACTGATTACCAGTGAGGTGCAGCAGGTGCACAACCTTTGGTGCAACTGACAGGTATATATAAAAAAAAAAAAACCTCTGTACCCCCAAAAAAGTTGCTGATCACCTCAGATATAGTGATCAGCACAAAAGGCGGGGGCAGCAGACACAAAATTTAGCACTCTCTATCACTCTCTGTCACTATCTCTCTCTATCTCTCTATCTCTCACTATCTATCACTCTATGACACTGCAGCAGCAGCACTGACAGGTATATCTATATATAAAAAAAAAACCTGCGCCCCCAAAAAGTTGCTGATCAGTTAATTTATACTGATCAGCACAAAAGGAGGGGGCAGCAGTCAGTTATATCAAAAATATATAGCACAATCTGTCACTATCTCTCTCTATCTCTCTCTCTCTATCTCTCTCTATCTCTCTATAACTATCACACTGCAGCAGCACAAAATATAGCACTCTGTCACTAGGCCTCTCTATCTATCTCTCTCTCTCTATCTCTCTCTCTCTATCTATAACTATATCACACTGCAGCAGCACAAAATATAGCACTCTCTGACACTATCTCTCTCTCTATCTCTCTCTCTCTATCTCTCTCTATCTCTCTATAACTATCACACTGCAGCAGCACAAAATATAGCACTCTGTCACTAGGCCTCTCTATCTATCTCTCTCTCTCTATCTCTCTCTCTCTATCTATCTATAACTATATCACACTGCAGCAGCACAAAATATAGCACTCTCTGACACTATCTCTCTCTCTATCTCTCTCTATCTCTCTCTATCTCTCTCTATCTCTCTCTATCTCTCTATCTATCTCTCTCTCTATCTAGCTAGTACACTGCAGCAGCACAATTTCACAGGAAGGCACAAGTAGCAACAGGATCCAGGAAGCAGTGATGAAGCAGCGATCAGGTAAGTATGGAGCAAGTATGAAGCAA
Source organism: Crinia signifera (assembly GCF_055691185.1). Taxonomy (NCBI): domain Eukaryota; kingdom Metazoa; phylum Chordata; class Amphibia; order Anura; family Myobatrachidae; genus Crinia; species Crinia signifera. The sequence goes on along the minus strand of NC_139220.1, from coordinate 112,242,794 downwards.
GGTTCTGGTCAGTATGGCGGCAGGGAGGTACGGTGACCGCACTGCACGCTATTCCAGACCGGAATGGCGTCTGCAGTGCAGTCACCGTTAGTTTAAATCCCCCTCCTTGGCTGTGATTGGTCCGTCGGTCCGACGAACCAATCACGGCCTTTGGGGGCGGGCGGGGTGAGGTGGGGTGACACCAGTGTCACCCTTACACCCCGCGGTGATTGGTGCTGTACTTTACAGCACCAATCACCTCTGATCCCGTGTCACCGGCGAACGTTATTCGCCGGTGACACAGGAAAACGCTGTAATTGGCTGTTCACACTGAACAGCCAATCACAGCGATCGCCGACGGGGGGGCGGCATCGCAGCCCCCCCTGGGCATGCACGGACATGTCTGCTGTCAGGGACAGCAGACATGTTGAAACTGTCACCGCGTCTATAGACGCGGTGACAGTTTAAATCCATGACGTACATTTACGCCATGTGTCGGGAAGTGCTTCCCGACCATGACGTAAATGTACGTCAAATGTCGGGAAGGGGTTAATAACAATTAAAAGACAAGATACAATTACACAAATAAAAATGAAAAAAAAATTATATATATATATATAACAATTAATTAATTGATATATCTGGACCGGAGGCTGAATTGATGAAATAATGGATTGATACAGTCCCAGGGAATGCAGGGGTGTGACAACAACTGAAGAAAGTCAAAGGCCCAGCAGGCTGATAATTACCACACAGTATCTCAGATGGTCCAGCATCTCAGATGCTCCAATTACCACACAGTATCTCAGATGGTCCAATGTGATTGCGATGATATCCTCAAATAATTGCGGTGGTGGTGGGGGGGGCAAAATGGGCAATGTCCCAATGATGAAGGGGGCTGCGATTGTCTGTAGCCAGACTTTCCCACTCCGCTAGAGGTCCCAATTTGCGGCTGGTAAGGGGCAGGTGTCCTCAAGGCTATTAAACTTGGATGTTGATTATAAGTAGCCAACCTCAATTCCTGCACTCGCTGTACACCAGATGTCTGGTTGGGATGGTAGCCGAAGAATGTGGAATAGGTACAGATGTGAAAGTCTCACTGTCATGGGGGGACAGGCTGAGAAAGCGTGGTTGACAAATGGCAATGGTGATCCAGATGAGGGGGGGAGTGAGGGGAGATTCAATGGGTATCAGCTGGTCCGGTCCAGAGGTACTTCTAACGCGTTTCGCTGCTTGAGGGGTGCAGCTTTTTCAAAGGGGGTGGATCAATTAAATAAAAAAAATATATAAAAGAGAGAGGGAGGGAGAGATAGATGCATATATTGTATTTAGAAACAAAGGCACTCACAGGTGACTTTAAAATAAAACTTATCTTATGGAAGAGTACATTTTCAGTTCCTGATGATGTCATATTTAATTAGAGGTTCAGGAACTGAGTTCCTGCTGGTTCCTGCTGAAAAATAAGATAAGAGATGCATTTACTACCCTGTAAAAAAGGTGTGTGGATTATTAAGTGGACTAGTCAATAGGTCTCCCCAAAAGGTTGACATGCAATAGGTTGACAAGGTCAAAAGGTTGACAAGGTCAAAAGGTTGACAAGGTCAAAAGGTTGACATGAAAAAGGTTGACATGAATAAGGTCAACAGAGTCAAAAGGTTGACATGCAATAGGTTGACAGGGTCAACAGGGTCAAAATGTCTACATGAAAAAGGTAGACAGGAAAAGGTCGACATGCATATTTTTACAGTTTTCTTGTGTAGATGTAGAAAATGAAATGGCCCCACAATTAATGTAACTTGTACCCTTGGATGGTTCGCTACCCTCGCCATGCTTCAGGCTCAGTGCCTCCCTACGCTCAGACCACTATTATATTCTCCTTTGATACCGACATTGATGATGAAGCAAGAACAAGTCAGTTTAAAAAAACATGAAAAACTCATGTCATCCTTGTCATGGGTCTACCTGTTCATGTCAACCTGTTGATCCTGTTGATCTATTCCATGTTGACCTTTTACCCTGTCAACCTATTGCATGTCGGCCTTTTGGTAGACATTGTAGATCTATCAACCAGAACCATAAAAAAAGCAAATTGCCCTCTTTGTAAAGACTGTATATCTATTGAAGGTAATACATGATACAATGTGCTCGTCATTCTGAAGCATTAACCTGTTTCTAAATACAGAAGACAAGAGCACTGTGGATTTCTAACTCAGTCAATTATTATACACAGTGGTACACCTACAGTAAGTCAGCCATTGAGAGCTCTATAATCAGAGGAAAATGACAGACATAATAACAGACCTGTGGGTTGAAATGTAATAGGATGAAAGATTCAGAAAGTGACAGATTTGGTAAGAAATCTCCAGGGTTTTTTTTTAAAGCGGCAATCATTAACACTGCAAAATCAAACTGGTTTTGCAGTGAAAATGATTGCCGCTTTAAAAAAAAAAACATGGAGATTTCTTACCAAATCTCTCACTTTCTGAATCTATCATCCTATTACATTTCCCCCATGGTTTTGATAATAACTATATCAGTAGCTGATAAAAGAACAGCTGGATACCTGCTATGCTACAAGAAACTGACTTAATTGAGGTGAATGGTGAATGTCATTAGTTACATCTCTGTAAGGCCGCTCTATAATAACCTATTGAAGACTGGTGTTAAATTTGATAAAAGACAGAGGAACACAATATAAATAACAACTTTGGAGTGCCTGTATTCATCATTATTGTAATCAATGTTGTGCGGATTATGTGTCCCTGCAGTTCATGCTGAACAGTTCATGGCTTCATGTTAAAAAGAAGTAATCAGGGATGTATCATTGAATTGCCTGGCGTCATGTGGATAGCAGAATAATTTGTAGCTTTTAATTCTCTAATTCACATATTATTCCATACCATGTCTGTTTATCTGAAAATCAGCCTGTATATCCAACATAAATATTTTTCTGCATTCAGTGTATTAAAAACTGGCTTTCTTTGAAAGCTTCTGAATTCACTTTATCACTCCATTGACCGTATACTGTACGCAGCTCTCCAAATAGCAGCCTGGGAACGAAGGACTTGGATGGAACAATACATAATGTAATGGGATCAGGAATGAAGCCCAGATTCAGTTTGATTGTCTTAAAAGAGCTCATCAAATATTTGTGCTATTCTCCAAAAACATCACCTCAGTTTTCCATTGGATGAGTAAATATGTTTAGAATGATCATTCAGACACATATTTTTCCCTGCAGCTTCATTAGATATATTTTGCAATGACAACTCAGAGTACATCAGTCTATACCACCTAAACGTCCACATTTTTTGCCGAATGGTTCCAATACATGGCATTTAAAGGAACAGCAAAAGTCTTGACCTGATATTCTAATTTACAATGTTGGTGGGTATTTTTGTAAATTGTAAAACAGTCAACATGACTTTGTGTCGACAGGTCGTGATGTCGACATGGGTTTTTTCACAGTTTTTTGACCCGACATGTGCCGACAGGCGGTATTTCATGCCCTACCATCCACTAGGGCATGGTGGGAGAATAAAATAGTGTGCCCGAAGCATCGCGAGCGAAGCGAGGGACTGCGGTTCACTTCCAACTGTGTCCACGTCGACCGTGTCGACATTTGGGTAAAAAAAACCTGTGAAAAAACCATGTCGACCTCGCGACCTGTCAACACAAAGTCATGTTGACTGTTTCACCTGTACATTCTAAATGTCGGTATTTTGACCTTGTCAGGATTTTAAATGTTGGGATTTTGTCCTTGTCCGGATTGTAAATGTTGGGATTTTGACCTTGTCGGGATTTTGTCCATGTCGACATTATGACCCATTCAGGATTTTGACCCTGTCTGGATTTTGACCGTCGGGATTTCATACCGAATCCTTTATAATGATGTCTGTAGATATTGTCTAAAACTCTGCATTATGGGCCTTATTCTAGTTCACTCAAAAGGACAAAGCCATGTGCACTGCAGGTGGGGCAAATGTAACGGGTGACATTTAACCACTTGAATGGTTAACACAGCAACAGGGTTTGTTATTCGCACAGGACCCTCATTACGCTCGAGGAAAAAAGGAAGGACCCCCTATGTAATATTTAATACTTGATGTATTTCTTCAAGTCTTACTGTATGGGATGTGTGCTACCACTGGACATAGATGAGATATATGTGATCAAAGGAAAGAAAAGATATGTCACAGTGTGGGGCACCTTATTGACTCTCACGAATAAAAGTTAACTTTTATTAACACAGTTTAAAAAGTAGCGAAATATAAAAACACACAAGACAGAATAACATAAATGTGGTGTGTTAAAAAACGGTGGCTCACTCTTTCGCACACTTGATTTGTTGTAAATATCAGAGTGCTGTCGACAGGTATTCCCGTTGACACTCTTATATTAAATCTCTCAATAGTTTCATGTGATGGTGTCACAATTCGGGTTGTGCTGATGCTGGGGGGTACATGGAACTGTCTAGGGTCTGTTTAATCTAATATGTATATTCACACCTTTCAGTTCCCCCTATAATCAAACAGGTGGGGTCCAGATGGTTAAGTGTTGCACATACAAGGAAAATGTGTGTTAACAGTGTGCTGTGACCTGTTTATTCACCAACACTGGCTCATATAATTTAAATCTGATGAAGTATGGACATGTCAGCTGAGTATTACTGTAGTGGTCAGTCAACCTAATATTCCCTAAATAGGCTGAAGTCCTTGTTGGAGCTTTGCATAATGTATCAATATCTATGCATACAAATGTTCTGCTACTCCATACAAATATTTGCAACACTGTATAAATATGAGACCAGTGTGGTTTTTAGTACACTAGAGAGTTATGTTACACTCCAGCACTATGGCCCTTATTCTGATCGGTGCGTACTTTCCCGAATTCTTTCGGATCGCGTTTTGTAGCCGTCTGCGCATGCGTGGGGAACGCCATGTGCATGTGCCACGCATGGTCTCCGTACTTGTTCTCACTAATACCGTACAGAAATGTGCACCGCAATCAGTCGGCCAATATGGGTGTGTTATGGGCGTCATGCGGAATGACACAGGGGCGTAGTTTCAAAGTGGGCTAAACTGGGCGGAAACATGGGCGGACACGGGGGAGTACACATATTTTGGTAGGCGTGCATTCGGACAGCACGCCGAATGCACACGAAAAAAAAGGGAAGAAATGTGCGGTGTCCAAAAGGCTAGTATTGCTTAGCGGACACCACTCGGTCATGCGCTAGGCAATCGGAACGCCTAATCAGGACGGACGTACCTCAACCAATGTCAGCTGAACACAATACAATCACCTACTTTACTCATTACTTGTTAATTACACGCTTCTCACTGCTTCAATTGGAACCATTGCAGCTTAAAGGGAACATTACATGCTGCACTTGTCACACACGTTTACACTGCAAATAATGAACACAACTTAATATTAATAATACTAATACACATGTCACTTCTGCATGTATCAATTAATACAGACATTTGTGGGGCCAAACTAACATTTATTAAAGAAACTTAGAAAATAATTTCGAAACCATCACAAAATAAATGGTACCATAACAGGACTAAAAGTAAATAATATATAATAAATAGCCACAGCAGAATCATTAGGAACACATCAGGTGGCTTCACAACAAAAGTAGAGCACCAACACTTCAAGTACAGCACACAGCAATGCTAGCCGAAACTGGGCAACAGGGGAACCAAACATGACATTTGAACCGCGGGCAAATGTGGTGACCCTCGGCACGGATTTTGACACAGGATGCTGACACACACAGCTCAATGGAAGATTTGGGAAGACATAACGGTGGAGATTAATGGGGACACAAGTTCATTTGCGGGCACGTTTGCCCCTGGCAGGCTCCTTGCCACGTGCAGCAGCTCTTCGGCCTCGCCCACGGCCAGAGTCAGATGGTGGGTCACGTGGAGCACATGCTGGGGAGGGGGTGGATCTTCTTCCCCCTCTGGCAGCAGGGAGTGATGATGGTGGTAATGCACCAGAAGCGGGTGACATTAGGACCCTATTGGTGGTAACTAGCTCCACCATAAGTTCATTATGGCGGAGGAGGAGTTCATTTTGCCGCAGGGCTTGATCAGCCAGCACCTGCAGGCTAGCAGCGATAGCCTGCATGCTCGCAGCAATACTCTGCTGGCTGGTGGTCAAACCCTGCAGCACCTCCTCGGCCCTACGCACCCGCTCTGATGCCGAGTCTCCCTGCTGCACAATACTTTCTAGCACATGCCCCCACGTGGACAATTCAGCCGCGGACATTGCCGGCTGCTGCTGCACGGGCCTGCTACTGGGGCCAGGTGGCACAGACTCCACAACCTCCTCAAGAGATTCTTGACCAAGCGGTGGGGATGCTGTTGAACGAGAAAATACCAATTACCACACATTCCATGCAAAATTCAAAACATCTACTTATGGCCTGGCAAATAATTATCTTCAAGCGTAGAAGCCATCACTTCCGCTGGGGACTCGCTGTCTATGGTGCTCACCCCCCGGACCTCCTCCACTGCAATGCAGCACTGTGCCATCTCTTCCAGGGGGGTGAGCTGCAGCTTTGATGGCATGGGACCAGCCCCAGAGGTGTGGCTGTGTTCCCACCGCTGGGTCAATTTCTTCTTGAGGTTGCCTTTGAAGTCGTGCCACCTGCAATCAAAGTGTACATATTAATACATGTCACTCCTCATGTTTGCTGTAGCACCCATTGCAATCTGAAACATAATACAACATGTGCCTACTGACACCAAACTTAGATTATATTCATTTTTAAAAACAACCCTTAGAAGATACAACCACAGTCACCCTACAATAACTATCAATTCAATGTCATGGCAAACATGTCTGTGCCTCCAAGCAACGTGACCACCCATTGACCAACTCCATCTAATATTGAATGTAAACATTACTGGACTTGTACTGCTCAAATGTAACACACATGTACTTGCCTCTTCTTAACGTGCTCCGCCTCACGAACTTGTGGAGCCACTGCATTAATCTCCGCCGTTATCTCCTCCCAGATCTTCCATCTCCTTGTGTGTGGCAACTTTACCGCTGGGCACTCTATCAAATCACGTGCCCGGGTCACCAGGAATTCAAGCTCCTGCGGTTCATATGCCATGTTTCTTGTGGTTGGTTCCTCTGTTGCCCGACTGCGGCCACGGGCACGGCCACTGGCACCGCCACTGCCACTGGCACTGCCACGGCCACGGCCACGGCCACCGGTTGCTGTACTTGAAGTGCTGGCCTGGCTACTCTGTTGGGAAGCCACCTGCTGTGTTCCCAATGATTCTGCTGATGCTGAGGATGGGCCAGCTGCTGATTGGCCTGATGTTGATGGCCCATCTGGCTGCTCTGGGTTGAGGGGGACATAGGTGGTGTTGGCCTCCATGCGGGACAAGAGATTCTGCACCACCTGTTCTTCCTCTGACTCTGAGCCAGCCATGTTTGCAACAACTGTTTGCCTTTCTAGGACAACTTTAAATACTATTTCTGTAATTGGCGTTAATCAGCTGCAACCTGCGTTCCGTACGGCCGCGTTCCGTACGGCAGCGTCAACCGTGCGGCGCATACGGCACGCCCCTTGGTGTGGATAAATATTTCACAAAAACCTGGCAAACTGAGTAAGTCTGATTTAGTAGCTAAATGCAGATTTCAACACCAAAGACCAAATAAAACTGAGGTCACACATGAAATGTATATTTGAATGTACATCTGTACTGTGCACTTGTTTGGTATGTAGTACAACTGACACTACCCATTCCATATGTAAATCCAGTCCACCACTTAGGCACAAGTAATCAGTGCTAGCATCCAAATCACATGTGAAAGCACTCCAAATTCAGGCTGGATGCTAGCTACTTTTTATTCCACCTCTGTAGTATGGGCCAGTAGAAGGTAAGTGTACACATGGCAGCATGGGCTAATTTTGGGAAAAGGTCTGCCACTATTTGCTATGTTTCTGCTGCATAGCTTTCATTATAAAATAGCTGTTTAGTACCTTGTTGAGTTAGGTGTAAGTGTCTAGTGATGCAGACTATTTCACCTGTTGCTTATACCCATGTTTGGTGAATGTTATAGATTATATATAATGTGTTTCCATCTTAGTTTACACTGTCTGTTTAGGATGGGTGTGCGATGCAATGGGTTAGCCGTCTGTTCGGGCGCATACACGCTGTTAGTGTAAAAATGAACAATAAAGTTAATACCAAATATCACTCTGACCAACCAATGACAGCACATGATTGTTTGATTTGTGCCATTGCTAAAATGGCTGCCTACCAGCGAGCACAACCCTTCTCCACTGCGGAGCTGATGTCGCTGGTGGCAGTGATGGAGCGGAGACTGGGCCAGGCAGGCCCCTTCATCACTAATCGGGACAAGCGCCGGGCATATGTTGCGGCCCGGCGCCGCATATTCGCCCGCACTCATGTGCGGAGGACCATCGCCCAACTGGAGAGGCGATGGTCCGACCTGCGGAGGCGGGAGCCGGAGCAGCTGCAGGCTCTGAGGCGGCGTCTTCAACGCTGTAAGTATTTTCGCAAAATACATATAATTGACAGTGGCCCGGATTCGGTCTGCTTCAAAAGTGATAAAATGGAGAGTAATAAACAGGCAGCCAATCAGCTCCTACCTGGCATTTTTCAACTACAGTCTGTGACATGACAGGAAGGAGCTGATTGGCTGCGTGTTTATCACTCTACATTGTATAACTTTTGAAGGCTAGTGCATCTAGGCCAGTGAGTGTTTGCATTTTCACATTATTTAATATTAATATTACATGAGGTCAATTGGGTGTTGATGACATAGAAATGCCATATACTATATGTGTGATATATAACACATATATAATGTGGTTATGATATGTACTTGTTAGAGTGATTTCAATGTCAAATGACACTCACCCATTTTGTTTGTTTAAACCACAGCGCGGGAGAGAGCCAGACAGGCCCGTGAGGAGGCCACACAGGAGGCCCAGGAGGTGGCCAGTGAGGAGGACATAGAGGAGGCCCAGGAGGTGGCCAGTGAGGAGGCCACACAGGAGGGCCAGGAGGTGGCCACGGAGGAGGACACAGAGAAGGCCCAGGAGGTGGCCACGGAGGAGGACACAGAGGAGGCCCAGGAGGTGTCCCAGGAGGTCGGCCAGGAGGTCGAAGTGGAGGAGGAGGAGGTGACCCTACCCCTCCCCGATTTGCCACCACCTCCCAATGTGGAGGATGAAGAGATGGTGGAGCTGGCTGGCAGGGGTAAGTAGACATAATGCATCATTACTGACTTAGGTACAGTTTGTTATGTCGCACAGCTGATTAAATTAATTAATATAATATAGTAAAGAGTAGTCCAAAAAAATGGGAAACAACAGACACACTTTGGCCTTATAGGGCCATGCTGCAAACGTGCAATTTGGATGCTCATGTAGGTGATGAGTGTTTATTTATGGAGGGTCTTAGAAGCAACAATAAAACATTAATGGAATATGGGCAGCCCTGATTTATACTGGAGTCCCAAGTGGCCAGTTCGCCTGGGCCCCCCTCTAGCCAGTGGGCCCGTGTTGTTGGCATGTATTTTTGAAAGGTATTATGTAGGATGGATTGACTTTAGAAATTGTTTGGTGTATGGCAACATCGCTCTCTTTTAAGAACTCACTTTACAAAATGTACCACTGTGTTATTATTGCCTGGTGATTACCTCTGAGCACCAGACAATAACACCCTGAACTGCTGAAATTGGGATGCGGTTAATTTCCCGGCGGTCGGGATCCCGGCGGTCGGAATCCCGACACTGGAATCCCGACCTCCGAAATCCCGAAACTTTCTCCCTCCGTGGGTGTCCACGACACCCATAGAGGGAGAATAAAATAGCGTGCCGAGCGTAGCGAGGCACCGGGCCCGCTGCGTGGCGAGCGCAGCGAGCCCGCAAGGGGGGGCGATCCATGTCCCCCCCTTGTCGGGATTTCGGCGGTCGGGATTCCAGTGTCGGGATTCCGACCGCCGGGATCCCGACCGCCGGGAAATCATATCGGATCCGCTGAAATTAAGGTATAGGGGTGACATGGAGAAGGGAAATTATCATGTGCATACAGATGGGGTACCCTTCATTCAGGCAGGGGCTGGCGGTAGATTCGCCAGCCGTCTTAAGGGGACAGGCGTGCGTCCCCTTACAACGGAGCACCCCTTGGGTCCCGCCACCTTGCCGCCGGTCCCCAATACGTCCCCCCACCTCACCGCTCCCCCCTAACCCTGCCTGTCTCCCTGAAGCGGAGATGAGCAGGGTTCCTGTCCCCTGCCGACAGGAAACTGGGAAGTGCGTGCGTGTGGGACACTCACGCGTCCCAGTCAAATGTAGCGTCGGCTCACCAGTGGGGGTGGTCTGGCGAGCCTCCATCCTGTATACTGTTGAAGTGACCCTCATTTTAAAGAAGAGTGTCTGCACTTTCAGATGATGTGGCCCATTAGTTATTGTCTGTTCATGTCTAAGCAATAACATCTGATGCTACAGAGAGCATTAAGTTATCCAGAGATAAAGGCTGATTCTAGAGCCCAAAGATAACATGTGGCTGGATGACAACCAAAATGTCTACGAGCAGTATATGGGCCCTGGAATGCAAGTGTCTGGATGCTACTTAAACATTTCATGCATTCTGACTGTACAATACATCTGTTAACATGGTAGTAATTCAAACTGCAGACAGTTTTACTACCTCTATCAGTGTATTCGAAATACTTTATGCTGCATTTTACACTTGCCAACATCTGAAAAACCAATAGTTAGGTGCTGTTGGAGGGATTATGGAGTACATGATTGTATAAGTGAAGAATGGCAAAGTACATGAGGGATGAATGTCCTGCTTGTGAGAGGGACAGAAAGACAGAAGTGATGCAGAGGGGGCAGACAGTGAGTTAGGATGAGAGATTGCTCGGTTTGATGAAGAAATGGGTTTAAAGTTCCCTTTTGAAGTTTAAGGTGTAGATGTATAAAGCAGTTATACGGAAGGAGAAGGGAGCCAGTTGGAGAAGTGGCCCGTGGCAACCAATCAGCACTGAAGTAACATCTATAATTTGCATAATATAAAATTATACAAAGCAGCTGATTGGTTGCCATGGGTCACTTCTCCTATGGCTCACTTTTCCTCCCTTATCACTGCTTCATACATCTACCCCTAAGAGAGAGAGGCAGAACTTGCCAGAGCTATGGAGTAACACAGGCAAAGACTTGGAGACAGGAAAGGGAGGAAGTAATCAGTTTGCACATTACTGACTGCAAGTTACAGTGGCAGTGCAGCAAGGCTGGACACATCTCGGATTGCAGTGGCTTCATGTGGTGCCATGCAGCTGCCGCGGCCCTCCCCCAGAGTTGTCTGGACATGCCTGTGTTGTCCAAACCGCTTACATAAAACAGTTGGTTGCCCCCAGGGGCTCTGAAACTCACAGTTGCCTACCCTCCTGCATTCTGCAGGAGACTCTCTAAAATAGAAGCAATCTCCCTCTCTCCCTCATTAGTCTAGCAATCTTTCTCATGTCACCTATCCCACATTAAACTGTTACATTTTTGAGAAAAAGGAATGAGAGATAAATACATTTACTTTGAATCATCAGTGCCATTTCCCAGCACTTTACCAAGTATAGTAGCTCTTACTAACTGCTTTGGGGCAGTGCCGTCTTTCCCATTGGGCACGATGGGCAGTTGCCCAGGGGCCCTAGGACCTTGGGGCCCCCGGCCCAGCCCAATGGGAAAGATGGTGGCCGGGGTCCGGGAATCCGCTCACCCTCGCTGGGGGATCCGGGCAGGGGGATCAGGGCCGTGGCGGTAGCTAGAAGCCTGATTCGGCGAAGCTCTATTTGCCGGCGGGGCGGGAAGCGCTGTTGCATTTGAATAGACTGGCCGGACGCTGATTGGCTGAATTCAGAAAATCAGCATCCGGCCAGTCTTTGAAAAGGCAACAGCGCTTCCCACCCCGCCGGCAAATAGCGCTTCACCTCCTAGCTAGCAGTGAATTTAATTTCGGGGGTCCGTGTGCCAGGGTTCTGATCACCCTCACTGGGTGATCCGACAGGGGGATCAGGGCATCGGTGGCGGTAGGTAGGAGCCCGAAGCGGCGAAGCGCTATTTGCCGGCAGGGGGGGCGAGAAGCGTTGCTGCATTTAAAATGACTGGCTGAATGCTGATTTCCTGAATTCAGCCAATCAGCATCCGGCCAGTCTTTTCAAATTCAACAGCACTTCCCGCCCCCGCCGACAAATAGTGCTTCGCCGCTTCGGGCTCCTAGCTACCGCCACCGCCGCCCTGATCCCCTTCCCCAGCGAGGATGGTCGGATCCCCGCCACCCGGCCACCATCTTTCCCATTAGCGCTATTTGCCGGTGGGGCGGGAAGCGCTGCTGCATTTGAAAAGACTGGCCGAACGCTGATTGGCTGAATTCAGCCAATCAGCGTCTGGCCAGTCTTTTCAAATGCAACAGCGCTTCCCGCCCCGCCAGTTAATAGCGCTTTGCCACTTCAGGGCAGGCTCCTAGCTACCGCCGCTGCCCTGATCCCGCTGCACGGATCCCCCAGCGAAGATGATCGGATCCCCGGAAGCTGACTGGCTGCCGCACGGAGCCAGAGAGGTGAGGGTTGGGGAGGTGACTGTGGGCTCCTGGGCAAACTAATTTGGGGGGGGGGGGGGGCAGTGAACTAGGTTGCCCAGGGGCCCTTCCTAATGTTAAGACAGCCCTGCTTTGGGGATAATCTATATTTTGATCTAAGTACTTTTAAATGATATCTCTCAGATGTAGCAGTACACACTAACGCTTCTAGGTGCCACATTCACAATCTCTTTTAACAATCTCTCCATATAAGGGACTAGACACGCCCTTTGGATGGAGCATGGCACGCCCCCCTCAATTGCTGTGCAAAATTCTACTGTCAACTATAATCTCCCTGAAATTAGTTTTCAAAAGTAGGCAAATATGCTGAAACTGCAATTGCCAGTGATGGCAGTTTCAGGATTCATACATGCTTCACTGAATAGCAATTTCAGAACTTCTGGGCATGGGTTTGAAATAAGCCCATAATCCACAGATCATACTGTTAAACATGCTTTCAATTAAGTGTACAATTTATTAATTGTTGATCTCTATTAGCATTAAACATTGTAATAGCGGATGTGTGTGACCCTTTGCATGTACCAGATGACCACATAAAACTTAACTTCTATATAAGAAATAAAGACACGGAGACTTAAGTTTGGCAGAAACTTGTTAGCTGAATTTATTTTTGAGAATAATTTTAAGCTAATTTAATTTAGGTTATTAATTAATTTAAATGGTGGCCAAGAAAGAACGGCTATTATCTAACTCCACCCCAAACTGGCATATGTAGTTCGGCCTAATACAACAAGCGGTATCCACTTAAACTACAGCATTGACTGCCCACCCGGCCGGGTGGGCTCGCTGTCCCCGGGCGGGTGATACAGCGAAGGCCTAAGCCAATGAGAGGCAAGCGCACCGAAACAAACCAAACTACGCAGCAAACCTAACTTAATAACGCTTTAAATTTATCAACTTGACGCTCTTTCCCGCTAGAGCGGGGACTCCTAACCCGAGGCCCACGCCCAGCCACCGACTAAATCACTGACTCTATCACCACTAGCAGATCCTCTATAAAGAGATGAACAGACCCTCCTCACCAAGATGGATTCCATCAGGTCGGAACAGATGTTGATACCCAAACCTGATACGCTCGTGCGGGACCACTGAACCACCTACTTGTAGAACCCAATGGGCTACCGCTGAATTCAATTTCTTACGGGCTTCGTCAATTGCTCTGCAGTCCCTCGCACCTCTCCAGCACAAACGAGGGACCACAAATGACCATATTAAGGTGCATGAAGGCCATGCTACTCTAATGGTGGCCAGATCACCAAGGATCAATGCTCGTAGCTCCAATTGGGACATTTTCCCGAGGTAATTGCCGCCAAGATGGAGAACCAGTATTTCAGGTAAACCAAATGACCTCACATACTTCATGAGGATAGACCTTAGCTCGCGCCAGGACATACCTCTCACTCCCAACCAACGCACCAAGCGGCCACACTGAAAGACCGGTCCACCACCAGAAGCCACTAGCCTAGCCGCCCAGAATATAAAAAGAGTGGCCCACTATCCATACCTTGAGCCGGTCGTTGCCCACACCTATGAGAAAAGAATCGTAGAAGGTATTAGAAGTTTTGTTTAAACAAGGACGGTAGAACATATTTAGGAGGGTCTGCCAAAAAGAATTTTTTTTTGAAGTGGTGCACAAATTTGGTGCAAAGAAATGCTTCAATAACAATTGAAGCCACTCCTAGACACAAAAGGTATGAGACGAACCAAGGGAGGGAAGGGTATTGGAAGGGGAGGTAGGTAAACAGGGGATTACTCGGCCGGAGGAAAAAACGTCTGGACCTGCTGAGGGACTCTTAATTGGAGCCGAATTAGCCGAATTAAATTGTGCAGAATTCAGTCCGTCAGGTCAGGTAAAAAGCGTGAAAACTCCGGACGCTGGCCCAACAACAGAGCGTAGCTAATCCCCGAGTAGGAAACGGGAGGTATGGGGAACACAGGAGTACGACCAATCAGCTGGAAACCAAACATTCGCAGAGTCAAGGCATAAGATGTGGACAGATGTATTTCCTGTAGCTGGAAGAGCGCCATCTACCTAACGCCTTGATGTCCTGAACCTGCCAGCCCGCCCTAGCGGTGGACGTTGCTGCGCCTATTCTAAAGGAATGGGTGCCAAAGTCCCCCGGTGAAAGGCCCATGGCGACCAAACAATGTCGCAACATCCAGTTGAACTGATACCTGGTCAGAGGTAGCTTGTCGTAGTGCAGCAGCCATGAACCATCAGAAGCCGGTCTAACTTGGGCATACTGAGTAGCCAACGCCACCGGGCAGATTGTGGCAGGCATTGACACCCAAGTCCCCCTAGCTAATTGATTCGTTTTAGAGCGCCTAAGTCTGCACCAAAGCGCCCCCTCCTCGATGCAAATGTCAGTAGCCAGCAAAGTTGCATACTTGTATTTAGAAGGGGCAACAAGTTCTAAAATTCGAAGAGCTCCATGAAACGCCATGGAAAACGCTAACCTAAATAATAGAGCCTCAAACGCAGACTCGGCATAGCTATAAACACTATCTAATAAGGAAGGAAGCATGGAGATTACAATAGGGCGTCTGCAATCCGGAGCAGCAGGAGCCGCCCGTAACCATCCTTTCATTGCTTTGCGCACTAAAAACCCTTTCGTGAAGTCAGGAAGGCCCTTAAGCTGTGCAAAGAAAGATATCCCAGCCAAGTAACGCCCTGCTATCGCCCTGGACTTGCCCGCGTTATAGAGTTGCTATAGAAAAGAAAGCAGTTTTTGGCCACGCCTACCTTGCTGCGCAGACCCTCCAGAAAAGTATTCCCACTCTGACCATGCCTGCCTGTATGTCCTAAGGGTAGCCGGCGCTACAGACAACTCGGCTAGCCCCTCCAGTCCGGCCCGATGACCTGCCAAACATAAAGTGGGCACGCGACCCCGACAAGTTCAGCATCTGGGACTAGCTCCCTAAATCGCTCCCACTGAAAGCGGGATAGCGCATCCGCCACCCCGTTTTCAGTGCCTGGTACGTGCCTAGCTTTAAACAGGATGTTGAAGCGCAGACATTGCAATGACAGCTGGGCTAAAACGCGCAGGACCAGGAGGGACTTAGCCTTCTGGTTATTGATGGCATGTACCGCGCTGTAGTTATCGCACCAGAAGAGTAGGCTGCGATTCGCTAACCGTGCTCCCCAAACTTCCATAGCGTCCATAATAGGGAATAGTTCCAAAAGCAGCATGTCTTTGGTAAGGCCTTTGTCGAACCAGGAGGTCGGCCAGGGCTGAGCGCACCAGCTCCCATTCAAAAAACATCCAAAGCCTGTTGAGCCTGCCGCGTCAGTGTATAGTTGCAATCTGGAGTTGTCTACCACCGGGGCCAGCCATATGTGGGTACCGTTAAAGTCCACCATAAAGGAGGACCATACCTCTAGATCCCGCTTTATTTCGGCGGATAGACGCACAAAGTGATGCGCTTTCTTGACCCCAGCCGTAGCCCTCTCCAGCTTGCGACAGAATAGCCTACCCATGGGAATGACGCGGCACGCAAAATTAAGTTGACCTAACAGCGACTGCGCCTGTCGCAGCGTGATTTTGCGGGATGAACAACAGCATGAGATTGAGTCCCTGAGCTTGGCTATCTTATCCTGTGGCAAACAGCAATGGCCCATAACCGTGTCAATCTGGATCCCCAGGAACGACAAACATGTTACCGGCCCCTCCGTTTTCTCCTCCGCAATTGGCACGCCGAATTGCTGAAAAAGAGAATGGACGGTCGCCAGAAGCACAGAGCACTGATTAGAGCCGGAAGGCCCAACACATAGGAAATCATCCAAATAGTGCGCGATCCCGCGCACCTTGGATGACCTCTCCACACACCAATGCAAAAAGGTGCTGAACCTCTCAAAAAACACACAGGAAACAGAGCACCCCATCGGCAAGCATTTGTCAATGAAGTACTCATCCCCTATGCGGAAGCCCATCAACCTAAATGCATCGGGGTGCAGCGGCAAAAGCCTGAAGGCCGACTCTAGTTCGATCTTGGCCATCAGGGCACCATGGCCATAAGATCTGACCAATGAGAGTGCGTCATCAAACGACTCATAAGTCACCGATGAGCATTCATAGGGTATGGCATCATTCACTGAAAACCCCACCAGATAAGATAGATGTTGGATCAATCTGAATTTATCTGAGACCTTCTTGGGAACTACCCCTACCGGTGATATGACCATGTTCGCCAGGGGAGGGGACGAGAAGGGCCCAGACATGCGTCCAAATTGTAACTCTTTGGCAACCTTTTCCCGTAAGATGCCTGGGAACTCGTTAGCAGACTTTAAATTTCTGAAAGATCCACCCAAAACCTCCCCCTGTATGGGAATGCGGAACCCCCGATTAAAACCTTAGAACAAAAAGGCAGCAGCCTCCCCTGGGTACTGGCGGAGCCATGTGGACATGGCTCCCACCAGCACTGGGGTAGATGCTCTAGCGAGCACCTCCGGAGGGGTGGGGCTTAGGTGCGGCCGGAGCAACCGCCCCCCTGGAGGGGCGGCCGCCCCGAAAGCAGCTTGATGCTGGATGGTTTCCCGAGCAATTGATACAAACATGCTTGTAGCGGCAGCGTTGGCCTAGGGAACAGGATGAGTTATTAAATGCATAGCATTTACGCTTGGCTGTGCCTGGTGTGAATGACCTACCCCCTGCAGGGAAACGTTTCGGGATGGCTACCTCAGCTGAAGGACGCTGCGGGGCATGAGAGGGAGCAGCGACCGGATTACCGGAACGAGTCCCCTCCATCACCTCAGTATTTGCCCTGGTAAGCCCCATCCATACCTCAACATCTTTACAGCCAAAATCCATAACATGCAAGCAGTCCTGCTTCCGCCTGAACTGCTCGTCATATGTCCTCCAAGCGACACCCCCGTATGATCTATACATGTCATGGACCATATGAATATACCAAATGATATTCATATGCTCCTCTGGCCTATCCTCCAGGTAGCAGGGGGCAAAAACGCAAAAGCCAGCCAGCCAATTATCATAAGACCGGAAAGCCTCTGACCCAATGCCACCTTTTGCCTTGGCTGCCTTGTAAGCTTTTTTTGACTCGTCAGTGAGACTGAACAAGTCAACAAAATCACCCTTTTGAATCTTGCTCCTGCAACTTTCCCTGAGGCCCCGTAGCACGGCCGTATAATCGCAATGAACCACACTAGGAAGGTTTCTACGCTTCCTCTCCCTTCGTGACAACGCAGAGGTGCGTCTGCGCTTGCTGCTGGGGGCATGACACCCCGCCTCTTTTTTGGCGTATTTAGCTGCCCGTTTACATGCTTTCTTCTTACTACCCACGTCAGAGCCACCAGCAGACGAGGAGGAGGACGTGGAAGAATCATGGCTAGAGCCTGACCCCACTGTTGAGGAATATGCCACTGACTCAGTCCCCTCACCAGAGGAGTCCTCACCTGTTGCCTCCGCTGGATCCTCCCAAGTATCATCGTCGTCATCAGAATCCGCAGCAGCTCTGGCGTCAATCTTCACTTCACCCTCAGGTACCTCCTCGTCGACATCTGAGGAGACAACAGACAAAGGCCTGGGGGGCAACACGGGCCCATCACGCGCGAGCCCGCGCCTGCTGGGCCCAGGGTTATGATCCCCCCCTTTTTCCCTACCCCGGCTAGACCTTGGAGCAGTATGGCCTAAATCCCTAAATGCCCTTACAAATTCTGCACATCCAGGGATGAGCTGGACCCCAGACCCCATGCAACCATGTTGGCCAGAACCGGCGCCACTCACCAGTACCAGAATCCACCAGAGGAGCCAGGGCACCGGCCACAGAAGCCAGAGCGGCCGAGAGTAATGTCGAATCAAAAGCAGTGGCCGCGGTACCCCCCCCCCCGCTGCCAGCCCTAGGACCCGTTGAAGCCCCATGACGGCCACCACGGGAGGATGTCCCGCCCCTGTGTCTCCCAGACTCACCAACCTCGCGTCCCCTCGCCTGTGCAGGCCTCCCCTGACGCTCCCAGGAGGGCTTATACCCATAGTGTGGGGTCTCTGGGTCCGGGGCAGGTGATAGGACTTCAAAGTCCTCACCCTGCTCCCTATTATGAGCCAGCGGTTCTGGCTGTGGCCTGCGAGTAGAACGCTGCTGCTGTCGCCCGGGCCCTACTGCCTTACTGCCTCTGCAGCCTATGCTCCGCTCAGGGCGACTACCGATTTGCGTTAGCCGACGGGCGCCCTCCCCTCGCGCGGGGCGGTCCTGTTGTCACGGGAGCCCCATGCCCTGAATCGGTACGGGCAACAGGCGCCGCCCGCGGTCCCCGGCCAGCAACAACGCGGCGGGCGCGTCCTACTGACGCGACCCCCCTGCGCGACGCCGTCTTAGTAGGCCCGACCTGAGCCACCGTGGAAGCCGAAGCAGCGCCCATGGCCGGTCGAGACGGACCCCGCGCAACCGCACGCCTCGTCCTGGAGCCCTGATCCAAGGCCCGAGGATCGGCACCGACCTTAGGGGAACCTGCGGCCGCGTCACCAGCTGCATCTGAGGTAACGAACCGGGCAGGCAACCGGACTGAGCGCCTGGGCCGCTGGGGAGTGGAACGGGGCATGCTAAAGTAAAATTGCTTATCTTTTACCACAGAAACGGGAGAGAAGGGGTAATACTCCTACTCACCAGAACCTTCAGGAAAAAGAGGAAGACTCCTCCTCCTGACAGGGATATTATTTCAGCTAAGCTGCCAAACCTAGCCAAATCATTGGCTCTCCGAGTCACATGCTCTAAAGGTACCCACCCAGCTATCCATGTTTAACACATTTCATGTCTACCTAGCCATTACGTTGTTCATATTGCAGCTGCTTACCCTACTGCCTTAAAAGCGTAGAATTTTTCACGATATTGACCTCTCTATTATCTAATGAGGTACAATATGTACAGTATGTATGAATGAATGTATGTATGTTTGTATGTACTGTATGTATGTATGTATGTTGTGTATATGCATAAATGTATACTATATATGTATGTTCTGTGTGTGTGTGTGTGTGTGTGTGTGTATGAATGTGTGTATGCTGTGTGTATGTATGCAGGTACTGTATGCAATGTTTGTATATATGCTGTTTGTAGTGAATATGTTGTCCATCAGTGTGTGTGTGTGTGTGTGTGTGTGTGTGTGTGTGTATGCAGGTATGTATGTACTGTATGCATGTATTTATGCTGCGTGTGCATGTTTAAGTATTTATGTATGCTGTCAGTGCCAGATTAAGGTCTAAATGGGCCTGGAGCTGAAAATGATCAAGGGCCTATTATGCGCAATAATAGGGGTTGTGGCCAGCACCTAATAATGTGGAAGGCGTGACCAATGTTCTGTTTGGGTGGTCTGCTCATGGGTGTGTCTCTATTTGTATAGATACTTTCAACTAATAATATATGCCTGGAAAAGGCATGGGGCTGGCATAGGAAAAATGCAGGGAGATACGCAGGATGCCGATGTCCTAAAATACTTTCAGGGTGAGGCGACACTCCAGTCATAAAAAAATACTGAAAGCCAAAACTTGGTAGACAACATTTCAGCAGCTTTAAATTTACCTAAATTCACCACACCATATACCTCTTATACAAATCATGCAATACAATAGTAACCCCCTTATACTGTACTTGCCTCTTACACATTATGCCACACTGACTGAGCCAAAAATTCACAATATGGCACACAGATTGAGCAATAATGCACAATATGCTTCATAAATAGTGGCATTGCACGTATAAAAAATGTACACCATAATCCCCATTATATGTTAAGCCACACACCATAATGTCCATTACGTATTATGCCAAACCACATAATGCCTATTAAAAATTAGGTACTTGTGGAGTATCACGGCTCCCACGATGGTCATCGCACTTGAAAAAAATCGCATTGCATTGCATGCAATCGCATGCAATCGCATCGCATCGCATGCAATCGCATCGCATGCGATTGCATGCGATCGCTTGCGATTTTTAACAGAAAAGCATCCAAATGCATTGAAATTAGTACCAAACATGTTCAATGGCCCCCAAATGTAATTTTTGAGTCTGTACCACCCCCACTATCAAAGCGAACCCGAAGCGTGGCGAGCGCAGCGAGCCCACGAGGGGCGGCGGTACGCGTCCTACGACCTTTTCATACCCCCATTATCCACGTCGGCGTGGAGTTAAGAATAGAAAGTGTGGCGAGCGCAGCGAGCCACCGAGCCCGAAGCGTGGCTAGCGCAGCGAGCCCCGCGAGGGGACACGGATACCTTTACAGGTATCCGCGTCCAATCGCGGGCTTCACAGGTGTCCGCGTCCCCTCGCGGGGCTCGCTGTGCTCGCCACGCTTCGGGCTCGCCACACTTTCTATTCTCAACTCCACACCAACGTGAATAGTGGGGGTATGAAAAGGTTGTAGGACGCGTACCGCCGCGGAAAATATACAGGTTGAGTATCCCGTATCCAAAATGCTCGGGACCAGGAGAATTTTGGATAACGGATTATTCCGTATTTCGGAATATTTTAATATTTCAATTATGTATTTTGATGTATCTTGCATTTATGCTGTATAAACACATCAAACACATGAAATGCACACAAATATATTTTATTTGTTCAAAAAACAAGGTTTCAAAACATGAAACAAAATTTGTGTACTATCTCAGATATTGAATTTGAATGCCAAGCAATCATTTTCTTGTACATATATAGTGCCAGTTACATATCATGTCCTCAGTAGTGCTGTTGCAAATGTCCCCAGTGAGTTTTTTAGCAAAATTATTTTTTTTTCAGTTTCTGGAATGTATGGTTTTCGGAATAATTCGAATAACGGATATTCGGACACGGGATACTCAACCTGTATTTGTATTCACTATTCATTATTATAATCCTTTATTTATATGGCGCCACAAGGGTCCCGCAGCACCCAATTATAGAGTACAAATAATCAAAACAGTAACTTACAGTTGAAGACAACACAGGACAAAAACATGATAAATGATTATAGGAACATCAGCCGATTACTGCAACATAAGTATCCAGGTGGCAGCAAACAGCACGCTTTGGAATATATATATATATATTTACAAATAGATGTATGGATACATTACACCTGAATAGAATATTGAAGAAATCTAACATTTTACAGTTTAGCAAAATAATGTGATTTCCTATCACCGAAAAACTTTTTGACATTTACACAGTATCATATGTAGATTTCATTATGCACACTGAACAAGTGTGGGATGATGCTGCAATAGACATTTGGGGCATTACCCTTGAAGTTTATCTTCACATTAAAAATTGATCAATTTCCACGAACCAAAAAATAAAAATAAATAAATATGCCAATGTAAACTGTACTTTTTTCCTCACTTGTATGCCCACGCAAGGTGGAATTTGTACTCAAGTTTAGCACCTTTTGTTGTTTAAAGCCTTTTAGCACAATCCGTTGGTTTTTCTAAGGATGTCAATATGCACAAAGCAATCACTTATATTAGGAACAGTAACACATTACAAAGGGCCTTATTTTGGTTCACTCTTTCTGACAAATTTCTTCTTAGATGGACAAAACCATGTGCACTGCAGGTGAGGCAGATGTAACTTGTGCAGAGAGAATTAGATTTGGGTGGGGTTTTACTTCAAAGTGAGATCTATATTGCAGTGTAAAAATAAAGCAGCCAGTATTTACCCTGCACAGAAACAAAATAACTCACCCAAATCTAATACTCTCTGCACATTTTACATCTGTCCCCCTGCAGTGCACATGGTTTTGTCCATCTAAGAAGGATTTTGTCAGAAAGAGTGAACTAAAATAAGGCCCAAAGTGAATGAAGACATGCCAACATCTGTACATCTAACTGTATTCAAAAGTATAACTGAAATTTACTTGGTACTTAAGAAGGAATATTACTTTTAATATACTGTACCTTTTATAGTTTGTTTTTTTAAAATTTGACACAAGATGAAAATATTGATTTTATTAAATTTTTCCTGCAAATTTATAAACTACATTTGAATATAAAAATACTTTGAATAGACTATAAACTATTTATTTATTTACAGTTTCTTATATAGCGCAGCAGATTCCGTTGCGCTTTACAATAGTAGACAGTGATAAAACAAACTGGGTAACAACAGACAGACTTGGAGGTAGAAGAGCCCTGCTGCAAGCTTACAATCTATAGGGATATAGGGGGGAAACACAAGGACAGTCACCAGTAATAGCATAGCAGTCCCACCAAGTTACAAGTCCAGAAGGGAAGCTATATAATACATAAGTGCTGCGGAGGGTTATGCATGTAGAACTTAAATATGATAGGCTTGCCTGAAGAGGTGAGTTTTCAGGGAACGCTTGAAAGTTTGGAGGCTAGTGGAGAGTCTATTTAAAATGTTTAAAAACTATTTAAAATGTATCTAACATTTCCTAGAATTAAGACCACTGAATCGTACTGGTTACTAGTGATTGTCAATGCCAAAGCACAGACTACTATAATTTGTAATTTACTTAATACAAAGTAGCAGGGTTATTAATAGGTGGCAAAGTTTAAGCTAGATGACAGTCACAGTTGTAATTACAGTGATTTGCATGTCTCATTAGTGGGAGATAAGAATGTATTAAATCCCTATACACAACTATATTTTTTATGAGAAAAATATAAAACAAAAATAGGAATGTTGTATATTCATGTTATGTAATTAATAAACTGCAGTTCCCTTATTATTTATTGATATATTTCCAGATCCTTATTATTAATTGCTTTATATTTCCAGACCCAAATTTGGTATTGCTGAAACACATATGTGAAACGCTAAATTTGATTAATTTACTGGTGCTTGGTAACATTATATTGTGGCACTGTTTGGATTGACCACATTCCAACATCAATATTAATAATTGTATGCGGTAATCCAACACAATTTATAACATGATGCGTTTTTGGAAGACTTTCCATCTTTCCTTGTTTATTTTGTTATTGAAATTGCAAGAATGTGAATAAAATAGTTTATGTTATTACAATCCCCATCACCACCTCACAAACATACAAACACATATCATACGCATGCAGCCACAAACGAACACACACGCACTTCTCTTCTTAATGCTTCCTTTATTCAGAATGGCATATTGTTTGAAGAGGGGACTTCCCTTATTCAAATAAGGGTGTCGGATCCAGGATGGGGGATGAGGCATGTTAATTATCTTTACCTATCCTCTGACAGTGCAATGCCCATTAATTTTCTCTGGTGATCACATAGGAAAACGGTATGTGTGTCTGCAATGATACAAAGCTTGAAAAAATCAACTTGCTGACTGCTTTGCCTATAAAATCCCCTCTTTCCAGAAACGACAATTGTTTACTGGTACTCAGTAGTTACTAAGACTTCAACTGTAGTGCAAGCTTATTGTGGCACAGTCACAGACCCATATACTTAAAGAAAACATGGCATTTCATAGACAACAAAAACTATACAGAAAACAACATGCCAAATCTGTGCTTGCCATTCTTCCAACAGCATAAACAAATATTTCCCCATAGTTACATAGTTACATAGTAGGTAAGGCTGAAAAAAGACTTGCGTCCATCTAGTTCAACCTGGTATAGATATCCATTGCTGATTTGGTAGGTTCTGGTATTTTACAGACAAATTATATTTCTTATTTGTACCCATGGATGTTTTTCTCCAATAAATGTTTGTCCAACTTAGCCTTGAATGCATTTAATGAGCCAGCCGTTACCACCTCTCTGGGAAGAGAGTTCCAGAGTTTGACTGTTCTGACCGTAAAGAAATTCTTTCTACTAGCTGAATGAAATCTTTTTTCTTCTAATCTATACTCATGCCCTCGCGTCCTAGATTCCTTTCTAGTAGAAAAGAGGGTGTGTGACAGTTCCTTATATTGGCCCTTGATATACTTGTACATGTTGAGCATGTCCCCCCTTAAACGTCTCTTTTCTAATGAAAATAGTCCCAAATTGATTAATCTCTCCCCGTAGCTTAAATTCTACATTCCCCTAATAGTTCTCCCAAATAATATGTCCTTTCCACAATAGATAATTAATGAGAAGTACAGTAACAGGTCTGTTGCATGGGGTGTGGTATAGAAGCCGAGAGTCGGGATCCTGACAGTCATTAGTCCGACATCGGGATCCCAACTGGCCAGACTCAGACAGTGGGGGGGGGGGCACAAAGAAGCCCCTTGCAGGTACAGTAGCTCGCTATTCTGTTCTCCCTCTATGGGGGTCGTGGTCCCCCACGAGGGAGAAAAACTGGTAGCAGTCGGGACCCCAAGTGTTGGGGTTTTAACAGTCGGGATTCTGACGCTGGTGTAATGACTGTCGGAATCCCGACTGTCGGCTATCCGTCACCCATTGCATGTATAGGTAAATGTCATACTGTATATACTGTAGATGTTAAACTGTTATTGATATCTAAAGATATGAATAGATCCATAGTGACATGATTTCTGCATTCATAAAAAAATGTATTTTGTAGAGATAATGCACAATATTTCCAGCAACACAATTCATTTGCACTGTAGAAAACTCCAAATTAACAGTACTGTAATAAAATACCACACTCTTCTTTTCCAAATGCACAAATCACATACTTAGCAGATCTTCCATAGAGTCAAGATTACCGTCCCATAGTGAGATGTCTTCAGCTACAGTCTTTCCACAGGCTACAGGTAGATACTTCAAGTGCACCTAAGGACAAGACAGAGTCAGAATGAATATAACCCTATAAGGGCTGTAACACCGAATAAATACCAGTCAGAATTCTAACTTCACCTGTTATAATCAGGAGTCAGAAAGACGCCTACCACTATGAGATCTAGTCTGCACAGTTTACTGGTTGCCAAAAGACTGGAAATTGAAGTTGACTTGAGCGAGATTTCCTAAGCTGTCACTGTTAATGGTTCTAACAGGCTACAAGAGAATATACTGTAACTCCTAAAGACCAATGGGGCCACATCATTAGAAAGGGCCATTTAATGTTATCTCCCACATTTCCTGGCTTTTGAAAATATCCATAGCTCCGTTCATTCCCTATTCTGAACAAAAGCAACTATTAGGGGAGGACTCGTGTATTTTTTCTTCCCTATTTGAGCCCCTGCAGTGCTGAGGATGTCATATTCAGCATGGTTTTACTTTTGTATTATTTCTGTATTAAATACTATTCTAATTTGCAAGAATCACATGGGCTCTTAAAATTCATAGGTATTACATATGGCCCAATTCATTCTGCGTATCAATAAACAATTGGAACATTTTATGTCAATGATTTAAAACAAATGATGTTTTAATCACTATACAAAATGATGCATGGATCAGCATTATGGAATTTTTTAAACATCCAATCATAGAATTACAAGGGAAAAGTTATTCATTGAAAGAATTGATTATTTTCATGCTGTATGGTTTTAACAAGATGAGGTTGGGATAAGCAACAGCACACATTAAGCTAAATAATATAGAGCTCCCTGCACAGTTGAGGTAGAACAAGTGAAGACACAAGAAACTCAGGGGCAGATGTATGATGACAATGCAGTCTGCTTTTGTAATGTGTGAGCGCGTTAACTTACCTCCTTGGAGATGTGCACTGAGCCTTTCTCTGCTGTCCGTCTTGGCACACTGGCATCTTTGGCATAGGCTCCCTCTTCCAGCACCCCCTGCAGCAGCAAGCCTGGTGCATGCATGTTTGTTATTGTAGAATGCAGAGGCTCTGATGAGGACCACCAAGTTGGCTCAAGTGATTATGCAACCACCGCAGCCAGGGACAGTGCTAACCCTGATGTGGTGAATGGGCAACAACACCTGAAGCTGGCAAAATCAATAGATGCAGGTGTCGGAATTGTGAGTTCCACTGACCAATCATACACTGCTGTACTATCTTATACAGTACTATATAAACATTTTTTTTGTCTTACAAATATTATTTTCTCTGTGGATTAAGGCCATATAAATCATACATATGGTTTTCTCAATGGACCATGCTAAAAAATTACTTGGCGCAATACAGCTCTGTATTGGTTGTATAATTCTCTTTTTGGTATGAACGTAGCAAACCATTTATCAAAAGAAATTTAAAATGATATGAAAAGCCAATATGGTGTGTAATATCAAATCACTCTATTGGTTCAATCTCACCTACAGTATTATAGATGTATTCAGTATGGGCGGGATGTACTAAAGGGAAAATGCTGTAAAAAACAGGGGTTTTACCGCATTTTCCTATGTAATATTACCCGTCTGCCCCGTTTCCCCCTCTGGGTGGCGATACCCTATAGAAGCCTATGGGCTTCTTTCGCCGCCCGCCGCAACCTCGCCGCCTCGCCGATCCCCCCTTTCCCCCTCCCTTGGGCTTACCTTCTTGCAGGTCCTCCAGGAACCCGGAAGGTAAGCCCTTCCTCCCCCTATCAATGCAGCTGGACATCCTTCCAGCTGCAGGGGGGAGGAGGAGGTGCCGGGGACAGCCTGCTTAGGTGTCCCCGGCGTGTAGGCATCAGGAGCCGGCAGGGAGGAGACGGAGACCCCCCGCAGACCACAGTACAGGTATCGCGGGGGGTCTCCGTTACCGCACCGCGATGCCAGCCGCAAATGTTAGTACATATGCGGAAGCATCGCGGCGGACACCCAGCGAAGGGCGGCGATGTATATTAATACATCCCGCCCTATATGTAGCTATTATAAGTATAATTGTCAATGCTTCAGTTCTAAACTATGAAGCCAAAAAAAACAACTAAATCTGTGTGACCAGAAATATTAGATCCAGGTGATACCCCATCTGTGTAAGATATAGGGGGTTATTGTTGATTCGCAAGGCTGCTAATTTGCAGCAAACCCCGCCTTGCGAATGGTGGTACATTGGCCCACAGTTCGCAAGGGCGATTCTGCGACTGCGTAATATCCATTCACAGCCTTGTGGGATCCGCCCACATCATTCTATGGTAGGTGTTATGGAATGATGGTCAAGGCGCACTTATATATGCGTGGATGCTCGGGGGGGGAGTCAGCGGGTAGCTGACATCGGTGATGTCAGCTGCCCGCTTTCGCACTCACGTCATTGGCCTGGGCGTTCCCATATGCTAATGGGCCGTCCTGCCACCCCACGCCCTCCGCCCGCAAGGATGGGTGCATGCATCCAGCGAACAGTCTGCACATGCGCAGATGCAAAACAAGACCCTAGAATAGCAGACTGACATCAAACTATGCATTCTGGAGCTTGTAGTGTCGGGTCCGGGGGGGTGTCCTGTCCATGGTTGTCCTGTCCGGGGGGGACAGCCTGTGACAGCTGTCACCAGGGAGAGGAAGAGGGAGAGAATAAAGCCTCCCTGTATGGTCCGGGCATGTAGCAAAAACCAGAACGGCTGTAATTCACCCTTCCCCATGTCCTTGGTGAAAGCTATCACATGCATATCCCGAACAAGACACCTCCCGGATGGGACACCCCTGCAGACCTGACACTACAAACTCCAGAATACAGAGTTTGATGCCCAGTCCAGCGTTCCAGGGTCTTGTCTGGGTCCAGTTTTTACTTAGTCTCCATCATCAGTGCAGTATCTGTCTACTGTTATCTGATTATTATAGCCATATACAGTTACAGTACTAAGTATTCATAAAAGTATACCACAAAAATGTATTTCCAGTGTATATTGATGATGCAAAAAGAAATAAATATAGTGGTTCAGATACAGTATATGTTTCCAGTAAGGATCAAATATTGTAACTGTACATATTATTAGCAAAATGTACCTCTTCGTATCAGTTTCCAAATGGCAATATGTACTGAATATGTGCTCTTACCAAGAAAAATAACTTATTCGGATAGATTTTACAAAGAATGTTTTTTCTTTTCCTTGTAATCGTCATTTTTTCCTAATAATTTAGAGATTATTAACCTGATAGTTTGGGCAAAATTCTGAAAATGTTTTCAAGCTTTTGAACTGACAATGTATTACAGTACCTTTGACGTGTTTCAAACTTTCAATTACTTTACTGTTATGTATAAATGAGGCATGATACGTTTATAATAATGCATAGGACATTTGTACACATGTACAATATATATATATATATATATATATATATATATATATATATAACATATACACCTGAGGAACCAACATATATATATATATATATATATATATACAGTATATAGTACATGTGTACAAATTTCCTATACATTATTATTATCCTATAAATTCCTATACACATCTGAGGAACCAATTAATGCAAGTTCGCTGACAATGACAACATCACAGCAGCACCTGGACGAGGGCCGAAAGTAGGTCTCCTGGTGCCTGGGGCAAGGCAGTCTCCTGGTAGTCTGAGTGGACGAGCGGCACTAGGGGAGATGAGAGCGGGTCCGCAGCAGCAATTTTCACTGTCAATACCCCAGCAGCCCCTAGACACACATCGTTCCCCTACATTAACAGCCAGCACTCCCGGAGAAGCCAGACACACGCTCCCCCTCCCCATACATTCACTGCCAGCACTACAGCAGACTTCTCCCCCAATTAATTACCAACACCTCAGCACACAAACTCTACTGGTTGCTTATAAGGGTCCTCCAATCTTGCTATTGGCAGCTCCCATAGCAATAACAGAGGCAGCAGGTCAAATGCATGTGCGTGCATGTGGGTGTGTGTGTGTGTGTGTGTGTGTGGGGGGGGGGGTTTGAACCAATATAGCCAGAGCCCCCACATAACCCCCAGTATCATATCTGATTGCATTCCATCTGGACTGTCTTGTAATGTGATGGGACTGCCATGCTATGGAATTCTATCCTCATGTATCCCTCCTATTATCCCTATGGATTGTAAGCTAGCGAGCAGGGCCTTGTTTCTACCCAGTTTGTTTAATCAATGTTGTTTCCAATTGTAAAGTGCAAGGAAATATGCTGCGCTATATAAGAAGCTGTAAATAAATAAAATAATAGGACCGAAGGGCCATGCCCCTGACCTCCCTTTTATATACATTGGTGTTTTTTCCTTGCTACAGTTTTGTCTCTAGGCTGAAACCGTAGCCTAAAGACAAGGAGCGGGAGGACCAAAGCAACATGCCTCCTGGGTTCCCTGCATATTTCTGCTTTGTGGTATATAACAAAGAATCTGAAGTAATGAAGAAAGATCAGGGTACCCCCTTCAGGGTTGGTGCCCGGAGGCCAACTGCCTTCACTGTCTCCTGTATTGATGCCACTGCAGAGGTGTACTCTCCAGGACATATCAGACCAAAATGATGGGGGGGGGGGGTTTAGTAGTTCTAGGCATATTTGAGCGCACTGTTACAGTAACAGGGAAGGGGGACATAGGATTCTGGAGCAGTACCACACTGGTTAATAATGTAATATCATTTATAATAAATTATGGTGTGGTTGCTTCTTCTGGAATGACTGGCATAAATCTCAAACATGAGGTGTTTTTATCATAGTGCACATTTGAAATGGACCTTTCATAATGCACCGGTTGATTGACTGCCAGTGGTGCACCCTTGAGTTCGACAATAGCTACTATTTGGGCAAAGGGAGGATAAGAAAGCAAGAAAACTTTTTTGGGGGGGCACCCTTAATTCACAGAAGAAGTATTTTAGTACAAATATAGTTATAAAACCTTATTTTTTTATTAAGTATGCATTAGAATGCGTTTGGATGTTTTCCTTGTCATGTATTAATAGTGGCACTGGGAAAATATATATTTGTAATTAAAAGCTATCTGCTTAAACTACAGATTGGTCTTTATGGACTGTCAAGCGACTCTCATTTCTTCCTACCATTTACATACCAGGATATGAATAATGGTATAAGGATGGTCACTTGTCGGTATCCTCATATGAAAGAAATATAAGTTAGTCCTGTGTAGAAAGCCACGGCAGGTCTTAGTGCCTGCCGGCTTTTGTTAATCTGATGGAGTCAGCAGACTGCTGCTGATCCCGTTTAAAAAAATATTTATGACAGGGGGAGCATCAGCCGTTGTGCCCCCCTCGATATGCCATTGCCTGTACATCAAAGAAAGAAGTGGGAGCACAAAGACTCAGCTGCTGCTTGGACCCTGGTTGTATATTGCTTTTAAAGTCAGTCTTTGAAGTAGAGAATGGGTGTTATGTGGCAGGTGATAACACAAATACATGCATGAGTTCATGGAGATGCTGACCTACTGTTCTCCCTCTGGCTCTCTCTCTTGTGGTTGCCTACTCTCCCAAATTGATCGGGAGGCTCCCAAAATTTGGGTGCTGTTCCCACCACTCTGGAATGGTAGGCAAGTCTCCTGGAGCTCACACCCCAGCCCGCATATATATAAATATATATATATATATATTTCTCTCAATACAGTTCCACAGTGAAAAGTTACAATTACATGCTATCATTTTTTTGTTCTTATGTAATAGAAATTCATTGCACAAGTTACATTTGTCAGAACATTATTAATGGCTGCCGGTACACGGCTAATGAATTTACCAGTGCTTTTCTGCAAGCGAAATGTTACCTAATTTGAGGATGCTGAATTTTCTTTGTAAAAATACTAAATAAAGTTCAGGTGGATAAAATCATAAAACCATATTGAATACATGTGAAAATGCCATCACTGAGGATTAATGAGCAGATTATGAAATGTTACCATAGTGAACGATTGGCTTCAACACCAGTTATGCAATATTTATTCTGGCTGTGTGAAAATAGGCCAGATTTTATTTCCCTTTCAAAATCCAAAGCGGGTATTGCTTTAAAATCTGACTTTATTAATATGTAACTAAATATTAAATGAGCATCCTGGAAAGTCAGTAACATTAATTTGTCTCAAGAGAAGAAGGTTATTTGTAAAACATGTTGGGCTCGTTTGTTTTTAGCTCGATGAATAATGTGTTAGCAGGAGAGAGAGATGGAATGCAAGAGATGATGGGAGCGAAAGCCAGAGTACTGAGAAGGGGCCTGACATGAGTGGGATTTTGGTGCATAGAGAGAGTGGGTTTGTTCGTAACATTTGTGCCCCGCCCCCTTTCCTTCCACATTTTCATTGTTCCTAGAACATATGCTTTGAGCAACAGTTGGCAAAAGTTTGGTGTGAGACTGCATTGCTGATGCCAGCAACAATAACATTCACAATGGTCTGCATTCAATTATATGACAGTGTACTTAATTTCATGATATAACTATGCATAGAGCCACTTATACACATACAGACAAACTGGGCAGCTGCCAAGAGCTCCACAATTCTAGGGTAATTTGAGCAGGGGGGTGGTGGTCACCCACTCAGAGGGACAGGCAGCATTCTTTCCCTGCCTCTTAGGCTGCAACCAGGCAGAGAATGGCCATCAGCATGCTGATTGGTTGAAGCTGGCTGGAGCTATTCACCAATCAGAGTGCTGACAGCTATGCACTGTATGGAAGCATGTGGAGAGACGATACAGGACTGCAATATGGATACGTTCTTATTTCTATAATTCTTTCCTGCTTAGCCTAGGGCTTACTCAGTGGCAAATTTCCAGTGAGGTACATGACAAACTCAAATGCTTATGCCAACCATTACTGTTGTAACTAGGGGCACCTTCACCTGTAAATTAGGCCTCTCATTGTAATCAATTACCAAGGTTTTATTACTGAGGAAATAAGAAAAAGGGATATCGACCAACTAAATTATAGAGACTACTACTTATGAATATAATAAAGAAATATATTTTGTTTAGGTAGTGGTGCTCCACAAAGAGTAAAGAGTAAACATATTGTTTTTGTAAACCAGAATAGAACGAAGAAAGAGCTATTTTGAGTTGGGGCATACTTAATTCAGATTGCATTGTTTTGGTTAAAATGTAATGTTTGTTGATATATATTACCATTAAATGAGGTAAAACATCAAACATAAATTGTGAAAAAGTATTTATGCTGAAAAGTATAGAAAATCTACGGCAGTGAATTTCAACCTTTTCCCACTAGCGGCACAGAAAACTGTTGGCAGAGCATATAGCGGTGCTTGTGGTGTTGTTAGAAGACACACTTTTGTAGGAATGTAGGTTTATTGTAATGAGCACGGTTAACAGGATATGTCTGATGTCTTAATAGATATCACTATATGGTCCACCCAGAACCAAGAGTGGTAACATCTCTGTAACATTCCTTTTGACTTGCTCATCTACAGACAACAAGATGTGAATTGAAGTGCACCTATGCTAGACATTCCTCATGAATAGAAGGGGGGGTCAGTTACCAAGGTAACTGAAGGGGCGCCTGTATGAGTGGCTTCAACCAGCAGCTGTCAATAAAGGGATGGTCAGTCCCTATCGAAAATGGAAAAAAGAAGGGTAGACTGCGCTTATTGATGACAGAGTGAGGATAGTAAAAAATATTTTTTAATACTACAATAGCATACTATAATGTAAACACGTAAAATACAATTTATACAGTAAAAGAGGGGGGGGAGGGGGGAGAGGGAAATAAAATGCTGCATCCACTGGGGTATTGATATCACCTTTGTATGTCCACAGTTCAATGGGAACCCAATGATGGTGTGATCCTGTAGTGCTTGGCCACAGCGGTGCTCAGTAATAACTTTATCCAGATGTGGTGTGGGGGTAGCGAGCCTCCCAATTGGAATGGAAAGTTAGGTCGAGACGTCCGCAAGATGACTCTGGGTGGGTATTAGATAGGCGGCTTGCCTTCAGAAGGTGAGTGCCTCACTCCAGGTCAGGTGTGCCGGTGGTAATTCGCAGTTGTGGATCTCCAGTTGGTAGTGGATAGTGGATGGTGATGGTAGGGAGCAGCGTGTTCAGTGGGCTGATGGGAGCCTGGGCCAGTTATGACCAGTTCCAGTTTATATAAAACAAATCATATCACAAGGACCTTTCCGGTGTGTGTCTACTGACTGAAGCTTAGTCCAAGAGGTGATCCTGACTGCGTGGGTAAAACTCAATTGCCAAGGGTGCCGGACAGCTCCCCGTCAGTCGGGATTCTGACAGTCAATACTCCGACGTCGGAATCCCGACTGCTCCCTCGTGGGGGTCCAAGACCCCCATAGAGGTAGAATAAAATAGGTGGCAAGCGCAGCTCGCCACTGTGCCCACAGCATGGCGAGCGCAGCGAGCCCGCAAGGGGCTTCATTGCGCTCCCCCCGATGTGCAGTCGGGATTCCGACGTCTGAGTAATGACTGTCAGAATCCCGACTGTCGGGTAATTATACCACACCCATTGCCAATACTGCTCTCCTCAAAAGCAGTCTTACCCAGTGCCTTAGCATGGGCTCACACTTACTGGGCACACTGTCACTCCAACACACAGCGAGGGACTTAAGGCTCCAACAGGAAGGCACGCTAATTACTCTAAGCGTGTGGGAACAAGGGGAATAGCAAGTGCAGAGGGACAAATCAGCCTGCGGGCTATTGCTGCTGCTGCTGGACTTAAAGGAGACAGTTGCAGAGCACACCACTTCAACACTCCCCCTTGCTCTAAGCTGTCTCTGGTTACATATAAAAGAACATGACATTTTAAGATAGTCATACCTGTAACTGGAGAACATAGGTTAAGAGAAGTAAACAGTTAAAGAAAATCAACATTAAAAACATTCAAGTTCACAGTTTTTAAGAATGTATTTAGCAAGTGTGTCAACAGTCCTTTTGTCAACATGTCGGCAACATTATTTTCACTTGCGATCCAGTGATCTATCACAAACTGGCTTGTCCGACTCACTGCATGTGTGATGTAGGGGCGAGTCCCAATACTTGCGTACATCTAGGGTGACATTCTATGGGATGAGATAAAAGCGCATTTTTTTATCTCGCTCCACATGGCCGCTCTTTGCACTTTCTGAAATCGCATTTTTTAGTAATAAATCGCATATTTAATGGGATGCGCTTTGGAGGCTGAAAAGTGCGATGTAGTGCGATTTGCGGGGAAGTGGTGCGATTTTATGACACATAAAAGTGCGATTTCTTCTGCCGGTCATGTGCGAGTTTTGGAACAACCGGAGTGCGATTTACAAGACTGTCTCCGCATGACTAAGAACCCCCTAACCTATTGGCCCACCTAGGTCCCCACCATTATGCATCACACCCCCTATATAAAGGGGCACTGGCGCCATTTCACTCTTTGATAGGAAGTAAGGAGCATGGAGAGGAGCAGTGGCAGTGTGAGCAGAGGAAGAGGTGTTGGTGGCAGAGTGAGGAGTGGCAGAGTGAGGAGTGGCAGAGGGAGCAGTGGCAGAGGGATCAGTGGCAGAGGGAGCAGTGGCAGCAGCCAGCTAAGAGGAGCCAGTGGGAGGGGGTGGAGGATCCCCTGGCATCCCCATCCTATACCCAGGACCTATTCCATACACCAGAGTAGCTGCAGGAGGGACACATATCAGAGGTGGAGGAAGATGGACGTGAGGAGGAGGAGGAGGAGGAAGACACTGGCATGGAGGAGGAAGGGTACATGGCTGGAGTAGAAATTGAGGAGGAGGAGGAGGTTGAACTGGCCACACAAAAAGTGGCAGAAACGTGAAATTCTCCTACGAGGAGAATGCTGCGCTTGTCCGGGCTATCATACCCCTGTTTGACCGGTTACTGGGGAGAAGTCACCACAAGACCACTGCACAGCGTAAAAGGGCTATGTGGAAGGACATCACTCAGGCGGTGAACGCTGTAAGTCACCACAAGCGCCTGGTCAGAAACGTCAAGAAGAGGTTCAACGACATAAAGAGACACCTCAAAAGTAAAATGGCCATGGAGTTGGAGGAGGCCACCAAGACTGGCGAAGGAAGCCCCAGATTCCCCCTCTGCGTACCCCTCACTACCCGAGGTGTGGTAGGCTGGGCTTCCTGCATGACTGCTGCATGTTCCTCCTCCATATAGGCTGGTTGGGACAGGGCTATGTTGTGTAACATGCAGCAAGCCTGGACGATTATCACTACTTTTGCTGGGTGGTAAAGCAGCATACCCGATGACCGGTCCAAACACCGGAATCTACTTTTCAATACTCCAAATGTACGCTCCACCATATTGCGGGTTGCAATATGGGATTCATTATACCGGTGCTGTGCAGGGCCCTCTGGGGAGCGCAAAGGTGTCATGAGCCAGGAAACACACCCATATCACCTAAAACAAAGATAGGAAGTTATTGCCTTATATGGTAAGGTATGTGCATTGTGCAAACAGGAGTCACAAGGGACAAGAGCAATATGCTTGTGAAACTGGAAACACACACATTTGAGCAGGTATAAATAAGGACAGAGAGGGTAATATGTAAAAATGTACTTACCAAGTAGCCAGCCCTCTGGTATTTGTTGTTGGTTGAATCGGTTCCAGAGGGCTGAGTGCCTCAGAATATAGGCGTCATGGCAGTTCCCAGGGAAGCCTGCAACTACACTTAGGATTTTGAGATGAGCATCACATACCACCTGCACGTTCAAAGAGTGCCGCCCACGCCGATTGACATAGACGTATCCCCGCACGTGCGGTGCCCTAATCCCAATGTGTGTGCAGTCTATAGCTCCCAGCATGTGAGGGAATGCTGAGAGTCTATAGAAAGCCACCTTGTGGTCCTGCCACTCCAACTCAGAACGTGGGAATCTGATGTATGTCCGCCACAACTTCTTTAAAGCAAGTAACACTTGAGTAAAATGCTTAGAGAAAGTGGCTTGTGATACCCCCAAGGACCATGAGGTCACAGACTGAGTGGAGCCTGTGGCCAAATAGTAGAGGGTACACATTAATTTCTGCAGCTCAGACACTGCATAGTTTCCCCCCCCCCCCCGAAAGGGTCCAAATCATCTCTCACCTGCTCATATAAGTCCAACAGGTTATTGCGGTTCAGCCTAAACATCCCCACAACCTGTTGATCCAAGAGGGAGTCCAGGTACAGCCTAGCACGATACATATGTGGGGTACACAGTAGTCGGGGGGTACCTGGATCTGGTGCACAACTTCCTCCCTCCTGCGCAGCTCCTCCAAATGGGCCACATCACAAATCAGCAACTCCAAACCACTCTGCAAAATCTCCATGTCTCAAACCCTCACAGGTGTCCTTAATGATGTTGGGGTATATGTAGGGGTGTTTCTGAGTGAAATTGAGGCCATCCGTGTTGAAATTAACCATTTGTGCACTTAACCAAAGTGAGTTCTGGGCTAAATCGCCCAACAGAACCTGGTCTGAAAAAGTGCGATTATTAGACACCTTAAAAGTGCGATTTCCGAAAACGCATCCCATTAAATAAGCGATTTGTATACTTTTCTGTACGAAAACATCTGGATGCGATAAAAGTGCGATTTTTTTAAACACTTTCAGTATGCATGAGTTATCGCACAGAATATGCGATATCCGGCCCTTAGCGCATCCTATTAAATATGCGATTTCAAGAAAAAATGCGATGTCGCCAATTTTTTTTACTAATAATCACCAAAAAAACACAAATCTCATCCCATAGAATGTCACCCCATATGTGTATTAAAAAAGTAAAGTAACTGTTCTCCAAACCGGATGCAGCTGTGAACCGGTAGTTTCTCCTACTACCCAAATATAAAGCAAATTCAAAAAGTGAGACCCACGCTTCCTATAAACAGATTTACTAAATATCCTGATTGGGTGCTTCAATGTTGATTTTCCCTTGGTTTAGTCCACAATGTTAACCTCAAAAACAAAAGAGAAGACA
Source organism: Crinia signifera (assembly GCF_055691185.1). Lineage (NCBI taxonomy): Eukaryota > Metazoa > Chordata > Amphibia > Anura > Myobatrachidae > Crinia > Crinia signifera. The sequence goes on along the minus strand of NC_139220.1, from coordinate 112,205,589 downwards.
ATTCATAGTGCAGCTTGTACTAACATGTGGTGTTTATATATGATTAGGTAATAAATTATGCCTCCGTACCCTTCTTAGGCCAATAAAGTCCAATCACATAGTGAGGGGGTCATAAATGCCAAAAACTTCTAAGTTCCTCCAGGCAGCGAGATACCTGAGTTAACATCTGACCCCTTTTACGCCTACAGACAAGCCTTTTTGTTAAAAGGCCGGACACGGTACCAGGCTTCTTATTTATATATGTTTTTTCTGTTTGTTGTGTGAATTAATTGGAAACTTTTTACGTTATGAGCATGCATGCTTTCTATTCACATATCTGAGGATTACTGGAGGAGCCATTTGTGACCCCCTCACTACGTTATTGAACTTGGCCTAAGTGAGGCCAATAAAGGGTACGGAGGCCATGCAGACTTTAAAGCTGTGGTCTGTGAGGGCAACAGCAGGGCTAACGCTGTGGCAATGCATATACAGGGAACTGCTGGCGGTGATTGGCAGCTGGGCTCAGAACGCACTGTGTTTAATGGCGGCGTCTGACTCTTCTCACAAGGCGCCTCACCCAGTGCCTTAGCCTGGGCTCATACTTACATAGGAGGGACAAATCAGCCTGCGGGCTGATGCTGCTCCTGCTGGACTTAAAGGAGACAAAAACCAACATTTTAAATTGCCATGGCACACCATCAGACCCCAACAGGGAAAAACTCATGTACCCCTACAGGAAAAAAACAAACCCATTGGCCCCAATATGAAAAAAACAATCACACTTGTCCCCACAGTTAAGATAAATAAAATACATTCCCACATAGAAATACTATCAATCACATTTCCCTTATAGAACAAAAAAGAAATCACATTGACCCCCAGATAAAACACAGTACAGTCTGTGCCAGACTCATCTGCTTGCAGAACACAGGAGAGACCTTATGCCAATGCCAATTTCACTGTGTAGTGTCCCAAAGTACAGAGTTCAAAATTCCCTCATGTGATCACCAAATGAATCACTGCCTAGCTGCCATTATGTTCTCCTAGGTCGCTAGCTGATACAGTATAACAGCAAGACACTCGAGCAGCTCCTCACCCAGCTCCCTGTGACTCGTCTTCTATAAATCTGATTAATGTCCACCATCAGTTTCTTAAACAACAAGCCCTTTAATTGGGACACTGGGACTGACATTGACACCATTGATGTTAGAGGGAGAGCAACAACACCTGCCTCCAACCAGTTGTGATTAGAAGATGACAAGATAAAGAAGGGCCAACAACCAGAGCTTGACCCACTAACATCAGAATGGGGTGGTTTCATATACTCAGGATACAGAGATAGGACTGGAGCAGATAGCGACCAGTGAATAACAGTTAAACTGGTGGTGGTTGTAAACTGGTGTGGGCATCTCTAGCTATGACACTTGAGAACAGCTCAAAACACGAAAATGCTGCTCTAGCTGCATCGCCACCCAAATACATACAGAGCTGTTACGTTATATGTATTCTAATACAATATTGACCCTTAGTCTGTTTTTCAATAGTAGAGAATTTAGACTGTAAGGTTGCAATCACACATTGCGTTTTAGCAGGATGCAGTTGAACAGGATCCTGTTTAGCAGGATGCAGCTTCTTGTGTTCACACATTGCGTTTTAGCAGGATGCAGTTTTTTGGCAGAAATAAAATGAAATAAAATGAGTAAGGATTTTCATGTATTTTCAGAACCAGCACCGAGCTTTTGGAGCCAGCCCTGGTTCCCAATATATGGGGGGACAAAGTGAGTGTGGATCCCCCATTTTTAAGGGACAAGCACTAGGCTCTTGAGCCAGCCCTGGACCAACACTGGGCTCCAATAATGCCATAGTCAGGGGACAAAATGCCAGCACAGGCTGGCATTTTTTGAGCAGGTGTGGATCCCCTGAAATAAAGGGGTCCCTCTCTCCAACGCCCCCAGGCCTGGGCTGAAGCCCGAGGCTATCCCCAGCACCCCTGGGCAGTTGGTGCAGGGTTGATAGCTGGTTGATCAAGTAATATTGTCCTTTACAGTAGAACTTCAGGTCCTGCAAGACTGACCCAAATTCTGGTACTTGGGAGAACCACAGGTCCTGCTGGCGTGTGATGACGCGGAGAGCAGTATTTGGCCGACTCCAATGGGGACCCGTACTACCACCAATGGGAACCCGGACCGCCACTGCCACCAACTGGATCTCATGGGGAACACAGTTTGGCACCATTGCGTGTGGACACATATATTGAAATGTGTGTGTTTGCCTTGAGATCCGGTCATCCTGCCATCCATTCCAGCATGCTCTGGTAGGTTTCTGCGACTACGGCCACACCCCATATGTGTGTATGGGCACTTAGAAAGCCTGTGGTCAGGCCATGCTTAAAGTGACATATGGAAATGCCCCTGTGTACGACTGCTTTGTATTTCAGAATAAATTAAATATATTACCTAGGAGACCACAAATAAATCATTTACACTACTAATGCAAACAGTGACTACTACTAAATGTCATGCTGGAGAATATTAATGAAACAATTATTAAACACAAATATATCAACTAAAGAATGGCATTGTTTTCAGTAATACATATGTCAATATTTATATGTTAATATTTATTATTATCTACTAATGGACCATATACTGTAGGACCATATACTGTATCAGTTAAATTCAGGTGACAATATATTTTTAATCTGTTTAAAAAAGTACAGTGAAGTTTAGACAAAACTTGTATTCATGTAAAAAAAAAAACTGCACACATAAAACACCGCAGTATAGTTGTGAAGAGATCCAACAAAAAGAAAAACTTCCCTTTAGGGATATACTGTAGGGATCTCTGAATATTAGGATCAAACATATTGTTGATAACCTCCAGAAATGTAAAGGATTTAAAATATTGGGTGTGACTAAATCTAATTTGGCTATGCTAATTTGTTTGGTACATGTGTTCTGCATATGTTTCCCATGGGTAGGACAAAGAGGAATCTTTTGCATGTGACTGCCAACCAGCTGCACGACCACCATCTGAGATTGGACACCTGTTCCTCTAGGGCCTCAAACTGCAAGGCAGGTTCCATACTGCATTCAATGAAGACCTACTGCTTACTAATTTAACCTCTTCTGTTCAAAAGACATTCTCAGCTGGAGACCATGCATTATTTATTAATATTAGGTTTAATAAATGTTTTTTATATTACCTTAAAAGGACATGAATTGAAAAGTGTACAAAGCACGAAAGATAGCTTAACAGTGCTCAACCGGACTTCTGTGGGCCAGCTACTATGGTGAGCCCCGAGGATTGGCTGGCAACAGAAATAGGATTTTCCTAACAAACCCAGAAACCAGTTACCTGCATCTAGATAGTATATATAACTTTGTTGGAAATACTCATTTAACAACACCGGTCATAACTGTAAATCAATTCCCAACATGGATGCCGTTGCCCCCTGGGGTGCCTTGTTGTGTTGTGCTGCTTTGGGTTGTGTTCCGGGACCAATTCAAATTATTTATCATGCGCAGACTTGCGTTTTGCTGTGCAGCGCTGAGCATTTGGCTGAAATACTATCCCGTCCCAGGCCGGCAGTGCAGCTGCGTGTGTTATCAGAGGACTCATTGCACAGCACTCCACCAGCATTCACCTCATGCCCCAGCATGTGTAGGCAAGGATCACCACTAGACAGTCTAAAGAAATATGTCACCTTATATATAGAATAGAATTGAACACACAAGGGATCTTGACTACACAAATTGCCATGATAAAGAACATATCGTTCGAAACGCGTTGGAATAGAGACTGGTGTGGACATGATCAGGTGGGACTATTTACAGCCTCCAGGGATGCCTGTGGTAACATCTCAAGCTGTTTATGTCTGCATTTCGTGTAGACAATACCCATCGGTGAGAGTCCACTTTTATTTCCTGATTATTGTTGGTGTTAATAAAGCTGTTTGGTGGAAATTTACACCTATTGTGAAATCCATTGTTATTCCAGAAATGGAATTGATACTCCATTCTCTCATGCTCTCTTTGTCTTACAAAATAGACATTTGAATATGGTATGTTTAGACCGACTTCATAAAAATGATGTATTAGTTTGTCTTATATCAGCGTAATATATATAGTGTAATATATTATTACACTATATCAATGTTTTTTTCTGTTTTGGTACCATGTTATTCGAGGGCATCAGCATTGGAGTCTGGAGATACCAGAAGTACTCACCTGTTACAGGTTTCCCAATAGAGGCAGTGTTCAGTAGACTCTGGAAAGAGGGTACGACTCTTACTTACACCAACATGTTTTTCATTGTTAAACATAATACAATATGATTGTTTTTTATGTTTTCTTTTTCTGGGTATTATGATATGGATATCCCTCATCTGCATAGGCATGCGCACGGGGGGTGCCGGGGGTGCACAGGCACCTCCTAATGCCTGCATCCCCCTCACGCTTGTATGCAGTGCAATTTTGCCAAAGGCAGCGGCGGCTCTGCTCATGCTTCTGAGCCGAGCCGCCTGCACTGACCGGAGCGGGTATTAGCTGTGGCCGCGGCGCTGTCCCCATATATGCGCCCGCCCACACACTTACTTCCTGTGCGGCACTGACCGGAGCGGGTATTAGCTGTGTCCGCGGTGCTGTGTCCATATACGGGCCCGCCCACACACTTACTTCCTGTGTGGTACTACGTCACATGGTTTGCTGCTATGTAGTGTGGCCGCGCTGTCATGAAACAAGTGCCGCCCCGGCACCATCCATGCTGCTGCGGCAGGCTTCAATCACCGCAGACAGCAAAGAAGACTCCCGGCAGCAACAGGTACAGGAGCTTGACATTTAGGAAGCTGCCTGTGCTTTGTGGGTGTTAGTTTGTCAAAGCATGGGGGAGGGGGAGGTATCATTAAATATACTTGATAAGGGTAGGGGTGGGAAAAGATAATTACATATAAATATGGTGCGTGGTGTGAGGGAGGGACATATGTAAGATGTCGCAGATTAACAGCCCCCATACACTATACAAACAGCCCCCATACAATATGCAAATAGCATGTGTCTGACGTCCGATCAGTTCCGCATTGGATCATACACGTAGATCATACGTGCTGCACGTATTATCTCCAGGTTGGACTCCCTCCCAGCAGCAGGGATCGGGGATCGCATTTGTTATATCGCACATGATGTATCAAGGGAATTGGGCAGGTTGCCCACCGCTCTCCGCCCAGCCGCTGTCCCCGCTCTCCCAGCACTTATGTGGCATAATATGTAATAGGTAATAGGCACTTATGTGGCATTATGGCATGTTTTCTAATGTGTAATTGTCATTACAGTGTGTGTGGTATAACATGTAATGGGCTTTATGGTGTGCGGCATAATGTGCAATGGGCATTACAGCATGTGGCATAATATGTAATGGGCATAGCAATGTTTGGTATAATGTGTAAATGGCATTACGGAGTGTGGCATAAAGTTTAATGGACATTACTGAACGTGGACTAATGTGTAATGAGCATTACGCAGTGTGGCATAATGTGTAATGGACATTACGGTGTAAATTTTTGATGCACACCCTGTCCCTGTTTCTACAGTGTGTACATGGTGTGTGTGTGTAGTGGGGGGGGGGGGGGACAACTCATTCTGAAGCACATATACATAAATAAGTCTGTTAGTTTGTATTGATGCCCTGTAGACGGTGATAGACACATTCAGTAGGCAGTGATAGACACGCCCATCAGGCAGTGATAGACATGCCCCTGGTGCACCCCCTAATAAAATGGGCTGCGCACGCCTATTCTCATCTGCAATAATAACTGCATTTAGTGAAAGGCTCTGTCCACTCAGGCAAGGTGACAGGGCAAGATTCACCAAACTAAAAATGCCAAAATGAGCGAAGTTTGGCTTCCTTACTCCTGACTTTAAGCTGCAGTCTTGGATCTGGCCTGAGGTATGGCTGTCATGGCTTTGGTATGTAGGCAGGTGTCAGGTAACTGATTAATTATCCATTTCCAGCATGCACTACACCTAAAATATGGCTATTTAGTTTACCTGAGCACAGCGCATATAGTAGTGATGGATTTTTATTGTTTTCTGTTTAATGCTGTTGGTTTGTTCCTGTATACTGTTAAAACTACGGCCCTCCAGCTGTTGTGAAACTACAAGTCCTATCATGCCTTGCCGTAGTTTTGCTATTAGGGAATGCTAAATCTATGTCAAGGCATGCTGGGATGTGTAGTTTTGCAACAACTGGAGGGCCGCAGTTTGGACATGCCTGATCAAAGGGAAAGCATCTCAATCCAAGCATGCCCTGTCACAAATCTAAGAAGTGAGTTCAACACCCTGCAGAGAGTTCTGCATATGTTCAGCCTGGTCAACTTGGGGACAAATCTCCTGGTGTCTGTGCACAACTCCAACTTTTGGGCACAAGGAAGCCGTCCTAAGTGTCAGGGCATTTGCTGTACCATGAGGGATTTCCAATGTTTTTGTGGAGGTTTCCAAGATTTCCATTCTGGAGGGGTCTCTAGTGCTGCAGTCCAAGGAGTGTTCTCTCTTGTCACAGCCCCAGAAGGGGTCTCTAATGTTGCAGACCCAGAAGGAATCTCTTAACTTGCCATCCCAGTAGGGGACTCCAGTTTTGCCACTGCAATGGGGGACACCAGCCTTGATGTTCTATTGGTTTACGCCGACTTCACTGTCCCAGTAAAAACTTTAACCTATTAGTTCCTGAGATATGCCATCTCTCCAGCCTCTGCTGTGCCAGAATTGCCTTAAAGTGCCACCCTGGGATTCAGCACAAAGCTCCATCTTCCCTTGCCTTCGAGCATGAGGTTCTTCCTGCACATGTCTTCAGACATGACATTATTCCTGCATTTGTCTTCTGCATTTGTCTTCAGCACTTGTTTTCAGGCATGATATCCCCTTCTCTTCAGGCCCTCATGTCTCTTCAAGTACCACAGTCTTGGTCCAATCTCCAAGTGCCACCCGATCATTCAAAGCTTCCAGTGTGCCACAGGTCCAAGAGGAGTCTGCCTTGCAGAGCTTTCAGCCTTGTTTACTGCCAGTCCATTTGTTCCAGGCTCATCTGCGACCATTCCAGTTAGTCCTGTATATGTCCAGTCTGGTTTTCATGAGAGGTCTACCATTAACTCTCTGTTTTCTGTGTCTGTCATACAGTCTTCAAAATGTCCGGGTTATCAGTACCATGATGACTTACCAATAAACAGTTTTTCACCAATTAAATAAATACAATTAATGTATGACACATGTCAGCGATGGAGCTGGCTTCCGATCCCTACGTGCGACCCCCCCACATGTTCCCAATGAAGCTGTAAAGACACAGGGTGGCATGGGGCTGTTGAGTACATTGATTAACAAGGTTGGCAAAACAAAGAATAGGAAAATACATTGGGGCCACACTAGCGGCCTGGTGAATGAATACTACTATATATAGAATTTATTAAGCCTTCACCTCTTGGCACATGTTGCCTTCACATGAAAAATTAGTCTTGACATGTCTTTCTAAAGTATGTAACTGCATGCCAGATAGATTGCTATGCCGTGTTTTCATTGGAGGAATATTTCAAATTAAAGTAACAACTAAAATGTGTAATATACTAATTTAACTGTTGGTTTTGGCATTGAATCATACAGATGGAGCCAACCTCATCTAGCTGTCTTTGGATAGCCATGGTGAGCCATGCTGAGACAAGGCCTATTGTTCTCAGCTGCAATACAAAACATAGAATAGTACAGTAGTAGATTAGCAGAGTAATCCTATTACTCACTTACTCCTATTAAAGGGCTAGATGAGGAGGGCTCCATCTGAAGTGTTTTGCTGAACCTCTGTGATTTTGTTGTTTGTTGAAATCAGTGTGTTTTGTTTCAAGTTGTATGTTAGAAAGCAACATGCGGAACCAACGGGAAGGGTTAATGATACATAATGCCAGGAAAATAAATTAATTTGATAATAGTAAACGTACATATGATCATTACAAAGTACTTATAAATAATAGCTAAAAGTGAAAAGATATACTGCATGGGAGAGACGCAGAATAAGCAATGACACAATACATGCATATTGTGGAAATTTACTAGGAAACTTACTTAAGTTTAGCATTAAATATTATATTCATTTGTCCTGGATATTTACAACATTGAAGTCAGAGGCAGAACTCTGGGAGGCAATGGAGTCATCTGCCGCCGGGCTCCTGCTCCCAAAGGGGCACCTCTCCCTGGAAGTTTAAATCAGTTATATAAAAGCCAACGATATTGCTTTTGTGGCTGAGTTCTGAAATATATATACATGTTCTATCTATCTATCGATCGATCTATCTATATGCTGCACAGAATATATATATTTTATATAAGGTTATGTGTGTACGTATGTGTATGTGTGTGTGTGTGTGTGTGTGTGTGGGGGGGGGACCAAAATATATCTTGCCTCCGGGCAACTGGAACAAACTTACGCCACTGATTGAAGTCTCTGCATTTGCTTAAGAACAAAGGGTCTGATTCTGGTTGACTTGCTATGCTGCTTAAATTTGCTGCTGAGTGAGCCATCTACCACCGCTGAATCTAAAAATTGTTTATATTTTATATGTTTTTCAAAAAATCTTATATATGGTTGTCGACGCATGGTGTGCTTCTTTCTCAGAACATTGTGTATAAAGTAAGAAACTCCAAACACTTTCATGTATAGAATGAAATTCAGATTCCCTATTTGGAACTTCATAAAGTTAATCAAAAATAAATGTTTCGGTACTTGTGTACTAGCACGGCGCCTACGATATTTGGTCGCACAAGTTTTAATCGCATCGCATGCCATACACCCGATGCACTGCGATGCGATTTAAAATTGTATAAGCCCCCTATACAATGTTTAATTGTATAAGCACCCTAATGGGGGCTTACAATGTTAAATGCACCCCCACGCCACCCCCACTATGAACGTGAACCCGAAGCGTGGCGAGCGCAGCGAGCCCGCGAGGGGCGGCGGTACACGTCCTCCGACCTTTTCATACCCCCACTATCCACGTCGGCGTGGAGTTGATTTTATATAGTGTGGTGAGCGCAGCGAGCCCCGCGAGGGGACGCATAATACTGTGAAGTAATGCTTCGGGCTCCGTGGCTCGCCACACTATATAAAATCAACTCCACGCCCACGTGGATAGTGGTGGTATGAAAAGGTCGGAGGACACGTACCGCCGCCCCTCGCTGGCTCGCTGCGCTCGCCACGCTTCGGGTTCATGTTCATAGTGGGGGTGACATGTGGGTGCATTTAACATTGTAAGCCCCCATTAGAGTGCTTATACAATTTAACATCGTATATCCAATGGTATACAATTTTAAATTGTATACCATCGGGTGCCAATCGTGTAGCATCGCATACCATCGCATGCCTTATGGTCTGCGATGCGATGGGCGCCGTGATAGTACACAAGTACCAATGTTTCTAGTAAATAAATATTTCAGTGACAAAGAACTATTGGACGAAGCACTTGAATTAATTAGTGTAGCAAAACACATAAAGCTTTCTCATGTCAGATCTCTATGGCTCAATTCACTTTATGATCAGACATTTATGAGGCAGATGTAGGAACAGTTGATCCCATACTAAGAAACTATTATCACTGGCTTAAGTGTCAGAGCAATACAGTACTACTGGCCAGACTAACACCCTTTCTATTCAAATGTGTAATAAGTAAGCGCTGCCTTGCCGGTGTTGTTTGTAAAGTGGTGAGTGGTAAGAATGAGAAGTAATGAAAAGGCAATCTGTTTGTGGAAAAATACTAAAGATACGGAAATGTGGGTAAAAATTGCATGTATTTATTAATAAATTGACATTTGCAATGTTGAAGGGTGTAGGTGCACACAATGTTCTTTATACTGTGTGGGCTCTATGTTAGATACCTTATGTGGTTTAAATGGTGTTTCAATACACCTATATGAGGTCCAAAACAAGTGTCACTATGGGAGATTCCCAAATGGGGTTAAGAGGGTCTCTAAATTATGTGTGCAGTTGTCAAACTCATGGTTGTTGGAGTGTTGGAGGCTTGCGCTTTGCCCGGTGACTAGTCTCCTTTGCGCATCGGTCCCGGCATTGCGCGGCATCCTCCGTCTGCTGTTACAGCTCAGAAGCTGCTGGTGCAGCACTTCCGGGTTCTGGATCTCGTGAGATGACGGCGGAGCCAGTGTCTGTTAGCGCTGGTGGGATGCGCTGGGCTTTTTTCTGTCCTGAAATAGGGAATGTGAGTCTTAGGTTAGTTCTGTGCTGTGAAGAAGGCCAGCAGAACTGAAACGCATCGTTGCAAACCAGCCCCACAGCACAGAACTAACTCTAGCTAAAGAGGGACACTCACCCGAAAAGGGGACAGGGCCTATGCAAATGAGGCCGCCGTCGGGCCACGTCCCTATTTTTCATCCTTTGTGTCGCTGAGTAGATGCTGTGCGCATGCGCACAGCGTCTATTCCCTTCAGGCTGGGGGAACTCTACATTTATAATTTAATACTTATGGTTAAGCATACGTATGATACAAAATGATTAATCTGAGACAAAAAGACTAAAATGTATATATTTTTAATATCGGTTTTACTGCAAATAAGAAATATACAGCATTAGTATATTTTAATCACAGACAAGCTTACACAAGACCAAGAAGACTTGCTACAAGATCACCGCAGAACCTGGCTTCACTGTACTGTATATCAACAAACAGCTTTTCATGGTATTGACAAAGCTCAATAACCCAATCAGTAAGGAAGGATGACAGTGTTCCGGAAATTGTGCTTGTAATGTATCCTGTGCATGGCATGTTAATGTGTCTCTGAAGTGGTTCTGCTGTACACTAACATTTTAATTTGAGCTTTATTTCATTATAGCAAGTTAGTGGAGGAAAAAAGCAATGTGTAACCTAATAAACCTGTATTAAATATAATTAGCATCCTGCTTAGCCTCCTACATCTTGCAAAGAGTTCAGTGTAAAGATAAACAAATATATTTGCAAGGAATGTGATATCAAAGCTAGAATAGTGTAGAATGGTGTTACTCTAGTCTATAGCTGCTATATTAATTATATGTAGTCATTAAACAAGCACAGAATTTATTGAGTTTTATTATTCTCTTCACAGATTTTTGGCTCAATATGACTTCTTCTCCAAGCGAGCTATATATTGCCCCAATGAGAGTTTAATTTGGAAAGTTATAAGAATTACTTTACACCACTGCAAAACCCCGGGTCTTCGGCGGGTCAGACCCGGGTCAGCGGCGGTGTAAATGGGACACGTCGTGTCCCTTTACACCAGTGCTGTAGCTAGGTTCCACGGTGCCCGGAGCAAGATCATGTTTTGCGCGCCCCCCCCGATTTGTAGTAGGTGGGACCCTTGCACGGCAAAAAGGGGGCGCCGCCTAACATTATACCACACACCGTAATGCCCGTTGCACATTTGTCACATAAGTGATACTTACCTACATGCTCATTGCTAGGAACTTCATGCTCTATGCCAGGGGCTTCATGCTTGTTGCCAAGGGGGACTGTCCTTGCTCATTGCCAAGGGGGACTGTCCTTGCTCATTGCTAAAAGGACTGACCTTGACAGTGTATATTTAATTCATGACAAAGTCCAACTAAATTTCTCCTGACTGTACCAACACACACAACTTACACGGCGTAGAACTATAGTTTATTGCTATAAGATGCCAATGAAGAGAGTAGACTTGGACAAAAGCAACACTTACAGTCACTGACATACTGTATAGCAATAACTGAAAACCACAACTAAATTCTATCAAACACGAAAAACTCCAACATGAAAACTCAGCAGGCGCATTAACTGTAGCCAGCAATGAAAAGGTTAATGTTGCACAATGGGTAAACTCATCTTAATTCCTTTACCATCAGAAATCCTCACAATGAAGTACAGTACAATGAGTTGCAGAGCCATCTGGTAGCAAAAGGGATTAGCAAGTCTCTCTTCATCCCTAATACTGGTGCCCTCCAAGGTGCATGTGGTCCCTGTGCTCCATGCTGGTGCCTGACAGGAGTACTGTATTGGGGTCAGGTCCCCCTCAGTGTAACAAAGGGGGGCAGGTACCCTGGGGGTTCAATCATTTCCTTCTGTAGAAGATGTATGGAGCAGGAAGTACCGCCACTGTGCACAATTTTCCCTGCTGCTGTCTGACAGGGTGAGGGGGCATGTAATGGGGGTCAGGTCCCCCTCAGTATAACACAAGGAGGGGGGGGGACGGGGCAGGCACCCTGGGGGTGTGATCACTTCCCCCTGTATTAGATGCATGGAGCCGGCATTACAGCCACTGTGCACACCGTTCCCTGCTACTTTCAGGTGACTGCTCCATCTGCAGAAGCCGCAGAGGGTCCCCCAGCATTGGGCGCAGGATGGGGATCACACTGATCACCATGTGAGGGGGGGATCAGGTTCCAGGGAGGGATCCCTCACATCTCCCGCCGGAGAGCAGGAACTTTGCTGGCTGTACCTGGAGGATGAAGGAGGCTCCTGGTCCCCGGCAATGCAGCTTCCGTCCCCGTGATGTCCGACTGCACCCGCCCCCCGGCAGGGTCCTGACAGCCTCGGCCTGCCTCCTCCCGTCCCCCCGGGGCCCCGCCTCTTCAGTTCATGCAAATCCCCCGCTCCTCGCTGTGCCCGGCATCAATCTCAATGGGAAAAGTAAAAATCCGGCGAGCGCTCTCACTGCGCATGCGCCAGTTTGGGACGCGCAGTGAGAGCGCTTGGCGGAATTTTACCTTACCCCACTGAGACTGATGCCAGCACAGCGGGTGAGCAGGGCGGGGGAGCCGGCGGCAGAGCTCCGGCGCCAGGTGACATGTCACCGCCCGGAGCTTGTGCTCCGCCGGCTCCACCGTAGCTACGCCTCTGCTTTACACGTGTCTTCTACCGAGGTCCTGACAGCAGCTTACCTTGGTGCTGGGCTGCCCCAAGCGCCACCTCCGTCTACACTGCAGGTGGGCACCGCAGTGTAAACGGTGTAAATCCCGGATCCAACCCGGATTGGATCCTTCTTCTGAATGCCGAGTCGGATCTGGGATTTTTGGTGTAAAAGGGGTATTTTACTGAACTTCTGAGACAAAAACATGCGTGTTGGTGCGAATAGGAGCTGGTTCACAGGTGAACGCTACATAGATTTTTGTGCAATTCTGTGCAGGAGCTGTTCTTTTCAAATCCAGTCAGTAACATGGCAGTTAGGTGCTGATTGGCTGGTGGTTTATCACTCTACACTTTTTGAAGCTTGATACATCTTTCCCTAAGTGAGTTGCATGATGGGCTGCTGCTTACCACAATCCTTTGGGGGGGAGGGGGGGCCCCAACATCTACCTTGTCTTTGAGCTACTGGATTGAAGTTATGCCGCTGGTAATTCGAGGTTAAAGAGCTGACGAACTGAACGCTTTCCCAATGCAGTGGGATAATATACAGGGTTTTTTAATAATCATAAGGCATTGATTTTAATTTTACATTTAGACAATTCATTTTAACAGCAAGCGGCAAGATCATCTTGAAAGCATTCACTACCATGAAGAATAGTGATGTGGTTGATTAGTGAACAATGTGACACTGTTTTAATGTAATTCATATTTTATTCATTTATCCATGTACTTTTAAATTCTGAAGGTGCCCATACACGGTACAATGGTGCTGTGCGATGCGCGCTCCCGCGGGCATCCCATCGCACAGCACATACGGTCTGTGCAGCCCGTGCTTTTTGAACTAGACCCTGATTGCATTGCATCGCATGAAATTCACATGCAAATCGCATGCGATGCGATCTAGCTCAAAATGCACGGGAATATTGTACAAGGTATGGGCTCCTTAAATCATACAAAATGTAATATTTGATTCAAAATATATTCACCAAGAAAGAAAAGGAGAGTTTAATTGAATCCACCAGTTTTGGCAGGTGTGGTGTGTGTGTATGGGGCATAACTCATGTACGAGAAAAGACCCATACTGTACTACTGAGTTACAAAGATACTATTACGTAGTTTAGTACATATAATAGTAAAAATTAGATTTATTTGTTGGAATGTCAATGTGACAAACAATACACTGGCAGAACATCCAGTAAATTAAAGACACATATGCAGTACATGAACATCTTTAGGATATTAAGAGAGCCTTTGAAAATCCTACGTGTTATAACAGCTCACTAAAATGTTTTATGGCAATGGCTTAGAAGTAAAAGGGTAATTATAGGAATAATGATCTCCTATAGCTGGGATTAAATGGATGAATAAGGTGGGAGTTCTATTGAAGATGGACTGTTGTCCATAGCAACCAATCAGATTCTATTATCATCCAGAAGGAGCTAAATAAATAAGAATTAAAATCTTTAATAAAACTCCCATTTTAGTAAATGTACCACTTAATGGGAACTGTGTTATAAATATCTTATTTGATTTTTTTTTTAGATAGTCATGAGGTGGGAGGCTGGGCGGCAGCGGGAGCTGTGCCTCCCGCTGACAAATGAAGACTGTCGGGCAGCGGGGGGCGGGGATAACCCGCAGGGAGAAAATAGGCTGAGAAGCCCATTGAGATTGTATAGGGAAGCGGCATCTACTCCTCTGCCTCAGTGACAGGGACGCACGCCCCTGTCACTGAGACAGATGTGATAGGACAGCGGAGCAGGCTGTCACTCACTGACAGCCTGTACCCGCTGCCCCTGAGCTGTGTAGTGTCATTGCCGTTTCCCGTATACCCACACACTCACTGATTTTATGTAAAATTTAATTTAACCAGGGGGCAGGCAGCGGCGCTGGTGGGAGAAGGGTCAGCCGCAGCAGCGGTGCTGGCAGGAGTAGCGGGCAAAGGCAGTGAGTACCGCTACTGACGTTGCCACTACCAGCCGCCGCCAGGGCTGCAGCTGTAATACTCATTGAAGTGGTAGCGGCGGGTAATGTGCGCACCATGACGCGGGACTTGGCCGCCTGCAGCCCGGCGCTGAACTACGGGTGTGGGGGGGGGGGGCGGCGGCTCAGCGCTGTATAAACATATACAGTGTGCAGCGGCTGTATCTCTGGACCCCTCCGGGAGGCCTGGCTTTCCTTCACCTGCCGCTGAAGCCTGGGCCAGCTGTATCCCCTCCTGTGGGTCAATGGACTGCAAATGCTACCGGTAGACTTAAAGAGTAAGTAATACTTCAGCCCCATGTCCCCACTGTCACTCCCCCCCCCATTCCCCACTGTCACTCTCCCCGCTATCACTCTCCCCCATCCCCCACTGTCACTCTCCCCCCTCCCCCATTGTCACTCTCCCCCATTCCCCACTGTCACTCCCCCCATCCCCCACTGTCACTCCCCCCATCCCCCACTGTCACTCCCCCCATCCCCCACTGTCACTCTCCCCCATCCCCCACTGTCACTCTCCCCCATCCCCCACGGTCACTCTCCCTGCTATTACTCTCCCCCATCCCCCACAGTCACTCTCTCCGATATCACTATCCTCACTGTCACTATCCCCCGCTGTCACTCTCCCCCAACCCCCACTGTAACTCTCCTCACTGTCACTATCCCCCATCCCCCACTGTCACTCCCCCCCATCCCCCACTGTCACTCCGCGCTGTCATTCTTCCCATAACCCACTGTCACTCTCCTCCATTCCCCACTGTTACTCTCTCCCATCCCCCGCTGTTACTCTCCTCGCTGTCACTGTCCCCCATCCCCCGCTGTCAATCTCCCCCATCCCCTGCTGTTACTCTCCTCACTGTCACTGTCCTCACTTTCTCATGGTCACTGTCCCAAATAGCACATGCCTCACCTGACACTAACCTCACCGCACGTCACTGTAGTATACAGACTGTTCAAATGCCTCAATTAGCTATCAGCAAGGATCTGCAGGTGTATATCCTAGGTAGCACACTATGAGGTTGATTTATAGTACTAAGGAGTTATTCTGGTTCATATGCTTGCATGCGAGCGTGATGTTTTTCATCTGCGCATGTGCATTTCTGCACATGTGCATGCACCGGGTGCCAGGGCCATCTTTTCGTATGGGCTTAATGGGCACTTTCCCAGGGGCCCCAGGTTTATAAGGGCCTGATAGCTGAGGATCCCCTTTTTCCAGGGATCCCAGAATTTTGAAAATCGGCCAAGGGGAACAGGAGATATTCAACTTCAAAGCAGCAGTCCACATCCGACCTGTTAATTGCAATTTGCAGTCATATGTCTCAGGTTCTCTCTGATTTAGAGTTTTTCTGAGAGTATATTCCAAAAGCTGGGACTCTCCCCTTTCTGTCGATACTAGCGGCTTGTCTCTATCATGCCCAGAACCAGAGATATCAGACTTCCAGCAGGACTCTAGGTTTTTTTTACTATTGAAGGCTAAGAAATCTATTTCCAAATATTGGCGATATCTGCACTCAAACAAGCTGCCCTTCCACCGGAAAATGACGAATATTAAGCCCACTCCATTACCCAACCCTCCCCTGCGTATAAAACACCCCCTACCTCCCTGAAAATCATTTACAAGGGACCCTTCATACAGATCAGTGCCCCCTTCCACACGTTAGTGTTCACCCTCCCACCACCTGTGCAGTAAAGGAGTAATTAGCAAAAGTTACTGCTCCAGGTCCTACATGTTGAATGGAAGATAGAGCACCCCCTGCCACCCGTGGGACATCAATGCTGCTGCTGATACCACCCCCCACCCCTAGGAGGGGAGAATGGGTAAGGGCCCCAGTGCATTGCTTTGCCCAGGGGCCCACACTGCTGTTAAGATGGCCCTGCCAGGTGCAGAGTGTTTGCCGGGTGCTCGCACCCACCACTGCGGGCGGGGGGACGTAGGGCAGGCAGTTGTGCCCATAGGAACACCAAGTGTTTCATGGGCATTCCCATGAAAATTCTGGGCATTCCCATGGTAATTACCCAATGACTTGGATGCAAGGGGCGGCGGCTGACATCAATGGATGTCAGCTACCCGCCTTTTTCGCCTAATACCCCTTTCACACCAGCCTAAATTCCCGGAACACCCCAGGCGACACCCCAGAAAGATCTTCCTGTGATGCGCACCAATAGTATTTCTCCTTGCTTTAATGTCCTAAGCACTTGCATTCCAATACATAGTAATGCTGCACTATACGCCACCATAACCGTCTGCCGCAAAGTTTGGTGTCGCAGAGTGTATCAAGTGTAGGTGGGAGGAGGCCACAAACACATACAATCACACCACTGCTTAATCATCCTAGCCTCTGATGTGTGACCTTATGCATGTATACAGTTTCACGTTTCAACACTTACTTATATAAACCTGAAATAAAGACTCGGAGACTTGGGTTTGGCAGAATTGTTAGCTGAATTTATTTAAAACACTTTAAGCTAATTGATTGTCCTATAATTCCTTAATTAAATGGTGGCCCAGAAAGAACGGCTAATGATCTAAGCTCCACCCCACAACTGACGTATGTAATGACGTATTCCCTAAACAAGCGGTATGGCTCCACCTATTCCATTGACTGCCAACCCGACCGGGTGGTGTCGCTGTCCCCGAGCAGGTGATCCAGCGCAGGCCTATAGTCAATGAAAGGTGAGCGCACTGAAAACAACTGATGTGATGTATAAACATCGCTTAATGAAGACCTAAATCAATTAATCTGCCATTCTTTCCCGCCTTTCAGCCAACGCGTTTACAGCCCCCCTTTCCCCCCTTGCTAATCCGTAGTAGGGTGGGTAGGATGGGAAATTCCATAGGGAAAAGAGGAAGACTCCTCCTTCCCTGTTCCTATTATCCCAGCTAACTCTGCCCTCCCCTGCTTCCTTATTGGCTCCCAGTCACATGCTCCATCAGGTACACGCAGCCTTGGATGTTTAATTCACTCCTTTCCTATGGTAGTCATTCCGTTGTTCTTTTCTTATGCCTTTTTCTCCTTCTTTTACTCCCCTTGCAGTATATACAGTTCCCCAGCGGAAACGCAAAGTCACCAAAGTAGAGCTCGCAGCACGGGAAATGACCAGGGTGCTCTGGCCCTTATTCTGGTTGGTGCGTATATTTCCGAATACTTTCGGAGCGGTCCGTAAAAACGCCCACCGGTCCTCCGCATTCGGACGGTCTCACTCTTTAAGAAGAGGGCGTGTTTACGGACGACACCTGGCCGTACGCACGGATGCGGTGTATTTTCGCAAAAATCACCACACTTATCTGAACACTGAAATCGGTCACATGACACACTTATGCAATTAGGTAACCTCATTAAAAAGTGTTTGTTTGGAATTTGAATCAATTAAATCCTAATACATACTTAAACACATTACTACCACATCCATTACACACAGTAACTCTTACATCATGTGAAGTGATATTTTAATCATTGTCACCCCTTTATGTAGCTTTTATGTATGCATATTATATCCGAATTGCACGTCAAATGCAATTTTCTACAATGTGCTAATGATTAGTAAGGATGTATACACTACAATAACATACATCTATAGACAGTATGTACCTTTAGGATCAGAAAAATTTTCTAAACAATTTACACATATACTGTTTATTGTGTAAAAAACACACATACAACTTCAAACTGGGATAAACGTTTTATTAACAACTATAATAATTAAATAATTTTTATAAACAAAGAAAGCATTTACAACAGTAGATCTGTCAGATCCTGGAGGTCTGCAAGGACCAGCTGCACGTGATGCCGCAGTCTGAGGAGGGCCCCACGTACACCCTCCTCTGCTTGGGTAGGCTCATCTGTGGGCATGTTAAAGGGGGTACAATTAGTAATGATATTCATGAATAGATTTAACATAGTCATACATAAATTAAATAAATGCAAGGTGACAGGTGTGTGTGTGTGTGTGTATATATATATATATCTATATATATATTTGTATATAGAGACATATATAACTATATATATGACACATACATCTATACATACATGCATACATACTAGATGGAAAGCCAGTTTTTTTCACTCTACCCTTTACTCTGTAGAACACCTCACAGTCATAGTGCTCCTTCTGAATCCAAACCCACCCATGACTAAGCTCTGAGAAGCATGTCATGAGCTCCACCAATAACAACTCATTAAAAATCGCTCAGTGTCTGTTCTCTGATGCAACTTGTGCAATCATGGATGGCTTGATTGCTGATGGTCTGCTCCATAAATCATTGTCATATTGCCAGTTAGGTGAAGCTGCAGCACTAACCCACTCCCATGCACAAAATCATTATTAAGACAAAATCAACCAACAATTATGTTTGCAAAAATACATTCCAACCACAGGGGGTGGCTAGCTAGGGGAGGGCCCAGGGGCACTGACCACTTGTGACTGCAGGGCCGGCTCTACCACTAGGCAGCTTTAGGCAGCTGCCTAAGGTGCCAGGATCTAGGGGGGCACCACCAAGTCTGCCTAGGGAAAAATCAAGGATGTCTGTGAGGATCCTTGTTGTACTTAATGCAGGTGGTTGCTGTGGAACATCTACGACCTCACCTCCATACTTCCTCTTGAGGCATACTTTCCTATTTTGCTGCCTTCTCTTCCTGTACTCTGTTGTGAGTGGCAAAGGGGAGGGTGCTGGGGGCCTCCAGAGAAAGCAGGGGTCTTTCCCAACTACCTGAGGGGCTGGGAAGACTACTCAATTGTGGGAGGCTCCCTGCCATTCCAGAATGTTAGGCAAGTATGCATTGATGTTGGAATATGGTTATTGGTGGCATTATGGGGGGGGGGGGGAGGGCAGTAGGTTGAACTTTTGGCTAGGGTGATGAGAAGCCTTACACCGGCCCTGTGTGACTCCATTATAAGCCACGTCTGTCCATTTATGCCATACTTAAACTTGTTTAGAAATAAAATTCCACTATAAACTCTAATCACCTATATGAGGCTACAGATTGTACGCTTGCAGCAGGGGCCTGTAACCCTAAGGTCACCAACTCATCCCTTTAATCCAGGATACAGATTAACTACACAGGATCTGTGGCAGTTTCAATCGAGATGAAAGCCATCTCCAGAACCTGTGTCATTAAGATGTGTCCCAGATGAAAGGGATGACTTGGTCACCCTATCTAACCCCTAAGTGTGTATGTTGTTACCCACTTTGTTTTTTTACTGAATACTATAGTAATACACAATTGATTCTGCAGTGCTACATTACAAATAATAGGGCTACAAATTAGTAGTGATGCATTATGTATACCTACCACTTTCAGCCACCTGCACCTCACAGGCCTCCTCCTCCGTCAGCAACTCCTCTCCCACTTCCTCCTCTGCAAATTCCACCT
The DNA here is from genome assembly GCF_055691185.1 of Crinia signifera. NCBI lineage: Eukaryota > Metazoa > Chordata > Amphibia > Anura > Myobatrachidae > Crinia > Crinia signifera. The sequence continues at coordinate 112,185,366 of NC_139220.1, read as the reverse complement.
CTGCAGCCTCCTCCTCGACAACCACCTCTGCAGCCTCCTCCTCGACAACCACCTCTGCAGTTTCCTCCTCGATCACCACCTCTGCAGCCTCCTCCTCCACAACATCTTTCTCTGCCACCTCCTCCCGGCCCTGCTCCTCCTCGGCCTCCTCCCGGGCCTGTCTTGCGCGTTCACGTGCTGTTAAAAATTAAAAAATGCAGAGTGTTAATTAAGGCACATGATTTTTTCATTCATCATTCCCCAAAAACAATGACATATTATACCTACATTACAGCATGTCAAACAGGAAGTCACACATATATAGTGAATGATTATTCTAATCATTAACAGCCATTTACCCACATTAACATAAATAATCTATTAAAAACATTCACTGGTAAATATGTAATATTTGCATAAAAACTCACATCTTGCGATCTGTAGCCTTAGGCGTTGCAGTAGCTCAGGCTGCCGGCGCCGCAGATCTGACCACCTTCGCTCCAATTGGGCCACGGACCTCCACACCTGTGTGCGTGCGAAGATCCGTCTGCGGGCTGCACGATAGACCTGGCGCTTTTGTGCATTTGTAATAAAGGGCGCCGCACGCCCTAGCCTGGTCTCCATTACAGAGACCAGGGCCCTTAGCTCAGCAGTACAGAATGGTGCTGCACGATGGGAGGTCGCCATTTTCCCAATGGGGCACCACAAGCAATCATGGACTGTAATTGGTTGGTAAGATTGTTATTTGGTATTAACTTTATTGTTCATTTTTACATTAACAGCGTGTATGCGCCACAACAAACGGCTAAACCATCGCATGGCAAAACAACACTTGCTGTAGGTTGGCATCGCTGAGTTAACCTTGGCAGTACTTAGTATATTCAAAACAGACAGGGTGAAAGAAGTTTGAAAACCAATATAATCACCAAACATGGCAGAAAACGAATCATTGAGCTGTGTGTGTCAGCTTCCTGTGTCCAATCCCGTGCAGAGGGTCCCCACATTTGCCCTCGTTTCGAATGTCTTGTTTGGTTCCCCTGTTGGCCTCTTTCGGCTACCATTACTGTCTGCTGTACTTGAAGTGTTGGTGCTATACTTTTGTTGTGAAGCCACCTGATGTTTTCCTAATGATTCTGCTGTGGTTCTGTATGTGACAAATTCATTTATTTATTATATATTATTTTTGTACATTCATGGCATGGTACCTTTTATTTTGTTACGGTTTCCATTTTATTTTTGAATTTATTGTAATAAATGTATATTTGTATCCCCAAATGTGTGGTTTAATTGTTACATGTAGAAGTGACATGTCTATTTATATTATTGATAGTAAGTTCTGTCCATTGTTTGCAGTGTAATTTTGTGTGAAAACTGCAGCATATATGTGTTTGTTTAGTAATGGTCCATTTAAGCTGCAATGGTTCCAATTGAAGCAATGAGAAGCGTGTAATTAATGAGTAATGAGTAAAGGAGTGTATTGTATTGTGTTCAGCTGACATTGGTTGTACTGATTAGGCGTTCCGATTGCCTAGCGCATGAACGAGTGGTGTCCGCAAAGCAATACTTGCTTATGGACACCGCATATTTCCTGCCTTTTTGTTCGCGTGCATTCGGTGTGCTGTCCGAATGCACGCCTACCAGAATGAGTGCACTCCCTCGTGTCCGCCCATGTTTACGCCCAGTTTAGCCCACTTTGAAACTACGCCCCTGTGTATTTCCGAATGACGCCCATAAGACGCCCATATTTCCCGAGTGATTGCGGTGCACATTTCTGTACGGTATTAGTGAGAACAAGTACGGAGACCATGCGTTCCCCACGCATGTGCAGACGGCTAAAAAACGCCATCCGAAAGTATTCGGAAATATACACACCAACCAGAATAAGGGCCTCTGTGAGGAACTGCGCGATATGGACAACAACATGCAGCGACAGGAGGATACCCGGCAACTCCGTTTCATAGAGGCAGAAAGAGAGCTGCAGCTGACCTTCATAACGCAGATAATGGGACACCAAGAGCGCATCTTGCACAGCTACCAAGACTGTCAATTCCAGTTCCTGGAACACATCCTGCCTCGCTTTGTGGGTAACAACATGCACCCAGCTAACCAAGGCCCTACTGCCCCTGAGCATAACTACCCCCCGTATTCAAGAGGTCCATACTATGACCCTCCTAACCCGCCACCATCCTCACCTGAATACCCTATATACAGACAATTGCAATAGGGATTTTCACATTGTTTGCCTGTTTTTAGTGCATGTTTCCTATTTAGGGGGGTGAGGGTGGGTTTTGGGTCTTTAGGGTGTTATATTTATGTTTGATGTGCACTTGATCTATTTTTATGCCTGTGTACAGTCCAGGCAATTGCAATCGCCAATGTTTGGCTTTCTACTACAGTTTTATATTTTTGCCCTTTTGTAAGGTCCTAATGTTTATAGGGCAGGGCGGGGGATGTACGTGTTAAATGTGTTACCCACATGTTATACTTTTGCGCCTACAAAAAGGCAACGTTTTACACTTTATATGCCTGTTATTTGCAAAAAGTAAAACAAAGCCTGAAACACTACAAATGTTTTCTTCATGTAATTATTAACAGTAACTACTCATAGCATCTCATTTAGGTGGTTACAAATAGTTTCCCTAATGAGTTCGGCACTAGAAGAATGTTGCCACTCATCAGCTGTCAAATCCCCAATACAGTGTGGCACTTCAGGGTCCTTCACAGTCCACTCCTCTAGGAAATGTTCCTTCTGCATCTCACATAAGTTGTGAAGGATACAGCAGGCCCTGACTACATGTGGAATGAACTTCAGGTCCATGTCGTTCCTCTTCATAAGGCAGCGCCAACGTCCTTTTAGGCGGCCAAAGGCATTCTCCACCACCATCCTAGCTGAACTGAGAGTGTGGGTATATGCCACTTGAATGGGAGACAGCTGCACACGATGCGTGTACCCCTTCATTAGCCAGGGCCACAAAGGGTAGGCTGCATCCCCGATAATGTGGCCTGGGATGTCCACACCATGCACAGTTTTGGATTTCTGCAAATAAATGCAAGACTACAGTATGAGTATCACTTTAATAGAATGCTGAAACACGTATGGGATGTAAAGGCATAGATATATTTAATTATTATTTACCTCTCTGGGAAAAAGCCATCCTCCCTGCTTGTCCTCCGCAATATTATATAAGTCAGAGTTGGCAAGAACACGAGCGTCATGTGCTCGCCCAGGCCACCCAATAAAAAGCTACAAGAAAGTTTAGAACAATTTTTAGAACAATGAAAGTGTGACATACCTTAAGTTTTAATGTTGTACATGTGTCATTATTATCACAGTGTAAGCTGTATGATTATTTGTATGCTTAGAATACCCTGGACTCTTTACACAGTGACTCAGGGGTTAATAGAAAGGAATGTTGTAACTAGCAAATCCGGTCAATAAAGTTGAGGGGAGCGTGGCGGAGACTGAGATAACCCTGGGCGCGTGCTGAGGGGGTTAAAAAGGGAACAGCCGTTACAGCTGTGGCGCAGTTCCCCTCAGGAAAGGGTTAACGGCAGAGCTACGCAGCATAGAGGCAACGGAGAGCGGTGCTGTGTGGAGAAACAGGACTTGTGACGTACCTCCACGGAGTCGTGCAGAGCAGCAGTGAAACAGCGGGAAGGGACTCTGACAGGCGGGGAGATCTCCGGCAGTGTCTTGATCGTGGATCCCGGTGGGGAGTCCCGGGACAGACAGGCGGCGCCATTGTTGGGCGGTGACCAAGGCAGGGCCGGAGACGGTGACTGGAGTGCAGATTCCGGCGGGGAGTTCTGGAAGATCAGCCGCGTCATCTGTGAGGCGGCATCGTCATCCCGATGGAGGTAGGCCGGAGGGAGCCATGTCATCGCTGGGCGGCTGGTCAGGCGGAGACTGGGCTGTGACGCAGCAGCGGAGGGATGGTCCCCAGCTGGCATTAAAGCTGAAGGCCTGGCAGTAACTCAGCATCAGAAGCGGAGACAGTGGGCTGGCTTGAAGGCGGTATCCGAGGCCCAGCTGATGTATATAGAGGTGGTGAGTCCCTGTCAGTGCCAGAGGGGAATAGGCACTCATATTTAGTTATACCGAGACGGTGTCTCAGGGGCAGGGTGTGCACAGGACGTGCATCTGTACAGTTACCACAGCTCGCTTAAATACATACAGGCTGAGTGGAGGGACAGATCAAGGCAGCTATATAGACACTGTCATGTTATAAGGCGGAGTGTCATTATTACGCTTAAAAACTTATGGAAACCTGTCAGAGTCAGCAGATTTAGACAGACATCAGGCACCAGTTAACACAGATCATAGCTTGGATAAAGGGGCTAAACCCGACTAGCCGAGTCAGGGGACACCCACAGCGGAGGTGATAAACCCACAGTCAGCAGTAAATAGGAGGGCTAAACCCGTTGTAAGAGTCAGGGGACGCCCACAGAAGATACAGCAACCACAGCATCTCAGGACAGTGTAGCCGGAGGACTATGTTCAATAAAGTCGTAGCTCATCACCTGTTTCTCAGGATATTCAAGGTTCTATTTATAACATAGACTGTGCACAGTGAAGATCAGAGAGGGTCATAAATACATGTGGCAGCAGCTTACAAAGAGATACATATAGATAGTTGATAAACTGAACGGACACATAGTTGGTACTAGCTCCTATAGGTTAGAATCGACCTTGCTGAAGTTTATATAGGCCGATTGGTAATAGATACATTGTAGGGTTTGTTATGCTTACCTATTAGCAAAGTATAGTATATCTTGAGTATATAGGATCCTAAACGTAAGAAACGTTAAGTAGTAGTGAAAATACATTCAGATAGAGTAACATCATTGCACAATAATATTTCAAGTTTAAACCGCAAGTCATAGACCTAAGAAGATTAGATTCTAGAGTATAATATTTGTTTGACTAAAATAACCTGTATTAACAAAGGTAAAATTGCTGGAGTTCGGCTATAGGAACGTGAAAGGAGAGTAGATATTCGACATTGGAGACACGTTCCGGTTTAATAAAGTGTACACTACAGTCTGTTTGGGAAACTAATCGGCATCTGTTTGCCGTCTATTTTGTGAATGTGATGTCTTGTGTGCAACTGTTCGGTTGAAGCTGTTGTAATAAAAAAAAACCTGTTCAACTATACGTACGGAGCCATACCTGAGAACAAGGAATTTCAGTTAAATAGGAATGGGGAGAGAAAGAGGACTCTGTTTTTGGGGCACTCTTATGATATGATAGTTTATAAATAAAACTTAGCTATTAATTAATTATTTTAAAAAATTATGTATAGAGGGCTTCGACTCTTGGACAAAGTAGCCTTATTAGTTCAAATTCTATCACCAGTCTTGCAGTGAGCTCTTTATAATATATGCTATGCGCTGGAGATTTTGATAAAAAAAGTTCAGATTGGTTCCACACTGGGGCCAATTTGAAACAAAGATGTGCACCTAGTGAGCCTTGCGGCCGATTTTAGATAGGGCACGTAAGAGGCGATGTTTTTTTGGAATTTAAAGGGTTAATTCCCTATTGTTGTGGAGACTGCTAATTAGTTACAGTACAGTATTTTTACACAATGAGAATGTGTTCAACAATTATTTAGAGGATCTTATGCGTGTAGTGTAGGCATATGTTGTCTCTGTCGACTTTAAGGCATATATCGTTTAATTATGCGCTGTTTATCATCTTGCTGGCAATTGACACACAGTATTTATATTGGCACCGCCATGGTTTGTCTAAGGCTAATTACAGCCTAAATCACCATTCAGCTTTGATCACTGCCCTAAATTGGGCTTCACACAATTCAACTGGCTGCTGAGCACATATACAGAAAAAGTCCTCTGCTTAAATCTTGAAACACTGCCCCGAATTGGGCTTTGCACAATTAAACTGGCTGCTGAGTACATAAACAACTAGGCAATTAGGTGTTAATTAAATATCAAATAACAATTCCATAACAGTGGGTATTGAAACGTAGTATGCACAATATAGATAACATGCACAAAACAGTTTTTAGCACAATAAAGAAGTGCTAATCAGTTACTCTAGGAATCTTGCGCATAAGATTTCAAGTTTGTTTATTGCCTGTGTCGACTAGGCATGCATAATGCTATTTCCAACACAGCTGACACACTGTAACAATTTATAGTCGATACTGATAAATTATTTGACAGTTAGATAGACCCTTAGATTGCTAGTTGAGATTTCTTTCCTAGAGTCATGCAGACGTGCATTGGACTCCAGGATGAGAAAGTCCCAATCTGCACTGCGGGGTCAGGTAATGATAGGAAAAGTAGACACTTCTGCTGTAGACAGTGGGGTTAGCAGTGTGATACTGGTGCTAAGTTAGCATAGCAGGATATTCTTCTGCCCCTATTCTGTCCATGAGAGAGTGTCTGGAAAAGAGTGGGGTGATAGACAGAGAGGGGGGGGGGGGAAATAGCTTGGTGGCACACCTGTTAACCTTCTGCTTCCCACTGAGTCATGCTCCCGCAGTGGACTCTGTGGGTGAGAGAGGTATATTCTGGGTGCTTTTGGGCTTAGTATAGTGGTAGGTATAAAGGGTCGCCTCTACTGTCAGTGTTGGATGTCTGGTTGCCCTGTTATACACGGACAGAGCAGGGACACCCCAAACAGGACACTGATGAGAAAGCGACAGAGTACCTTTCCGTTGTAATATTTTCTCTCCCGCTCAGTCAGATGTATCTTTCCGTTTCCTATTGATCCCCGTTAGCTGGTGCTGGTGTGTCTGGTCCCAGAGGGAAAGGTGCTCCCGGCTGGTATACGTGTGCTGGACGGCTTGGCTTGGTAGCCGCGAGGGGAGAGAGGGGATGCGTTCCCCGAACGTTCTCTCCCTCTCTGTGCGACTCCTACTGCATGTGGCTGTGCAGCTGCTACGTGCGGCTGTGGTGCGCTCCCGGCTGGTATACAAGTGGCCGGAGTGCTGGGTGGCTTGGTAGCAGAGAGGGGAGAGAGGGGATGCCTTCCCCAGACGTTCTCTCCCTCCGTGTGCGGGTTCCCCTAGACAGCTTAATTAAAGAACACTGACACGGCATACGTCACCTGATGTGAACAAGCAGTCGGGGCGAAACGCGCGTCATCCAGCTTCACTGAACACCGGCGCCGGTGGTTCAGTGTCGGGAGACTGCTCGGCAACATAGCCGCACGCAGCAACACAGCCGCACGTTACAGCCGCACGTAGCAGCAGCATAGCCGCACGCAATAGGAGCCGCACACGGAGGGAGAGAACGTCTGGGGAAGGCATCCCCTCTCTCCCCTCTCGGCTACCAAGCCACCCAGCTCTCCGGCCACTTGTATACCAGCCGGGAGCGCACCACAGCCGCACGTAGCAGCAGCACAGCCGCATGCAGTAGGAGCCGCACAGAGAGGGAGAGAACGTTCGGGGAAGGCATCCCCTCTCTCCCCTCGCGGCTACCAAGCCAAGCCGTCCAGCACACGTATACCAGCCGGGAGCACCTTTCCCTCTGGGACCAGACACACCAGCACCAGCTAACGGGGATCAATAGGAAACGGAAAGATACATCTGACTGAGCGGGAGAGAAAATATTACAACGGAAAGGTACTCTGTCGCTTTCTCATCAGTGTCCTGTTTGGGGTGTCCCTGCTCTGTCCGTGTATAACAGGGCAACCAGACATCCAACACTGACAGTAGAGGCGACCCTTTATACCTACCACTATACTAAGCCCAAAAGCACCCAGAATATACCTCTCTCACCCACAGAGTCCACTGCGGGAGCATGACTCAGTGGGAAGCAGAAGGTTAACAGGTGTGCCACCAAGCTATTCCCCCTCCCCCCCCCCCCCCCTCTCTGTCTATCACCCCACTCTTTTCCAGACACTCTCTCATGGACAGAATAGGGGCAGAAGAATATCCTGCTATGCTAACTTAGCACCAGGATCACACTGCTAACCCCACTGTCTACAGCAGAAGTGTCTACTTTTCCTATCATTACCTGACCCCGCAGTGCAGATTGGGACTTTCTCATCCTGGAGTCCAATGCACATCTGCATGACTCTAGGAAAGAAATCTCAACTAGCAATCTAAGGGTCTATCTAACTGTCAAATAATTTATCAGTATCGACTATAAATTGTTACAGTGTGTCAGCTGTGTTGGAAATAGCATTATGCATGCCTAGTCGACACAGGCAATAAACAAACTTGAAATCTTATGCGCAAGATTCCTAGAGTAACTGATCAGCACTTCTTTATTGTGCTAAAAACTGTTTTGTGCATGTTATCTATATTGTGCATACTACGTTTCAATACCCACTGTTATGGAATTGTTATTTGATATTTAATTGACACCTAATTGCCTAGTTGTTTATGTACTCAGCAGCCAGTTTAATTGTGCAAAGCCCAATTCGGGGCAGTGTTTCAAGATTTAAGCAGAGCACTTTTTCTGTATATGTGCTCAGCAGCCAGTTGAATTGTGTGAAGCCCAATTTAGGGCAGTGATCAAAGCTGAATGGTGATTTAAGCTGTAATTAGCCTTAGACAAACCATGGCGGTGCCAATATAAATACTGTGTGTCAATTGCCAGCAAGATGATAAACAGCGCATAATTAAATGATATATGCCTTAAAGTCGACAGAGACAACATATGCCTACACTACACGCATAAGATCCTCTAAATAATTGTTGAACACATTCTCATTGTGTAAAAATACTGTACTGTAACTAATTAGCAGTCTCCACAACAATAGGGAATTAACCCTTTAAATTCCAAAAAAACATCGCCTCTTACGTGCCCTATCTAAAATCGGCCGCAAGGCTCACTAGGTGCACATCTTTGTTTCAAATTGGAACCAGTGTGGAACCAATCTGAACTTTTTTTATCAAAATCTCCAGCGCATAGCATATATTATAAAGAGCTCACTGCAAGACTGGTGATAGAATTTGAACTAATAAGGCTACTTTGTCCAAGAGTCGAAGCCCTCTATACATAATTTTTTAAAATAATGAATTAAAAGCTAAGTTTTATTTATAAACTATCATATCATAAGAGTGCCCCAAAAACAGAGTCCTCTTTCTCTCCCCATTCCTATTTAACTGTTTACTCGGACTCTAGGGAGCACCACCAACCACTTAGTGTCTGCCCAATTGGTACATAGACATAGATCTTAGTTGGTACTAGGCGACTCAAGCCGAACCCCACTGCGGGAGGTAGGGATCTCTTTTGATCCCCCCATCCCGAGTGGGTACAACTTAGTACGGAATCCAAACAAAACCACATCCCCAACAAGGAATTTCATACAGCTATATCAATTATACTTACCTGGAAAGCAGGAGAGTGACAAAAGGTACACTGCATTTAAAAAATAGACCATGAAAAATATGCTTACCAGTATTTATGGTCGATCACAGCTTGTAAAACGATGGAATGCCATCCTTTCCGATTATAATAATCAGCAGGGTTGTCACGGGGGGCAATGATGGGGATATGGGTCCCATCGATGGCACCGGCACACTGGGGGTACCCACGTCGCAAAAAAACCTGGATGGTGTCATCTAGGTGCTGTCCTTGTGGCAAACAGATGAACTTTTTATATAAGTTATCCAGAATAGCCAGGGCCGGCGCCACCACTAGGCAAATCTAGGCATTTGCCTAGGGCGCCGGCCACTGGAGGGCGGCATTTTGTGCCGCCCGGGTACCTGTCCTGCGGCGCTGTGTATTTAAATCTGGCGGCGGAGGCAGCGGGGGTCCCTGCAGTCCATTAGAAATCACGAGCGCTATCCGCCGGGCTATGCGGAAGCGCTTCTAGTGTGAAAACTCTGGCAGCACGGCGCACGCTGATCTCAGCCAATCAGCGTGCTGCCAGTGTTTTCACACTAGAAGCGCTTCCGCATAGCCCAGCGGATAGCGCTCGTGATTTCTAATGGACTGCAGGGACCCCCGCTGCCTCCGCCGCCAAATTTAAAAACACAGCGCCGCAGGACAGGTACCCCCCCTCCCCCCGGCACCGGGGCGCCCCCACCCCGACTCGCCTGGGGCGCTCCGGTGCCTTGCACCGGCCTTGAGAATAGCCTTTGTCACCTGGTGCACAATTATGCAGACAGTGGAGATACCAACCCCGAACAAACAGGAAATTGTGCGGTACTCTCCTGGCGTAGCATACCACCACAGTGCAATCGCGAGTCTCCTCCTTGCTGGAATAGCTGACCGGTAGTGGGTGGTCTGCATCATAAGTGCAGAGGTGAGTAGGCCCAGCAAGTAGTCAAATGTACCACGTGACATGCGAAAGTGGGCCATCCACTGCTCATCCTGAAAAGCCTCCACAGTATCCATGAAAAAATCTCCATGTGGCCGGTCTCTGGCCCACATCCTTCGCTTGCTCCTGGTACTCATCCGCATAACAGAAGCCATGGTCTGCAAAATCAGGGTTCTCCTCCTGCGAGAATACTGACGTTGAGACCTGGCCCTAGCTGCCAAAAAAGCTCTCTCCTCCTCTGGTATAACTCTGCACAATAGAGCACAGGGTTAGAAGCTGCATCAGGCTCTCACTTGCTGGGTCAAACAGCAGTAAAGCCCAAAATATCATGAACACAGGCAGAGACAGTGCTACTGAATCGGCCATGATTGCTGCAATGAGGTGAGCAGGTCCGCCCTCCTTCTCTCCCTCCCTCCCTCTACCCCTCCCTCTCTCTAGTGACCTCATCTTTGTGAGCCTAAAAAAGTCCATTTGTAATGACATTCTAATAGAAATGCAGGGTAAACCCGGGTCCAGTGTGAAAGGTGCCGACCCGGGTTGTCCCTGCTTGAAAAGCATGTGTCAATGGGTCCAAACCCGGGAAAGTACCTGCTTGTCCCGGGAACTTAATTCCCTGGTTTGTCTCTGCATTTCTGGTGTGAAAGGGGTATTAGGAATACACGCAAAGCTAAAGACACCTACAGTATGAGTGTCTTAGTTTTGCGTGTACCTTCCACATCTTGGGTGTTTCCCCATAGGCTGCAAACGGATGTTTATACTAAACATCCATTTATAGTCATTCACCCTGTGAAGGGGGGTGGCAGCATATGCGAACTACGCAGCGCTGCCTGTCAACCGGAATAACCCCCCTAAATACGGGAGTGCTTTTTATTTCTACTTACTAGTTTGATAGGATTATGTTGGAAACTGTGTGGAATTGGAGGGGGGAATGTAATAGGGTTAAAGTATATAAGATAGTTTGATAGATTGACTCTAGGTCAACAGCAGGGCCAGCTCTACCATTAGGCAGCTTTAGGCAGCTGCCTAGGGTGGCAGAATCTGGGGGGGGGAAGGGGGGCGCCACCAAGTCTACCTATTAAAATTTCAAGGATGCCTATGAGGATCTTTATTGTTCTTAATGCAGGTGGCTGCTGTGGAACCTCTTAGACTTCACCTCCATACTTTCCCTTGAGGCATACTTCCCTACATTGCTGCCTCCTCCTTGTGGATGGCAAAAGAGGGCCTTCAGGGAAAGCAGGGGATGCCCACCTTCTCGAGGGGCTGGGTGGACCACCCAATTTATGGGAGCCCCCCTGGCATTCTGGAATGTTAGGCAAGTAGGCCTTAAGGAGTTGGAGAGTGGATATAGGTGGCAGTGTGGGGGTGGGGCAGTAGGTTGAAGTTTTTCCTAGGGTGCTGAGAAGCCTTACACCGGCCTTGGTCAACAGTCATTAGGTTGACCACTAAGGACTGTATTTCTTAAGGACTACAGTCTATGTCAATATTTTGATTGTGTCGACCTTCTATCACTGTTGACCTTGAGTGTGTTGACCATTAAAGTTATCGACCAACCCACTGTCAACCATAAGTGGTCAATCTAATGACTCTCGACCTAGAGTCAATCTGAAATGAGTCCGGATACAATGTAATAAGGCGTGAGAAGCGGTTAGCATAACAGGGTTGACATAAACTAAACATCTAACAACCTGCAAAGTAATGGAGGTTTTATTTACTGATGAGAAGCTGTTCTCTTGACTGGGCTTTGTAATGTGCACTTGATGTTCTGATACATTGGGGTAAGTTTACTAAAAATGGATTTTGATCAATAAAGGTCTTTCAGGGACCAAGAGCCTGAATCTGTATTTTGCAGAAGACAGGCTGCTTACAAAATTCCAGTTATCCTGTATTAAGGCCGGGCAAGCCCTGTTCTGTGCATGTGCAGACTGTACAGCATGATCAGCAGACAGTAAAAGTGGCAATCCATTAGTGCAATAAGGCCACTTTATGGGATTCCAACACATTGCCACAACGGATTGCATAAAAAGTGACATATCGCATGTCATTTTTCTGGCAATTGTGATGTTCCCGTGCGTCTCGCATCGCAGATCCTACATGTTGCCATGAATATTCATTGCAGCCTTTAGCCCCTGCTAGGACCACATAAGATACATTGGGGTAGATGTATAAAGCAGTGATAAGGGAGGAGAATGATAAAGTGCCTGCTACTTTATCACTGACCAATCAGCTCTAACTGTCCCTTTTTAAACCCAGCCTGTAATTTAACAGTCAGGAACTGATTGGCTGGTGTTAAAGTACCAGGTACTTAATCACTTCTCCTTCCTTATAACTGCTACATACAGTACATCTAGCCCATTGTATGCAAAAGGTCTGCATACAAGGTATCATATGCAATCTTGCCGCCTGGCAGCTGCCTAATGAGATAGTGGGGTATTGCATGAGAGTTACCACATGCTATACATCACTCCAGTGGATGGGGGCCTTAACTGTAACAGTAAAAGAGACCCTTCTTTTAATCAACAGTGCCTTTACTTGTGTAGGGGCCAGTCTGGAGGAGATACATAAGTCACATCTGCAGCCATTGCCCACATGGAAAATGTAATGTTTTCTGCAGTACTGGTTGTTGTTATTTAATATCAATATGTGTCATACAATAACTACTATATGACCATACTTTTTATAGAGGAGACATTTTACTCACTTGGGTACTACCAGGTCTATAGGTGCAAAAATGGAGGGAGGTGGGTCTCCTTTAGTTCCTCGCCCCCAGGGACGAATTTAGGGGTCAGGCCGACCCTAGGCACAACATTTTTGCCCCCCCCCCATATTTTAATGTAATCATTGTTAAGGTATAAGTCCTAACTAATATTTCACAGATTTTATCAATAATTATAGAAGTTTTATTTTATTTTTCATTAAATGACTCTTAATGCACACACATTATTGCTTATTTTTTTGGGGGGTATATATATATATATATATATATATATATATATATATTTCACTCAAATTTAACTCTAGCCCACCTTATTATTTTTTTAAGCAGCCTGCATTGCTCACTGTACGGAGGTCCCAGAGGGAGGGAGGCCGGCAGTTGGAGGAACTTTTTTAGCAGTGTCTCAGTCAGTCTCTCTTACAGTCTCACACTGTGACTGACGGACTGACTGAGCGCAGGGAACTGTGCGCCGCTCAGCTCAGCTGCTGTACCCGCCCATTGGATACACAGCAGCCAATAGGCTGCATGTATAGGGTAGCCAATGGGTGCAGATGGCAGTGAGCCTGAGCAAATTCCCAAACGTGCAGGAGGACTGTCGACCCTGCAGATAACCGGTGGGCAGCGGCAGGTGACTAAATCATTAGTAATGGGTTTTTAGTGCGGCACTCTGCCTATATGTTATATTGTGTGGGATCTGGTGTTAAATAATACAACTTTTGGGAATTTCCCTTTTTTCTGGCGTTTGATTGGACCCAATTATCATATCCAATAGAGCATACACGGAGCCCGATCAGATCAAACCGCGCGTCTGAGACATTGGGGATTGGATGCGCATTGGAGACGATTTATATTATTCTTTATGAACACTTGTGAATTTAGACTGTGCAAGCACTGGTAGCCATATAGGTATCAGGAGTTATTGAGAATATATGGTACTTATGTACTAACTGGGCTACTGATTTTGAAATCGGGTCCATCGCATCGCATCGCATCCGACCATATCGCATGCGATGCGATGCGATGGACCCGATTTTTCCATAGGATTCAATGTTAAAATGGACTGAGTCCATTTTAACATGGAATTCAATGGGAAAAGGGGTCCTTTTCATACCCCTACTATCCAAGTGGGCATGGAGTTGGATATAAACCTGTGGCGAGCGTAGCGAGCCACCGAGCCCGAAGCGTGGCGAGCGTAGCGAGCCCAGCGAGGGGACACAGAATACAGTGTAATGTGTAATTGGCATCACAGTGTGCGGCGTAATGTGTAATTGCCATCACAGTGTGTGGCGTAATGTGTAATTGTCATCACAGTGTGCGGCGTAATGTGTAATTGTCATCACAGTGTGCGGCGTAATGTGTAATTGTCATCACAGTGTGCGCCGTAATGTGTAATTGTCATCACAGTGTGCGGCATAATGTGTAACTGTCATCACGGTGTGCGACATAATGTGTAATTGTCATCACGGTGTGCAGCGTCATGTGTAATTGGCATCACGGATAAATAGTGTATAATGATTCAAGTAGCCTGTCATTGTTTGGCCTTGATCTGTGAGGCGTACTAGGTCACTGTGTGGGCCTTTATATTTTTATGTCAATGTGTGGCCTTCAGCCCGCCAACTAAAGTGCGGGAGTACAATGACAATTCCTGCGGTAACCAATGTCTGGACATGCAGGTTGCAAAGGTGAGATGTAAGGTAATTGTTTTCCTGCTTATATTAAGCCACGCCCCCCTATTTCGGCGAGCGCAATTTCTTTGTATTCCTTTGCCCTGGGAGCTAAATTGTCTAGAAACGGCCCTGTTCATCATGTGGGATCATGTAAGACACACTCCTTTCACTGATTCCTTATAAGATTCTCCATGAGGAAATGTTTAAGTCAGAAACAGCAGAACGCCTAAATAGTGACAATTACAGGTGGAGTATCCCTTATCCAAAATGCTCGGGACCAGGAGAATTTTTTCATAAGGGATTATTCCGTATTTCAGAATATTTTTATATTTCAATGATGTATCTTGAGGTATCTTGCATTTATGTTGTACAAACACATAAAATCCGCACAAATATATTTAATTTGTGCATGAAACAAGGTTTGTGTACTATCTCAGATACTGAATGTAAATGCCAAACAATCATTGTCTTGAACATATTTAGTGCCAGTTACATATCATGTAATGACATAGCATGTCCTCAGTAGGGCTGTTACAGATGTCCCCAGTACAGATGTCCCCAGTAGTGCTTTTTACAGATGTCCCCAGTAGTGCTTTTAGCAAAAAAAAAAAATATTCCACTTTCTGGAATGTATGGTTTTTGGAATAAATTTGGATAACGGATATTTGGATAAGGGATACTCAACCTGTACTCATTTAAACAAACCTGAAAGAATTCACAGTATTCACATATACAATTAATATTTTAGATATTTATATTTAAAGTACTCATTTTATACAATTTGTTGTATCCCATAAATGAAACATAAACAGCCATCACCTCTTTCCCATAACACTTTTTGTGTTATACTAGGCATTTAAGTGGAGCTGCTTGAACATGGCCTTGCTGTGGTGACCCACATTAATACAAGCACATCTGGAAAAGGTTCACAAACATATGTCGATTAACTGATGATTTTCAGATGTAAAACTTTTGATGTTAAATAGCTGTCTCATATACAATCACTCAGTTGAACATTGATGACATTAATTTTACGTAACAACTTTTTGAATGATGTAAGAACCATTAATTGTCATCTAGTATTTTCTAACATTACCGGTTTGTCAGTGGCGTAAGTTCGTCCCAGACTCCCAGTTGCCCGGAGGCAACATAAATATTGGTGTGTGTCCGCACATACATACATACATACACACTGGTTTTATAAATATATGTATGTATGCATGTGTGTATGTATGTACAGTATGTATGTTATGGATATGATGTTTATAATAAACAGAGTGTGATGTCTCTGGACTTCTAGGAGGGGAAGTCAGCCAAGAAAGTGATATCAATGGCTTTCAATTTACTGATTCAAACTTGCAGGGGAGGAGAGGTGCCCCTTGGAAGCAGGAGCCCAGCGGCAGATGACTCCATTGCCTCCCAGAGTTACGCCTCTGCAGTTTGCCTTTCCAGCTGTACAACCACCTTGTAAAATTTAGTGGGGGCAGCTAACCTTCTTCCTCCAGTCGAAGCCTCAGAAACTACTATGTGCCCCATTTTTCAAGGACTTCTCTGTTTCTCTCACAGCTGTTCCAAAGAATAGCATGGCAGAGTGAGACAGATGTCAACATAAACATAAAAAACGTAAAAAACTGATGCCACCCTTTCCCTGTGTTGACCATTTCCATGGAAACTTATTGCTTCTATTGACCTTTTGTCACTGTCGACCATTCGTGGTTGACCTAATGACTGTCGACCTAGACACTGTGAACCTTATAGTCCACACCACTTTCTGATCCAGCCTCAGTCACTTGAATTCTCTGATGGCTGCTCCTCTTTGCGCATGGCTCCATGTCTTCTAGAGCAGGTGCATGATGTGAGGTCTAGTTGTCACATGTGCTGCTCTGCAATAAATGCAGAAAACTTTATTGAGCTGTAGTGCTGTTCTGAAGACACAGGAGCTGGCACAGGAAAACAAAGTAACAGCACCTGCCAGCTCCCTGGACATTGTACATGCCTTCAGACTGCTGATCATGCATTGGTGCAGGCAGTAGTTAAGATGGATTTATCTGTATGGGAGGCAGACTACTGTGCCACCCCTAGCAGGTGGTACCATCACATACCTCCCAACTGTCCTGCCTTTCGCGGGACTGTCATGTTTTTTGGGACAATCCCAATTCCTGCCCGGAGCTGGCAGTAGCCCACGGTGGGGGTGCAGTTGGGAGTCCCCCCTGTAATCTGTGAATAGACACTAAGGGATTCCCTGGGCTGGCTGAGAGGCGCTACATCTGTAGGTGCACACCTCAATGAGTACTGAGCAATCTTAGAAGATGGTTAGAAGGTTAGATCAAATCAGTTGTACTGTACCCAGCCTACTGTATAACAATGTTTTGGGATCAAATGTGTAGCAATAGCTAGTCTTACAAAACTTTTATATTGTTTATTCTCCATAACACTATGCAATAATAATAATAATTAGTAGTAATAGTAGTCATCAAGCCCGGCTCTACCATTAGGCACCTTTAGGCATCTGCCTAGGGTGGCAGGATCTGGGGGGGGGGGGGGGGGCAATTGAGTCTTCCTATTACAAAAATTAAGGATGTCTGTGAAAGATGGTATCCGGATATAGGTTGACATTATCTAGATCGATAGTCAATAGGTCAACACTAAAATGTCAACACTGACAAAGGTTCTTCACCAAAACGTTGACTCATGTTTAGGTTAACCTGAGTTTTTCACAATGTTTTCTTTTGTTGACTTTTTCATGCTTTAGGAAGTAAGTGAACTACAATTGGGACCAGCCCAAAGCATGGCAAGTGAAGCAATAAGAGGGTACACACTAGACTAATTGGGGGTCCATATAGAAGTTGTCTTGTCATTGACACTTTGACATGCGTTTTCACTTTTTAAATTTTTTCATTTCTGTACCTTTTTCCTGCCCTCCTTTTGCTTGTGTCAACCTTTGTCAATCATCCTTTTCCATGTTGACCTTGAGTCAATGTCAACCTTACGTCTGTGAACATTTTGGCTTCGACTTATCAACTATGGACCCTTTACACCACAACCTTGTTCCAACTCATGCAGATGCCATATGTGGAACTTCTACGGCGCCACCTCTACACTTGTAATTGAAGGGCTGGGAAGTGGGCAGTAGCCTAACGTTTTGCCAAGGGTGCGGAGAAGCCTTACACTGGCCCTGGTGGTGGTAGTAGTAGTACACACAAACCACATATTATAAACAATTATCCTATTTAATAAAAGGCTAACACTGCTCCTAACTTTTACGGAGCAATTTTTTGTGTGCCAGCGGCCACTAGATGGCATGCGACGGAGCATTTCATGTGTTGCTCTGTGCTCACAGCCGCCGGCACTGACATTGCTGTAATGTGGTTCCGTCATTTGGACGGGCTGGTAACTAGACAATACATAATTAAATTAACCTTTACTTTCCATATTATTTCTATTAAAAGTAATTGGTACTGTAGTGGAAATGACAACTTAAATAAATATATTTGAATACGTAGATATTGTATACAGCTGCCTGTTCTTGTTACAAAATCCTGATGCTTTGGGAAAAATAGCATTTGCAACCCAACATCTTTGAAAGATTACAGTAAAAGCATCCATTAAAAATGTGGTCTCATTAACATAAATCATTTTGCTTGTTTCCCTCAGGTCACCAGATATTACACTTTCCTACCATGATGTGACCGTAATGTGTTTTAGGCAATGCTGTTAACTGATATGTACTACATGTTCTGTACAATGTATCGTACTTCACCATTTATGAATCTCTTTCACAAGTCATAAATTTAAAGTATATTTCTGTTTGACTAAGAGAAATCTATGTAAAGCGCACATACAGTATGAGTGAGAGTAGAATAACGCTGGCAAGTAGAGCAAGTGTTACAGATGTATTGTTCATAAGGGAAAGCATGCTCTTTACTCATTATATTTTCCTGACTGTAACCTCATAGGGATTTATTAAGTTGCCAATTTCACATGTACGACAATAGAACCAGGTCCGTGTTTAATGAATAAGCATGCTAACTTCTGAAAGAAATCTACAAGTAAAGTGTTTGGCCTGCAGTGTACACCTGTTTGACTGAGGCAGGGCCGGAGCAAGGTCTCTTGGCACTCTAGGCAAAACTTCCGCCCCACCCCCCCACCCCAAACATCACCAAGTACCCACCTTCCTAATCAATCAGGTGAAAATGCATAAGCAGCTTCTTATATGTTCTGTGCCACCATTCATACATATCCATTAGAACTTACCTTATCCAAGGCTTTCTTGAGCCGTTCGCGTCCATCCCACCGATAATCCAGGTCGAAAACGAGGCCAAAATGTCATCATCCTGCATCGGATTCTTGCGAGGCCGGATTTCTATATATGCTCCGGCTTCCGGCACCATCTTCATCTGTGTGTGAAAGTCAGACAGCACGGATGTGTCCATGCTGTCTGCAGCAGGAGGGGGACACTATGGGGCTACAGGGAGGGAACAAACGCAGAGGGAAAAGCGTGCTGTCTGCAGCAGGAGGGGGACACTATGGGGGCTGCAGGGGGAGGCAAACAGCAGAGGGGAAAGCTATGGGGCTACAGGGGGGTACAAACAAGGGGGAACTCACAGGATGCATAACTTAATGGGGGCTGCTGGACGGGGAAAAAATGATAGGGTACAGACACTAAGGGGGAACTACTGAGCGGCCAGGGTACATCTCCTAAGGGGGAACTACTGTGATGGAAACTATACTAAGGGGGAACTACTGAAGGTGCCACTATTAAGGGGGCATTACTAAGGGTGCTATTATGTGGGCACTACTATGGGGGGCTGCTATATGGAAGACATTTTTACTGCAGGGCTGCCTGCTATAAGTCTAGCTGTGCTGCCCAGTGTCCCATATCAGTCCAGCTGTTCTACCCAGTTTCCCATATCAGTCCAGCTGTGCTGCCCAGTGTCCTGTATCAGTCCAGGGGAGCTGCCCCCCCCCCCCCCTTTTTTTTATTAAAAGAAAAAAAAGGTGCTTTCTTATTTTTTATATTTTATGGCAAAGGCTGTTATTTGTGCTGTATCAGTCCAGGGGTGCCCGCATGTGTCCCATATCAGTCCAGGGATGCCCGCAAGGTGTCCCATATTTATTTATTTAAAATTTCTTATATAGCGCAGTAGATTCCTTTGCTCTTTACAATAGTAGACAGTGATAAAACAAACTGGGTAACAACAGACAGACTTGGAGGTAGGAGAGCCCTGCTGCAAGCTTACAATCTATAAGGATATAGGAAGGAAACACAAGGACAGGCACCAGTGATAGCATAGCAGTCCCACCAAGTTACAAGTCCAGAAGGGAAGCTATATAATACATAAGTGCCTCAGAGGGTTATGAGTGTAGAACTTAAATGTGATAGGTTTGCCTGAAGAGATGTGTTTTCAGGGAACGCTTGAAAGTTTGGAGGCTAGTGGAGAGTCTAATTGTGCGTGGAAGGGCATTCCATAGGATGGGAGCAGCCCGATGAAAGTCCTGTAATAGTGAATGGGAGCTAGTGATCCGTGCAGAAGAGAGACGCAGATCTTGTGCAGAGCGGAGTGGTCGAGATAGTAAGTAAGTAAGTTTTATTTATATAGCACACATTCTCCAACAGGCAGGGCTGGGGCTATGGTGTCTGGCGCCCCCTGTAAACTGAAATTTTGCGCCTTTCCTTCCATAGCCCATAAAGGGACAGCTTGTGATACAAAAAAAGGTTTTGTTAGAGTACCTCTTCCCCGTTTGCTGGAAGAGGAACAGTGAAGGAGTAGCGTAGCGCTGTGAAGTAGCGGCGGGGTCAGTACGGCAGCAGAATTATAATTTTTTTTTTAAACACTGGCCGGATCAGTGTTTTCAACTGTTTATTCAAATTTTGCTGCCACCGCTGACCCCCGCTGCCCACTAGCAGAGGCGTAGGGAGGGCGGAGCTACCGGAGCTCCTGCTCCGGGCGCCGATTGGTTGGCTGGCGCCGCAGGCCCGCCCCCCCTCCGCAAATGATCCCTGCTACTTGTGGCGTACGCCCGGGCAGCGCCGGCGGCTGCCCTGCCCGGCGCCTGCCTCCTTCCCAGCCTGCTCGCCCGGTCCCCGCCGCCAAGCGTCACGGGCGGTGAGGCCGGGCGGCGGGCTGACAGTCACGCCGAGTCCATCATGTCCTCCTACTGCGGGCCGCGGCTGCCTCTGAATTGCTGCTGCTTAAATGATGGCTGGGGTTCTGTGGGACCGGATGTGGTCACCATCATAGCGGCAGCACTGGTCGGACATGGTGGGCTAGGTGGAGACACTGGAGAGACCCTCCTCCTAGCCCTGTAGCGGCAGATCAATCGATGCGGGGGGGGCGGTGCAGGTTCCCGGCCAGCAGCAGTAGCACTGTGCACATTCGGGAGGAGGACCGAAGGAGCAAGGAGGATCCGCAGCAGCAGCACAGCATGGGGCAGCCGCGGGAGCAGCACGAGCGAGCAGCAGAGGAGACAACAGGACTCCGGAGCAGCAGAGAGAGGGCAGCCCGTCAGCGCCGCAGATAACATGGTAAGCTAGCGGCTGGCTGCTTCGGCACTTCCCTCCTGCTTCTCTCCCTCTGCTCACGCTGTTTACTTTAATAAGGCTCATGCTGTCTCTCAAACCCCCGCCCCCCTCACTACAGACCCCCACGCAGCTTCAAAAGTACCCTCTGAAATGTACTTTGGATAGCTCTGCCCATGGCCCCGCCCCATTTACATGCCGTAAATGGGGTGGGGCCATGGGCGGAGCTATCCAAATTACAATTGAGTGCTCCCACGCCCCCTCTCTCCCGCAAAGCCCAGCTAAGAAGTCGGCAAGTATGCTTTACAGTGTCTTCTATAGCGCAGCAGATTCCGTTACAGCGTCTTATATAGCGCAGCAGATTCCGTTACAGCGTCTTATATAGCGCAGCAGATTCCGTTACAGCGTCTTATATAGCGCAGCAGATTCCGTTACAGCGTCTTATATAGCACAACAGATTCCGTTACAGTGTCTTATTCAGTGCAGCAGATTCCGTTAGTGTCTTATATAGCGCAGCAGATTCCGTTACAGCGTCTTATATAGCGCAGCAGATTCCGTTACAGCGTCTTATATAGCACAGCAGATTCCGTTACAGTGTCTTATTCAGCGCAGCAGATTCCGTTAGTGTCTTATATAGCGCAGCAGATTCCGTTACAGCGTCTTATATAGCGCAGCAGATTCCGTTACAGCGTCTTATATAGCACAGCAGATTCCGTTACAGTGTCTTATTCAGCGCAGCAGATTCTGTTAGTGTCTTATATAGCGCAGCAGATTCGGTTACAGCGTCTTATATAGCGCAGCAGATTCGGTTACAGCGTCTTATATAGTGCAGCATATTCCGTTACAGCGTCTAATATAGTGCAGCAGATTCCGTTACAGCGTCTTATACAGCGCAGCAGATTCCGTTACAGTGTCTTATATAGTGCCGCAGAATCCATTACAGTGTCTTGTATAGCGCAGTAGATTCCGTTAGTGTCTTATATAGTGCAGCAGATTCCGTTACAGTGTCTTATATAGCGCAGCAGATTCCGTTACAGCGTCTTATATAGTGCAGCAGATTCCGTTACAGTTTCTTATATAGCGCAGCAGATTCCGTTACAGCGTCTTATATAGCGCAGCAGATTCGTCTACAGTGTCTTATATATTTCAAATGTAACATGCCAACACATGTTAGCCACGCCCCCAATTCATTTCCGGGGGGGGGGGGCGCGAAATATGCCCTTGCTCCGGGCACCATGGCTCCTAGCTACACCGCTGCCCACTAGCACTACTTAACAGCGCTACGCTACGCCACCCTTTTAAGTCCAGAGACCCTTACGTTCCCAGCACTGACTGTGAATAGTCCCAGTGCACATGGTGCCATGATTACCCTGACTGCTTAGAACCCCAGGCACATGCAATGCACGCTCCCGTGGGCATCTCATCGTACAGTACAAAAAGTATGTGCCACACATACTTTTTGTACTGCCTTCTGATCTCATTGGAAGCACATCGCGTTTTGATGCAATGTGATCCAGCCCAAAAAGGGTGCGATCATCACACCTTGTATGGGCACCTTTAGACTCACTGACTGCACTAGGTGCCATGACCCATAACTGGCAAAGGTGAGTTTAAATAGCACTGTTGCTGTATGCCTATCTTCCTCAGTGCCACTGTGCACTACAAGATGACAGATTTTAGCAGCATCCTATACAGAGATCTTGAGAGAGACAGGAAGAGATAGATAGTATAGACAAAAAGAGAGAGGCAGGCAGAGATAGATTTGGTACTCTTTACCTAGAAGGGCGCCCATCGTGGCCATCTCGGGCATTGAATGCACTAAAAAATCGGGTGCGATTCAACCGACGAGATGCCCGAGATTTCCCATAGGGAACAATGTTAAATGTCTCAATTGACCCAATTTTCCTGTTCAATGCCTCAATTGACCCGATTTTTCCATAGGAAACAATGTTAAATGGGCCACAGAGGCCAAATAGGCACCCTGAAGTGTGAAATGGCCACCCCAATTGTTAACGCCACCCCACGATCAACGTCAACCCGAAGCGTGGCGAGCGCAGCGAGCCTGCGAGGGGCGGCGGTACGCGTCCTACGACCTTTTTTTACCCCCACTATCCACGTCGGCGTGGAGTTGAGAATAGAAAGTGTGGCGAGCTCAGCGAGCCACCGAGCCCGAAGCGTGGCGAGCGCAGCGAGCCCCGCGAGGGGACGCGGATACCTTCACAGGTATCCGCGTCCCCTCGTGGGCTTCACAGCTGTCCGCGTCCCCTCGCGGGGCTCGCTGCGCTCGCCACGCTTCGGGCTCGGTGGCTCACTGCGCTCGCCACACTTTCTATTCTCAACTCCACGCCGACGTGGATAGTGTGGGTATGAAAAGGTCGTAGGACGCGTACCGATGCGCTCGCCATGCTTCGGGTTCACGTTGATCGTGGGGTGGCGTTAACAATTGTGGGGGCCATTTCACACTTCAGGGTGCCTATTTGGCCTCTGTGGACCATTTAACATTGTTTCCTATGGAAAAATCGGGTCAATTGAGGCATTGAACAGGAAAATTGGGTCAATTGAGACATTTAACATTGTTCCCTATGGGAAATCTCGGGCATCTCGTCGGTTGAATCGCACCCAATTTTTTAGTGCATTCAATGCCCGAGATGGCCACGATTTTTTACTAACGATGCCCACGATCAAAATCGTGGGCGCCGTTCTAAGTAAAGAGTACCATAGATTTTATATATATATATATATATATATATATATATATATATATATATATATATATATATATATATATACAATTTTCCAGGTGATCCGCACTCTATTAGATATCCGGTAAGGGGGATGCTCCTACTGATGACCAAACATCAAGGTATAGAAGAGTTGAAAAAGGGCACTCACCAATTTTTGTAAAATCTCAAAAGGTATTTATTGGCATCAATGAACTGTTATATCACCATCGACGTAACGTGACGTTTCGGCCCACAATGGACCATCATCAGGATAAGGTACAGCATTTAGGTACAGCAAAACACAACAAGCAACCTGGCATCCATCCTCCAGAGAGGTGTCCTGGATCTCAGAGAGCACACACACTCAGTAGCTATACAGGGAATATTTTGTAATTCCGCTTGGCCCTAACGGGAATTTATACACTGAAAAGGTGGTTGAATGAATTAATGTGTATATTGGAACTTTGAATATCTTTATGTACTGAGACGGCTATATATACCCTTTTTTGAGCCTTCAATACACAGGTGTGATAACACCTAAAGACGTTTGTGTCTTATTATAATAACACAAGGTATTTACCACTGTAGAGGACTGAGTCCAGTTTTTTGTTCGACCAGTAGAACAACATCAATTGTTTCAGAGCCTTAATGGGCATTTAATGTCTATAAGAAAAAAAACCCTGATGAAGTCTCCAAGAGAGATGAAACGCGTTGGGTTCTGTCTTAAAGCTATGTGAAAAGAAAAAGAAAATTTATTCCACAAGAAACAAGAAGTTTCAAGTGTATATTGTTTTTATATTCATTTATCCATTTTATATAGTTTAAGACATCAAAAATTATAGGGTGCTGAAGACACTATTGTTGGTGTTTATATATATATATATAGAGAGAGAGAGAGAGAGAGAGAGAGAGAGAGAGAGAGAGAGGCAGATATATTATAGAGAGAGAAACAGGCAGGCAGAGATAGATTATATATATATTTAGAGAGAGAGAGAGGCAGATATATTATAGAGAGAGAAAAACAGGCAGGCAGAGATAGATTATCTCTTATATATTTGGCTACATCTGTCACTCAAAATGTATGAGTGTGTCTATAACGCTGGGTGGAACCATCCCAGTGAGCCTACAGTGCCAGACACCCTCTGCCTCCCCATGCTGCCCCTGGCAAAGACACTGCTACTCGCAGCCATAAGCTGAGCACCCCCCCCCGCGCGCCCCCCCTCCCGCGATTCGCGGCACATCACACACCCCCCCACGCGACCCCCCTCCCGCGATTCGCGGCACCCCCCCGTGACACACCCCCCCCCGCGATCCGTGGCGACCAACCCCCACCCCCCGTGACCATCCCTCCAGCGATTCACGGTGATTTCCCCCCTCCCCCACGACCCCATCCCCCTGCGGTTTGTGGCACCCCCCCGCGACCCCCCCTTCCGCGATTCACGGCACAACACACACAACCCCCACGCGCCCCCCCCCCCCGCGACCACCCCTCAAGCAATTCGCGGCAACTCCACCTCCCCGCACCCCCGTGACCCCATCCCCCCGCCGCGCGATTCCCGGCACCCCCACGATTCACAGCACCCCCCCACGACCCCCCCCCCCCGCAATTCACGGCACCCCCATCCCCCCAACCCTCCCTCCTGCAATTCACGGCCCCCCTTGAGATTCAAAGCACCCCCCGCAACCCCCCTTCTCGCGATTTGCGGACCCCCCGCAATTTGCGGAACCCCGCCCCCTCCCACTATTCGCGGACCCCCATCCCGCGATTCATGACACCCCCTGTGCCCACCCCCTTCCAAAATTTGCGGACCCCCCGCGCCCCCCCCCCCCCCCTCCTGCGATTCACTACCCAGCTTCCTGCTCTCCTGAACCGTAACTTCCACCACTGGGGAGTCGCTGACGCTGTGTTGCCCATATACCCCTGTGCTGCCACGCTGGACCCTTACCCACTGGCAGAAGCTGCACAGTGTCCCCCACCCTCTTTAGTCCCCTGTATGCCCACACACCCCTATCACTACCCAGCTTCCTGCTCTCCTGAACCGTAACTTCCACCACTGGGGAGTCGCTGACGCTGTGTTGCCCACATACCCCTATCATGCCTCATAGCCCAGCCTCCTGCTCTCATGCACCCTAACTCCCAGCCAGTAGGAGGAGACACTGACTCAGGGCCACCATCCTGTACTCCTGTACCGCCACGCTGGACCCTCACCCACTGGCAGAAGCTGCACAGTGTCCCCCACTCTCCTCTTTAGTCCCCCCACACACCCCTATCACTACCTAGCCTCCTGTTTTCCTATGTCGTGACCTCCGCCAGTGGGGAGCCGCTGACTCAAAAACACCCTACTATACTATTGCACACACACACACCTAAACAACACGCACACACCCCCCACACCCACAAGTGTCACTGTACCCTCCACACTATCGATGTACATCTTACTCTGTAACCGCTTTTTAATTAAACAAAACAATACACACCCCCTTCCAAATCATATGCTCTCTATTTAATACATTTCACCTATAACTCAAGTTACAATACAGGGCATCTTTCATACAATTCTAACCATATATCTCACAATACAAACGTTCACAAATTAAGGGGGCGCAGACCCTTACGACGGTGTGAAGAGTGCCCGTAGGGCGCGATGAATCACCTAGTATATATATAGAGAGAGAGAGACAGACAGACAGACAGACAGACAGATATATTATATATTATATAGAGAGAAACAGGTAGGCAGATAGATTATATATATATATAAAGAGAGAGGGACAGACAGATATATTATAGAGAGAGAAAAAGGCAGGCAGCAGGGCTGTCTTTTCGTATGGGCTTAATGGGCACTTGCCCAGGGGCCTCAGGTGTATAAGGCCCTATGCTGATAGCTGATGATCGCGTTTTTCCAGGGACACCAGAATTTTGAAAATCGGCACTGGGAAACTGGAGATATCCAACTTCAAATTAGCAGTCCACATCCAACCTGTCAATTGCACTTTCCAGTCATTTTTCTCAGGTTCTCTCTGACTTAGAGTTTTTCTGAGAGTATATTCCAAAAGCTGGGACTCTCCCCTTACTGTCAACACTAGCAGCTTGTCTCTATCATACCCATACTCTGGTGTACAGTTTTATATTTTTGTCAATGGATTGCTCTGGCTCCTGATCTCTGATCCCCAAGTTCCCAGCACCTCCTGAAAGTTGGGACTCTAGGTTTTTATACTATTGAAGGCTAAGAAATCTATTTCCAGATAAAGGCGATATCTGCAGTCAAACAAGCTGCCCTTCCACCGGAAAATGACTATTATATTAAGCCCACTCCATTATCCAACCCTCCCCTGCATATACAACACCCCCTACCTCCCTGGAAGTAATTTACAAGGGATCCTTCATTCAGCTCAGTGCCCCCTTCCACACATTAGAGTTCTCCCTCCCACCACCTGTGCAGTAAAGGAGTAATTAGCAGAAGTTACTGCTCCAGGTCCTACATGTTGAGTGGAAGATAGAGCACCCCTGCCACCCGTGGGACATCAAGGCTGCTGCTGTTAGCACCCCCCACCCCTAGGAGGGGAGAATGGGTAAGGGCCCCAGTGCATTGCTTTGCCCAGGGGCCCACATTGCTGTTAAGATGGCCCTGGCAGGCAGAGATAGATTATATATATATAGAGAGAGAGAGAGATATTATATAGAGAGTAACAGGCAGGCAGAGATAGATTATATATAGAGAGAGAGACAGGCAGGCAGAGACAAAGGGCGGTATTCAATGAGGCTGATTCGCCAGGTTTTTATGGCGATTTTGTGCTGTAAGGCGAATTTCTGACTAAAACGTTGAATCAGATGACCAGATGGCGAATACATTTTAAGGTTTTTTTCGCCATGATTCACCGAGTAGCAATCGCTATCTTTTTATGGTGAAGTGGAAGGTGAACTTTTAAAATAAAGTGTTTTGTTTTTTACAATTGGTGTCAAAAAATCTGGAATTTTATTCTGAGGAGGGGCATGCTATTTTTATTCATGTGCTGTAAGCACATGAATATATATTTAATTTAAAAAAAATATATATATATATATTTTTTTTTACACAGACCAGCCAGCAGGGGGCCGGAGCCGAGCCGCTCATTAGATATTCATATATTCACTTCACCCGATCATTACATATGCATGATCGGGTGTAGTGAATATACCCGGTCCCATGCTGGCACCCCTGGGGGGCAGCCTGTGCTGCCTGGCACCCGGGGAGCCCACCTCCCCCCACAAATGTTCTGGGGCAAGCAGGGAGACTTCCATCAAGGATACCCTTTGAGAAAGGCGCTGTGCGCCGAAACGGCCTGTCAGGGTATTGGTGTGACCCACGGCTGCTGCCTACATTCCAAGATCCATGCTGCATTCATGTAGATCTGCTGCTGCCCGTGTTAAGTATCATGGCCTTATACATTGCCTATAAATAAATGTATATTTTTGCTTTATTCACAAGTGGATGTGCTGGTCCTATCATTGGCTTTTTTGCCTTCAGCGGAGTGCCGGCCAACCCCCCTCTGGTTTATATATATATATATATATATATATATATATATATATATATATATATATATATATATATATATACTGGAATAAGACGACGGCACTCGTAGGACTTTCAAACAAACTGGTGTATTCACAAAATGACCAACGTTTCGAGGTGCTTACACCCCTTTGTCCAGGTACAAACTGGTGGGAAAACAGTGCATAATAGGTGTCTTACCTTAAATAAGGTGGACAGAGAGACGCCACATCCCCCGTTGTCCCGCGCTCGGTCCGGACCGAGCGCGGGACAACGGGGGATGTGGCGTCTCTCTGTCCACCTTATTTAAGGTAAGACACCTATTATGCACTGTTTTCCCACCAGTTTGTACCTTGACAAAGGGGTGTAAGCACCTCAAAACGTTGGTCATTTTGTGAATACACCAGTTTGTTTGAAAGTCCTACGAGTGCCGTTGTCTTATTCCAGTATCTCTATCCCTACCAACGGGCACCGGGGCCCCAGGACCCACAATAGGAGTGCCGGCTCGCCACCACCTGCTATATATATATATATATATATATATATATATTTTTATATATATATATATATATATATATATATATATATATATATATATATTAGAGATGAGCAATCCGAGTCTGGATCCGAGCCAGCTCGGGAGTTCCCGCCTAAATTCCGGACCGAAAACGAGGCAAAACGTCATCATCGCGCTGTTGGATTCTCGCGGGATCTGGATTCTATATAAGACGCACGCGCGCCCCGCCATCTTTACTCCAGCATAGGAGTGGGAAGAGGGTGGTTGTGCTCTGTGCTGTGTGCTGTGCTATAATAATAATATATTATTTTGCTGCTGCTCACTCGATTAGGGTCTGCAGGGGCTGCTGTACACAAGTCCAGTGTACAGGGGCTGGAGTGGCCAGTGTACAAGGGGCTGTGCAGGGGCTGTGTTCAGTGTGACAGGGCTTGTGTCCAGTGTGACAGGGCCTGTGTACAGTGTGACAGGGTCTGAGTCCAGTGTACAGGGTTTGTGTCCAGTGTGCAGGGGTTGTGTCCAGTGTACAGGGGCTGTGTCCAGTGTACAGGGGCTGTGTACAGGGGCTGTGTCCAGTGTACAGGGGTTGTGTCCAGTGTACAGGAGCTGTGTACAGGAGCTGTGTCCAGGGGCAGTGTCCAGTGTCCAGGGGCTGTGTCCAGGGGCAGTGTCCAGTGTACAGGGGCTGTGTACAGGGGTTGTGTCCAGTGTGACAGGGCCTGTCACACTTTGGAATCCTGGTATCCACATCCGGTTGAGCTCCTGCTTGCCTGGTTCTTCTTGTTACCCTGTTTTGTGGAAACTTGGGGTAATCAATTCCCCTTAAAACCAACTCTTCTGATTTGGGACACATTGAACTGCCAGTATTTATTGCTACACCTGATCATCAGGGGATTGCGAGTTTATTCTTCGTTTGGGAAATCTGGTCCCTTAATTGCAGGAATCCTATCCAAGAAATTAGCTTTCGTGTGAAATTTGTCTGTACAAATCTGCTATAATGCCCCTGAGGAAGTCAAGTTTTTGACGAAACGCATTGGGCTACCTACATCTTGCAGAAGACACTTTTGAATAAAAGTTGTTTTTTAAAAATATTGAAATTTATATTGTAATTTATTGAAAAATTACTTGTGATTGTAATGTGTAAATAGAGGCGCACTCTAAACTCCCTTCTATCTCATTTCTACTAATTTGGTTCCTGTCTAACAGAGGATCCCTCAGAGTTGCTGCCACTAGCAAACTTAAGCGAGGTTTGGGTATCTTTTCTTTAATATATATATATATATATATATATATATATATATATATATACACACTGCTCAAAAAAATAAAGGGAACACTTAAACAACACAAAGTAACTCCAAGTCAATCACACTTCTGTGAAATCAAACTGTCCACTTAGGAAGCAACGTTTATTGACAATCAATTTTGCATGATGTTGTGCAAATGGAATAGACAACAGGTGGAAATTATAGACAATTAGCAAGACACTCCTAGGTGGTGACCACAGACAACTTCTCAGCTCCTATGCTTTCTGGCTGATGTTTTGGTCACTTTTGAAAGCTGGTGGTGCTTTCACTCTAGTGGTAGCATGAGACAGAGTCTACAACCCACACAAGTGGCTCAGTTAGTGCAGCTCATCCAGGATGGCACATTAATGCGTGCTGTGGCAAGAAGGTTTGCTGTGTCTGTCAGCGTAGTGTCCAGAACATGGAGGTGCTACCAGGAGACAGGCCAGTACACCAGGAGACGTGGAGGAGGGCAACAACCAAGCAGCAGGACCACTACCTCCACCTTTGTGCAAGGAGGAACAGGAGGAGCACTGCCAGTGCCCTGCAAAATGACCTCCAGCAGGCCACAAATGTGCATGTGTCTACTTAAACGGTCAGAAACACGAGACTCCATGAGGGTGGTATGAGGGCCCAACGTCCACAGGTGGGAGTTGTGCTTACAGCCCAACACCGTGCAGGACGTTTGACATTTGCCAGAGAACACCAAGATTGGCAAATTCGCCACTGGCACCCTGTGCTCTTCACAGATGAAAGCAGGTTCACACTAAGCACATGACAGACGTGAAAGAATCTGGAGACACGAAGGGGAACGTTCTGCTGCCTGAAACATCCTCCAGCATGACTGGTTTGGCAGTGGGTCAGTAATGGTGTGGGGTGGGATTTCTTTGGGGGGCCACACAGCCCTCCATGTGCTCGCCATAGGTAGCCTGCCTGCCATTAAGTAACGATATGAGACCCTCAGATCCCTTGTGAGACCATATGCTGGTGCGGTTGGCGCTGGGATCCTCCTAATGCAAGACAATGCTTGACCTCATGTGGCTGGAGTGTGTCAGCAGTTCCTGTAAGATGAAGACATTGATGCTATGGACAGTCATGTCTTGCTCCATACACCAACGCCACATTGCACCACAGACTGTCCAGGAGTTGGTGGATGCTTCAGTCCAGGTCTGGCAAGAGATCTCTCAGGAGACCATCCGCCGCCTCATCTGGAGCATACACAGGCATGGAGGCCACACACACTACTGAGCCTTATTTTGACTTGTTTTAAGGACATTACATGAAAGATGAACCCGCCTGTAGTGTGTTTTTCCACTTTAATGTTGAGTGGGACTCCAAATCCAGACCACCATGGGTTAATAAATTTGATTTCCATTGATAACTTTTGTGTGATTTTGTTGTCAGCACATTCAACTATGTAAAAGTATATAATAAGAATATTTAATTCATTCAGATCTAGGATGTGTTATGTTAGTGTTCCCTTTTTTTGAGCAGTGTATATATATATATATATATATATATATATATATATATATATATATATATATATATATATATATACAAGGTAACCCTTTCACCGCGCTGTGGATATTTAGGCTGCAACTCTATAAGTCCCCCCCTGTTAGTAGGGGAAGAAAGATAGATACAAAAATGGAAATATAAAGTGTGCCTATAAGTATACCCCCACCAGCTAAAAGAACACTAATAAGTGTCATTGCAACAATTAGCTAGGCAAACTTTTTAGACATTCTTTATAAAATCTTTTAAAAATAACGGTACTTCCGGGTTCTACGCTCGGCAAACTATCTAAAATAAAGTAACTTAACTCCATGCCAACGTGGATAGTTCAAACCCCCACTATACACGTTGGCATGGAGTTAATTTTAGATAGCGTGGCGAGTGTAGTGAGCCACTGAGCCTGCAGCGTGGGCGAGCGAAGCGAACCCCGCAAGGGGACTCAGACACACGGTGCCATGCTTGCGTCGTGAAACTACACAAGTACCAAAAGTACAATCAAGCAAAATCTTTTGCAGCATGACTTGGTCCAGTGGTTCATAAAAAACATGGTTTCATATGGTTTCATACTGAATGGTTTCATACAGTAGTCATCACAAATACCGAAGCATTTCGTCATCTAGACTTCATCAGGGGTGAAACTCTGAGTGGCAAAGAAGAAAGTCATGATGTTAAAAAAGGGGGTAATTACTCCCTTTCAAAGGATTAAAAATTGTGCGGTATACATACTGGTAATATATTGAATATAGTGTTCAATATAGCAAAATGTGTAGGTCCTCTTGGACTTCTTATAGAACTATAAACATTTGCTGGCATCTGTGAATATTATTATACCAGTATTAGAGGATGAGCATGATAAATAATATCAAGGAACGTTTTAAAACGATAGTACATACCAAACATAGTTTTATAGATTTAGTAAAACTAAGCAAATAGCTTAGTGGGCGCCCAACTAACATATAAGTACCAAAATTAGCATAATTTAGAGAGAACTTAACAGACAGTCCTGTTCTGCTAATCAGAAATATCTACAAAATTGATAGGTTGATATCATGTCACTCAGGGCCTTATTCTGGTTATTGCGGTCCGTTCCGAATTCTTTCTGAAATGACCGAACGCCACGCCATGCGGACATTCTAAGAATACACGCCACAG
Organism: Crinia signifera; assembly: GCF_055691185.1. Taxonomy (NCBI): domain Eukaryota; kingdom Metazoa; phylum Chordata; class Amphibia; order Anura; family Myobatrachidae; genus Crinia; species Crinia signifera. The sequence continues at coordinate 112,152,519 of NC_139220.1, read as the reverse complement.
GTCGTCCGCATCCCTTCGGACGGACTCACTAAGGAGAGGGAGTGTCTTCGGACTACATCCAAACGTGCGTGTGCGGTGGGAACACAAAGATTCTGCACGGTCTTACAGCGTCCGAACGGACGGGAAGCTGGCCGTACGCACCAAGTTGGTGTATTTCCGCAAACCTCACTACTCTATTCAAAACTCATGCTTCTGCAACATGACACACTTATCCAATTAGCCAACCTCATAACAAATTGATTATTTTTAAATGTAATTAATTAATTCCTAATTGTTACTTAAACACATTACTAGCACTTTAGATTAACCCTTACATCATGTTAAGTGTTGTAATGGGCCATTTAGGCAGCAATGCTTCCAATTGAACCTGTGAAAAGAGTGTAATTAATCACTAATGAGTAGAGGAGTGGATTGTATTGTGGTCAGCTGAGAGTGCTTCAGGTGCGGGCGTACTAATTGGGCGAACCGAATGCCTAGCGCATGAACAAGTGCTCTCCGCAAACTGAAACTTGCTTATGGACACCGCATATTTCATGCTTGTTGGTTCGCTTGCAGTCGGTGTCCTGTCCGAATGCACGCCCACCACAGTTCGTGCATTCCCATGTGTATGCCCAGATTTGTGCCCAGTTTTGCCCACTTTAAATCTGCGCCCTTGTGTACGCCCACATGACGCCCATATTACGCCCATATTTCCCGAGCCAATTCGGTGAAAATTTCTGGACGGTATTGGCGAGAACGAGTGCGGTAACACTACGTTGCACATGCGCATTGCGTTGCCTACGCATGCGCAGAAGGCTAAAATACGCCCTCCGAAAGAATTCGGAACGGACCAAGCAGAATAAGGCCCTCAGTGACAAGAACTATAACAGAGTCAGGTTAAACAGGGGCTAATAGGAATGATAGAATACAAAGGTCTAACATTCTATTCATACAGAAATTAATTACTTCTTGTCTGTTCCATTATCGATAACAAATTGATTATTTTTAAATGTAATTCATTAATTCCTAATTGATACTTAAACACATTACTAGCACTTTAGATTAACCCTTACATCATGTTAAGTGTTGTAATGGGCCATTTAGGCAGCAATGCTTCCAATTGAACCTGTGAAAAGAGTGTAATTAATCACTAATGAGTAGAGGAGTGGATTGTATTGTGGTCAGCTGAGAGTGCTTCAGGTGCGGGCGTACTAATTGGGCGAACCGAATGCCTAGCGCATGAACAAGTGTATCCCTCTAGTGCTGCAAGTGAATGACTGAGTGAGCTGTGCTGCAATATATAATGCTGAGGGTGAGACATCACTTCCGGTCACGTAGAAAAAGGAAATTGTGCCTAGCGTGGCTAATAAGCTTAAACTAGGTGAACATATTAAGATCATTTAATGGTGTATGAAGTGGACAGTGTTCACTGAAACCGGTTTCTTTTTACCCGTATTACTGGCCTCCTGGGGATAAAAGAAACCTTTATGTGGAAACCACTCGATAGCTACTGTATATGAGTACAGTATGCCATTAACCACAGGTATTGTTGCACTGATAGAAAGATACCTTTATAAGACGAATGTGCTCCACTTTGGTGTCATTGCATGGACTTCACTATAGAACTTTCTCAACTTAAATAATTAAACATACTACACAATATTTTCAATTTGTTTTCTATTTTTCCATATATGAATGACATGGAGAAGAGAAAGATTGTGACTACATTCATTTTCTTTTTTTGGGACTTTTCCTTGTTCTCATGACTGTGAGCGCTGTGTTATACATGTGAAAAATCTTTCTGTGTTAAGTAAGAGTGTAATTTATGGTTGGCTGACCTTCTCTTTACAGTATATGTGGTGGCTCCCATGTGCGTAATTAGTGGTACTGCAACTCTTTCATTCTCATTTTTATTGTTTTTTTTACAATAAACAATTACCCTAACAGGTAGACACAACAATAAACATATGGAGTGTAACGACCAAGTGACATAGTGCATCGTAAAGAATAACAAAGCATCATACATTAAATACAGGATATACATAGGTCTTTCCGCATACATGTCTATACCAGGAATACCCGAAGGCGCCATTCGGGTAAATACCTAGTGTGACTTAGCCGGAGTGTACGGTGCAGTAGTGTACAATTCACTCATTGCAGGATATCGGGAGGTTACCTACATATCAAATCAAAGGGGAACTTCGAAAGGATTCATTGGCATTGATGTGTCTACAAAAAAAAAAATAGAAATCCCCATAAAGTAAACCATCCCTTAACCCCCCACCCTGTATGACCTATCCGCAACACGGTATACTTGGATCCCTAAACTTAACCCCCCCTTATTCACTAACTATCTATCTATACACCCCCCACCCACCACCCCACCAGATATGGGGACAAAAGACTAATGGCCTTAAACTAAGTTGACGCTGGCTCGCCCACCAGAAGCATGTATAATTGGGTTATTATAAACAGTGTAACACAATTAAAGTTTTTTAGAAAAAGACAGGATAAAGTAATATTAGCAGACAAATAAAATTAAGTATATATATATAAAACAGGATATAATAATATTAAACAATATAATGTAGTGTAAAGTGGTCACAGTTGGAAAAAAGCCTTTCCATTAGATAAATGCAGTGCATCTTCAGTCTGGCCACCTGTAAACATTTCGATATGGGGTAACACCAGTATAAGTCCCATTCCTACGCAGACCAGAATAAGTATTCAAACATCCTGTGCATTTACATATTGGAGATGTCGGCGGGGTCAGCAGAACATGGGCAGTATCTTTGGAAAGAGTGCAGGTATTCCACAGCATGTAGTTATGGAGTGACAGTGAGCCAGTAGACCGGGGATATTCTTGGAAATAGGCCAGTTCTCATCATGTATAGGCTTATTACGAATTGTAGGGCAGTTACACGGAGGCATAGTTTTCCCATCTCGGACATCAGGTGATTCAATGTTGTATAAAGGGAAAGGTGTTTCCATATAACCGGTCGCAGATTTTGTAGAGGAAACATTGTAGTAGTCAGGACGAAGAGTTCCACTTCCAATTTCCAGTTCCAATTGCATGATTTCAGGATATAGTGGATTAGCGGAATAATAACAGACAGATGCAGCACCTGTATTTCCCTCTGCACCTCCATCAGGGGTAGAGGAAAGGGAAGGTTTTCCCACCTGTATCTCTTCAAGTTTGTGGAGGAGTCTCTGGGTAGAGGCTTGAATAAATTTGAGGATTAGAGAGACAGCCATATTTGTAATTTAGCTTTTGCAGTGAATTGGCCTAGAAGATAGGTAACAATACCAGCGTATAGGGTAATGTCCAGCACAATAAAAATAATGTAGAGCCTGGTGCACTGATAGCAAAGATGGCAACAGGAATACCTTTCCGGAGATTTGTGATATATTGGAAGGGGCTGGCTGACTCACCGCACCAAGTTTGCTTCACACGGGGGACACCGAGCCAGAAGAGTCCAAGATGGCCGCGGCAGACCCGGACCACAGAGATAAGCAGCTAAATGGCAGGCGAGTGTTGGGAGGGTCCTGTTCGGGTTGGTTGGTAGCCCAGGCACACATTGGAGGCCTGCTTTTTTCTCTGGTGGGTACCGATCGGGGGAGCGCACCCGCACGTCACAGCGGCCGGCAGTATCTGATGGCGCAGCTCTGTGAACTGCATGGAAGGGCCCACCGCTGGGCTGGGTGTCTCGAGCCACAGACTGAGAGTATCACAGGAAAGTCTTAAGTAATCCACCGCCGGGGCTGCAGGAGAGGCTCCTGAGTATATTCAGCACAAAAATAGGAGTAAAAACTGCTTAAAAAGGAGTATTAGACAGGATGTTAGGCGGGAGAGCCAGCAGACACGTCTACTCCTTAGTCACTCCAGGCCACGCTCCCACTGCAACTCTTTTTAGTTGCATGCTATCAAATTTACATTCCTGCTAAGTGGATAAGGACAAATGTAGTATGGCTCAGTTTGTATGATGGCTTCTTCAATGGTCATAAAAGCAAAATGCATCTTAGTTGGCATGGAAAACGATGAGTATGCATTTTTGAAAAATGTAAACATTTTTAGGGCCAGATGCACTAAGCTTCAAAAGTGATAAAATGGAGAGTGATAAACAGCCAGCCAATCAGCTCCTACCTGCCTTGTCACAGACTGTGTTTGAAAAATGTCAGGCAGGAGCTGATTGGTTGGTTGGTTGTTTATCACCCTCCATTTTATTACTTTTGTAGGATCTGGCCCTTAATCTTGTGAGGTTACTGTTCCAAACTTTCTACTCTGTCAAACTTATTTTCTTTAAAATGTAAGTGATTTTGAAACAACTGATAGATTGTTTTTCTATATTAAATTGTCATTTTTCACAGGTTAATAGGAGTCCAATATATTTCAGCAGGGACGGATTGGGAACTAAAAGTGGCCCTGTAAAAAATTGTAGTAATGGCTTCACATGAGCAGCACCAAAGTAAATGAAAGTGGAGCCAACACATCACTACACCTGGGTGAAAGCTCTTTGTTTCAATATTCTTGGCACGTTAGTGACCCCCAGACTGTTAAAAGTTGTTACAAACCATAAACCTCAACATTTCAAATCATACTCCATCCCCCCCCCCACTGAGACAGAAAACAGGTACCAATACCTCCATCAAGCAAAAAAAAAAAACTTATTACCATAATCCCCTGAATATACTGTAAGAACCATCCCCAATCCTCCCCAGTGGAGCCCAAACACACCACAGAAACTGTTACACCACCAGATAGCACCCACTCCAACATATGTCAAAATGGATATAGATGGGAGCCTGCCTTAGATCAGAATTTGCAGTATTGAGTGCTCTGCTCTGAGAACTAGCAAATGTTGAGTGTATGGGATATAGGAGTGGGACACGTTCACTACTCTGGGCAGGGACAAATCATAAAAATAAGTGAGTGGCGTACAAGTGGCCTCACAGGTGCGTCGGCCTACAGGGAATCTTACCTGTAAGGTCTATGGCCAATCCGCCCCTGTATTTCAGCATAGTGCCGATATTCTCTAAGAGGAGGGATGCACTATCAGTATGGTTCCAACTTTAAATATTACAAGGAAATTCAATGCTTTTTGGACTCTATGGCCCTTATTCAGATCTGATCGCAGTGCAAATTTTGTTCTCAAAATGGACAAAACCATGTGCAATGCAGGTAGGGCAGATGCAACATGTGCAGAGAGACTTAAATTTGGGTGGGGTGTGTTAAAACTGAAATCTAAATTGCAGTGTAAAAATAATGCAGCCAGTATTTACCCTGCACAGAAACAAAATAACTCAAACAAATCTTACTCTCTATACATGTTACATCTGCCCCACCTGCAGTGCACATGGTTTTGCCCATTTTGAGGACAAATTTGTACTGCAATCAGATCTGAATAAGGGCCCATGTTTCAATTTGACCCAACACAACAAAGTTTTTTTATTTTATTTTAAATTCTTTTTTTTGCATTTTTTCCTGTAAATTTCAATTGCTCCTTCATTTCAATTGGATTGTAATTATATGATTTGGTACTTGTGAGTTATCTGGGCTGCCGATTTTTTGATTGTATGCCTTAAGTTAAGGCATACAATCAGATGCGATGCGATGCGATATCGCATCGCATCGCATGCGATCATCGGATGCGATGACCCGATTTTTCCATAGGAATCAATGTTAAAATGGACTGAGTCCATTTTAACATGGAATTCAATGGGAAAAAGGGGTCCTTTTCATACCCCTACTATCCAAGTGGGCATGGAGTTGGATATAAACCTGTGGCGAGCGTAGCGAGCCACCGAGCCCGAAGCGTGGCGAGCGAAGCGAGCCCCGCGAGGGGCCGGTATTCTGTGTCCCCTCGCGGGGCTCGCTACGCTCGCCACGCTTCGGGCTCGGTGGCTCGCTACGCTCGCCACAGGTTTATATCCAACTCCATGCCCACTTGGATAGTAGGGGTATGAAAAGGACCCCTTTTTCCCATTGAATTCCATGTTAAAATGGACTCAGTCCATTTTAACATTGATTCCTATGGAAAAATCGGGTCATCGCATAGCATCGCATCGCATCCGATGGTCGCATGCGATGCGATGCGATGTGCCCGATCCGACCCGATTTAGAAATCGGCAGCCCGGATAACTCACAAGTACCTATGATTTTGATGTAGAAACACCAATGAAATTCATTTTAAAAAATTGTTTGTAAAGTACTGACATACTATGCAGTTCTATACATGTATTGGCCGGTGATAAATTACCAGGCACTTTATCACTTCTCCTCCCTTATCACTGCTTCATACATCTAACTCTGTATTGTTCTTGTAAATCTTTAACAGATGCTGTGAAGTTAGAGGTTATCAAGTAATTATTCAGCATTGATAAATCATCTGTAAATTCTAAATTTAAATTTAGCATAATTTACCAAAGTAGATGTCTCATCGTCTATTTTTCAAAAATACTTCTGCATCATTGGCATGAAAATAAACTTTTAGATTGGTGGTAAAACATTTCTCTTACTAGGAGGGAATTCTGGAGGCTGATTTCCGAATTCCAGTAATACATTCAACCGTAACTACTGACATGGGGTTGTTTTGAACTCACTGATGTAGTTTGTGCTTTGAAATATTTCCTTTTCTTGTTGTGTGAGTATGAGCAAGCATTTCTTGGCAATGTTCAAGTATTGACTCACTTTTTCCATTTGTAGCATGGAATCAGAAGGGTCGTGATTAAATAATCATTTCTTTGCTTGATATTTTCAACACACTTGTCATTTTGCATGTATAACAGCAGGTTGTGTCTCATGGCTGCTAATTCATTACTTCGAACAACATGTTCATTCTGGTTTCATTCTACTCAATTAATAGTTCTTGACTGTGATCATCCATCGATACATCTGACCACCAGTATTGTATTTTCATTGATGTCTGTCATACAACTTGTACTTGTAGATTATTGTAGAGACTAGTGTTATGTTTCGAGAAATCAATATATTTAGAGTTAAAGATAAATTATTAGCAATTGGGCATAGCACTTTTTTTCACCAATGATATCAGTTCATAGGCTTAATGGTGCCCATACACGTTACAATTATTGTATACAATATTGTATACAATATCGCATCTCATCCGATTTCGGTTTTGCGATGATATCAGATGAGATAAGATCTAGTACAAAAAGTATGTGCAGCACATACTTTTTGTACTAGATCTCATCTCATCTGATGTCATCGCAAAACCGAGATCGGATGAGATGCGATATTGTATACAATATTGTATACAATAATTGTAACGTGTATGGGCACCATAAGGGTCAGATGTATCAAGCTCAAAAAGTGGAGAGTGATAAACAACTAGCCAGTCAGCTCCTATCTGTCATTTTTCAAAACCCAGCCTATAACATGGCAGTTAGGAGCTGCTTGGCTGGCTGCTTATTACTCTCCATTTTATCACTTTTTAAAGCTTGATACATCTGGCCCTAAATATTTTTTTCCTTTGTAAACTGCCTTGGTAATAGCCCTGTGGTTAAGTATATACTGTCTTATGAAGTCCTTTGAAGTGCTGCAAAACATTTGGGCAAGGCCGCTGAGATCTTAATGGGGTACAAGTACTGGGGACATGACCAAGTCTAATAGAAAATACAAAAAAAGCACAGTAAATAAATACCTTTTCCTGGAGTATACAGAGAGGATGAACTATGGGCTTTATTCAGATCTGAGCTCAGTACAAATTTGTTTGGATAATGGGCAAAACCATGTGCACTGCAGGTGGGGCAGATGTAACATGTATAGAGAGAGTTAGATTTGTGTGAGTTATTTTGTTTCTGTGCAGGGTAAATACTGGCAGCCTTATTTTTACACTGCAGTTTAGATTTCAGTTTCAACACACCACACCCAAATGTAACTCTCTCTATACATGTTACATCTGCCCCACCTGCAGTGCACATGGTTTTGCCCATTTTACAAACAAATTTGTACTGCGATCAGATCTGAATAAGGCCCTATATTCACTATTAAACAATGTTGCTAATATTAGAATTGTTTTATCTGTAAAACTCCAATATATAATGTTACCCTATACACTGAGGCATGATATTTATAACTGTTATATGAACTAGACACGATTTAAACTAAAATTATTACGTTGCACGTGATAATCGCACCGTGTTTGAGCACCATTAGGACTGATTGCAGGATAAGCCAGTGTGTTTTAATGTAGGCTACATGGTCCAGGACCCAGATAGTTCGTGAAGGTGTTGAAATCGGCTGTTAAAATATATAAGATGAAGACAAACAGTAAAGGCCCCATACACTGGGCCGATTTGTCATAAGGACAAGTTGGACCAGTTTGCCCTTGAGTACCCCCAGCAGCTACTCGGGAGGCTCACATGCTATTTGGCACTTGATGTACCATTTTCACACAAATTTTTACATTAATCGCATGCGATTTATTGCATGCAAACCCGGGGAGCCGCTGCAGTGCAGGGGTGTGGGTGGCAGGGTCAGGGAAGCTAGTGGTTGTGGGGGACGGGCAGCTCATAGTGGCGGGCAGCAGGGTCTGTCCAAGCAGTGGCGGAGCTTGTAGCAGCATTTTGCCAGGTGGTGGGGCAGGATGCGGCTGCTGAATATTTTCAAATGACTGGCCGGACACTGATTGGCTGAGATAATTCTCTCAGGCATTCAGCAGCTCACCATCTGATTGGCTGAGAAAATTCTCTCAGCCTTCAATGTCCATCCAATCATTTCAAATTATTCAGCAGCTGGACCCCGCCCCACTGCCTGGCAAAATGCCACTACAAGCTCCCAGTCACCGCTGCTGCTCAGACGTACCCGCTGCCCGCCACTGTAAGCTGTCCGCCCCCTGCCACCACCAGCTGACCGCCCACTTCACAGACCACGCTGCCCACCCCCTGCCACACAGACCCTGCTGCTGGCTGCATATAGGTGTGTGCCAGAGGTGCTTCACTGCTGGCACACACCTAGGATTGGACCCAACAAATCGCAGTTGCTAAAAAAGCACCCACAATGTGCAACTTATGGCATGTCACACACAGCCGATCTGGTCCGATTTCACGGCCCGATCCGTCAGAATTGGACCAAAATGGCTCAGTTTATAGGGGCATTAAGAGCAGGCATGCTCACTCCTTCGTCATACTTACAGCACACAATTTTAACAAAAAGCTAAATACCTCAAACTTTTTCTATTTTTTTTTGTTTTCTTTTTCCTCTGATTTGCTTCCTTTTCTTTGCTAAAACATGTCCTGGGGATTATTTATTGAGTGGTGCAATATTTATTCTAACACGTTTCAGAAAGAGGAGAAAAATGTTTCGAAAATGCAATCGAGTTATTGGCTTTGATTTGCTTTAGTGACATAGATTATTGTTTATATTGAATGTGAACATTTTGTGAAGTACATGGAATGTTTATTTAATGCAATACTGGGCAGAAGTACAGGCTTTATGTTGATTCTGTAGGGACACAGTTCTAATGTTCAGGACAAAGACCATTTTCATGTACATGTTCTATAAACACCTTTGCAATCCCTTAGGTTTCTACTAAAACTACAACCCACTGCCTGTCTGTGGGAAGCGGTCATCTATTAGAATGAACTTAGGTCTACAGTCATTAGGTCGACCCCACTAGGTCGACTGGCAGGAAGGTCGACATGACTTAAGGTCGACATGGGCCAAGGTCGACATGACTTAAGGTCGAATTTGCATAAAGGTCGACATGAGGAAGGTCGACTGGTCATAAGGTCGACATGGGGTTTTTCACTGTTTTTTGAGCCGACATGTGCCGACAGGCGGTATTTCATGCCCTACTATCCACTAGGGCGTGGAGGAGGTTATTAAAGCTGTGGCGAGCGAAGCCAACTGTGTCCATGTCGACTGTGTCGACATTTGGATCAAAACACAGTGAAAAACCCATGTCGACCTTATGACCAGTCGACCTTCCTCATGTCGACCTTTATGCAAATTAGACCTTAAGTCATGTCGACCTTGGCCCATGTCGACCTTAAGTCAGGTCGACCTTCCTGCCAGTCGACCTAGTGGGGTCGACCTAATGATTGTAGACCTAAGTTAATTCTGATAGATGTACCGATTCCTTTTAAAATAAATACTGTTGTACGGGTGGTTTCTCATATCCAGTACAATGGCGTACATTTGTTTAAAAAATATATGTTATCAGGAATGGGTGTGGTATAGCTTACAGACTCTAGGTCAACAGCAAAAGGTCCACAGTACAAGGTTCATTTAAATATATTGTGCATATAGCAGTTCACAGTAAAACCTATATATTTCAGCATATTTGAAAGTAAAAAACTTCTGTCTAACAACCACATTCTCACTCTGGGGGGGATGTACCAGCTCTTGCAGTACATCCTGCAACACATCGTGCCGTGCCACTACTAATTGCATATTTACATACATGTGTGGTTGGTAATGCAAATGCCAGATCTCCTGATAAGAGCTGCCCTTTGAGATGGCTGCTGGTCCCTGGACTTCTGGGTTTCAGGTCTAGAACTTCCTCTTCACTTGCGTAGACTGACACAGCGGCTGCAGGGGATGCTGGGAGGGATCGGCATTGGAACATTGTTTGTAAAAAAAGAAAATCTGAAATTGAATGCATCAGTACCCAATTGTGTGACAAAAAGTGACCTTCAAATCAAACGAGAAGTAAAATGTAACATTATTGGACATCAAGGAAAAGATTTGTATATCATTCAGGGAACATTTTTCAGACATTCGAGAAGATAATGATTGAATTCATAATGCTTTTGTTGACATCATCATCTCCTCAGTGTCACACTTGACTGAGACATTAATTCAAATTGCAGCTAGTTAATGAAGACATGTTTCCAGAGTCATCCATTGCTCTCTATAAAAAGCAGCTGTTTGGCGGGATGCAATAGTGTCCAAGTTCATCGTCTGGCCTAAGGTTTTTTTTAAAGCGTCAATCAGTTACGAAGCCAAACCATGCCTTGTAAATGATTGCTGCTTTTTAAAAAAAAATGTCTGCCGGCAGCCAGCACTTATGGTGAACCAACAACCTGTTTGTGTGTGAAAGCTTTTTCAGGAAATGTTTAATGCTGAACAAGACTTGCAACTTCTCCTTTCTAATGTAATTCTAGACTTTAAATCCCCCTGCACATCTAAGCAGGCCCAATAATCACACTAGTGTTAGTGTCATCAGCTCCCACATGACATACTAAGGACTGTGTGTGTGTGTGTGGGCTCTGGGGCTCAATAGTACACCTTAAGACCCTCATTCTAACAAATTTGGCCCCATTATGATGTTTTGGGCTCTGCTTATGCGCATGGTATATTATGCGCATGTGTAGCTTCTCTTTGCGAATGGCTTTGGCAACTTGCATAGTCACGAGCCATTCGCAAGGATCAGGGCAGGCTGGGGACGGATGGCTGTGGACACAAGGGTCGCTCCTGGGAACATCCAGTGTTTTATGGGCATCCCCATGAAAATGCTGGGCATTCCCATGGGTACACAGATAATGTGTGCCGGGGGCGTGCGGCTGATGTCACAGGATCCCGGTGCTCGCATCGATTGATTTCTCTTGCAGCGGAGGCATGTGAGGGGATGTGTTTTCATTACATATCCCCTTGCATGATAGTGCGGGGAATCAGCAACGTGGGGGTGGTGGTGGTGTATGTGGTACAATCCTCGAAGCTTACTGAGAAAACTAGAATCAGGCCCTAAGTGCAATTTGAAGTATAGTAGAATAAATACCAGCCCCCCTGTGTTGTGATATTCCCCTTTGTGCCTTTTTCTACCAGTTGTGAGCACCCTTCAATCCTTCCTGTAGTATATAGACCTCTTGCAGTATGTTCCAGTCACTCTTTTCTCTTGAAGGCTCTCTGACATAAGAACGGTTATGGAATCATAGCTGCAACTGCATTTGCGTTCCACACTGAATCAGACTCTGAGTACTGGAGGATCCTGTTGTAGACAGCATGGCTTGCCAACGGACCATTGCCCATGTCAAGACCAAGTTTACAATGCTTGTTATTGCTTTCTCTATGAGCTCTACTCTCTGTTTGTGGTCTTAAAGTTACTAACAAAATATCAACATTAGTTTCCTACAAGGTAAACTCTAAAGACTGCAAACATTTAAAACAACATTGTTGTTATGATCCCTAGTCATAACAACATCATCTAGTAAAAATTTAAATCTGAAATTTGTTACAAAACACCTTTATCCACACTCCCCTTCACTTGTGAAAGCAAACTGGAGCTGATTCCTGATATTATCTGAATGGCTGACAGATAATGGGCCAGATGCACTAAGCTTCAAAAAGTGATAAAATGGAGATTGATAGACAACCATCCAATCAGCTCCTAACTCATATTTCAAACCCAGCCTTAACATGGCAGGTAGGAGCTGATTGGTTGGTTGTTTATCACTCTCCACTTGAAGATTAGTGTATCTGGCCTTATGTCTAGATCAACAGTCAATAGGTTGACACAAAATGGCTGGCATGCATAAGGTCGATATTGACAAAATGTGGACATGGAAAGGGTCGACATAAAAATATTGACATGCATTTTCTAGGAATATTTTCACACTTATCCATTCAAGTGGACTCCAATTGGGAATGGTACAGTGCGCTGAGCGCAGGGGTATAGAAAGGGATGCACTAAAGTAATTTAGGATCCACTTGCTCATTAACAAGAAAAAATGTGAAAAAATGTCAACCTTTTCATATTGCTCTTTTGCTAGTCGACCTTTTATCAAAGTCAACCTTGACAGCATTTATTTGATGGTTTTCCCCTGAAGTTGTACATTACATCAGCAGTAAACAGGCACAAACAAGCATGCTATGATTAATCAAATCTATCGCATTTGCTGCTCAGATTTGCAATTAGCTTTGCCCCAGCTCTACCCATCCTATCACACATTACATTTCCAGAGTTCAAAGTTATGTTTTAGCCATTTGCAAACGAATTTTAAATAAGTGACCCAAGCTGAATTAATGCACTTCGCCTCCTATGGGAGGCAAAAAACATAAGTGGTTTGCCAGTGGCAATGTTAAAGTTTAACATGCCAGTACGTGTTGATTAAGAATTCACGGCTTAGAGATCCCTAAAGATTTAGATGTGAGAAACCTTTCAGTTAGTCTAGAAGCTGGACAAATGTACATCAATGAGTCAACGTCAACATCAAGTCAGTAATGTGCAGTATGCTGTAGTATGCGTTCAGTTCTTCATGAATCACACACACACACATACTTACCATCTCTGCCTCAGATTTTTGCTTGTACAGGATTTGAAAACTGGGGAAGACTGATGTATACAGTAGTTGGGCATGTGAGAATGTGTGGGGGCAAATTGCATGTTTGCACAAAAAATGAGGAGATATTTTGCTCGCACTGTATGCTTTCTTATACCAAGGTATACTCTACAAAGAATGAAGGGGCATGCAAGCACTGGTCAAGTACAGTAAGGGCTTGTTCTCCAGAATGTTTCCTATGCTGTCCAAACCATGGAGAGAAATTCTCTCTGCACATGTTACATCTGCCCGCCCTGCAATGCACATAGATTTGTCCATTTGAGAAGGAATTTGCCTTTGCGAGTGAGCCAGAATAAGGGCCTTAAAGTATGTGCATGTCAGGATTGCTGATCCTGGACCAAAATATACAGGAATGATAACGATGACGATGACGTTTCTGGTACTTTTTGATCCCTCTGAAGGCAACAACCATAATGGTGATAGCAATATTTTCACATTATTTTCCTGAGATGTGTGACTGCTCTTGGTAGGTAGGTAAGAGTATGATAACATAGAAATGTGGCTTCACAGTGTAAGTAGTAAAGGCTACAGACACACTATTCTCTTTGAAGTTACAGCATTTCCAACAAATGAGAGGTTTACATTCCAAGGGCATAATAGCAAGAGACACAGAGCTCCACAGCACCATATCCAGTTATTTCAGTGGACAATTTACCACCTGGGTAAATATATTTAGTTTCACAGTTCATGTTTAATATTTTTTTATATATATTCCAATGTGTCATTAAATATGTATTTTTATTTATCAAAACTGATATACAGCCACATCCTCTTATCATTTTGTGTACCCTATGGGAGTGATTTCCCATATTTTTGTGGCAGCTGCTTGACAAAGTCAACCCATATCGGAGCACCCAGTTGATATTTCTATATCATTATTTTCTTTTTTTCCTCCGTATTCTGTACGAAATCTGTATGATGATTACCGTGTTTCCCCGATAATAAGACATCCCCCGAAAATAAGACCTCCCCCAGATTTTGGACATGTGTCCAAAATAAGACCTCCCCCGAAAATAAGGCAGATTCAAATTTCAATCCTGTGGCTTGCAAACAATAAATACTAGACCCCGCTAACTTCCGCTAACCTCCAGGTGATCTTCAATCACCTCTGAGGTATTTAGAGACCTCCGGCTTCTACAGATGCCACTTTGCTCCCGGTCCCAGGGATGCATTGCCGGAGCCGCGTGAGGTCGCCGCGCACATCACGCGGCTGCAGCAGAGCACGGAGCGCTGGCGTTGATGAGACAGAGAGGAGGAGAGGTGTGTAAAGGAGGCTATGGTACGTTCCCTCTCTTTAACTGGGGCATGTTTACAAGGAGCACTGGGGCATGTTAACAAGGAGCACTGGGGCATGTTTAAAAGGAGGACAGGGGCATGTATTAAAATAAGACCTCCCCTGAAAATAAGGCCTATGGTGTTTTTTTGTGGGTTGAAAAAAAAATAAGACAGTGTCTTATTATCGGGGAAACACGGTATATGTGACAAATGGTCAGTCTCTAATTAACTGGCCAGTGTTTACTCTGGACTACCAAGCATGGATCTGTTTGTGAGGAGGTCTGCTTACTATAAATGGTAGGGTGTCACGGCAACAGGCCAAAAACGCTGGGTCTAAGAAAGTGGCAAATCTCTTTCCTGACCAAAGCCAGAGGGGGAAATTACTAAGGTGGGAGATCTATTTCATATGGGGTGCTGCTATGGGCAACCTATCACAATCTACTTCTTATTAATTTAGCACCTTCTAGAAGATAATAGATAGTATTTGATTGGTTGCCCATAGCAATGCCCCATGTGAAATTGAACTCACATCTTCGTAAATTTCCCCCATCACATCCCAAACCCTTAGGCTTCAAACGGACTGATGTACAGTAGATAATTACATTAACCTTTTGGCACTTGACAAATGAGACCTTCAGATACCGCAGTAGAAACAATTAATTCTGTTTTTTGAAGGGTAAAAGTCCAGAATGGTGGGTATTTGTGTGTTATGAGTATTTGCTACACAGATAAATACAATAATAAATGCCTGGTTAAGTGAACCCAGTGTGCACTCTTTGGGGACAACTATGTGTTCAGGGTGCCCCATAGCTCTTATCTCTATAAAGCAGAATTTCATAAACTTTATGGGATGTGGGATGTGAAGTAAAGTCCAAAGCTCCATGAATGGGATCCCTTGTAAAAATGGGGCACATACAGTACATAAGCTGTATGCTTATGATGGGCCACTGCTAACATTGATTGACATTAGAGAGTTAGATTTTAAAAGTGGCATTATTATCTCTATGCTGATAATGCTCAAATTGGCCTTTCCTCCCCTGACTCCTTTCCCTCTCTGCTTATTCATGTCTACCGCTATCTACTATTTTCTTCTGGATGTCTCAGTAGATCCTTAACAGTCTAAGGGTTAAATTTACTAATATGGGAGTTCTATTGAAGATGGGATATTGCGCATAGAAACCAATCAGATTCTATCTATTGTCTTCTAGAGCGTGCCAAATAAGTAAGAAGTACAGATGGAGCACATCTCAGCCAGCGCTGGGATTCTCCAGACTCCCTTAGCTGGCGATCGCTGGCGGAGAGGCGCTCCATCTGACGGCGCTTCAAGGAGACGGGCAGGGATTGGGGGGATCTGGGGGCAGCTGGGGGGGTGGGGGCAGTGGGAGAGCGGCAGCAGGTGGTGGAGGGCAGCTGAGCGCTTCATCAGAATGGGGCATGCGAGTGTCTCGTGCTCACCCCCTTCCAGTGGATGGCGGTGGCTGGTGATAGCATCTGTAGAAACTGATTGTTTGCTATGGGCAACATCCCATCTACAATAGCACTCGCTATCGCCGGCGGAGAGGCGCTCCATCTGACGGCGTGGAGCGCTTTCCCTGCACTTCTCCACTTCAAGGAGACGGGCAGGGATCGGGCGATCTGGGGCAGCTTGATGGGGCAGCGGGGGAGCGGCAGCGGGGGAGCGGCAGCGGGGGAGCGGCAGCAGGCAGTGGAGGGCAGCAGCAAGTGTCTCGTGTGCGCTTCCTGTGCTACTGCAGGTGCTTGATAGCATGAACCAGCAAGATGGCGACTGCTGTATATCTGCGTGATGACATCACGTGGAGGTTGGAGGCTGCTGCGGGAGCCGGTCCAGTGGGGTCGGAGGCTTAGGCAGGAGATGGAGAAAGGAAAGGCTGCAGCTAGAGTCTGGGGGCTTGGAGGCTTCTGCAAGTGCCAGGGGAGGACACTTCGTGGGAGAAATGCAGGAGGGTCCGGTCTGTAGGAGGGCTGCTGCTGTGCGTACCACGCGCATCATGGCATCTGCTACTGAAGAAGGGTCTGAAATACTGTATCATTCAGGTGAGAGTGGGAGTGAGGGGCTGTGTAAACTGCAGTAACTGAGCATGAAAAAGTTAAAACCCCAGTGCCTTCCTCTCTCTCTCTCTCTCTCTCTCTGTGCCCCTTCTGTCCATCCCCCTGACTTTGTTCCCCCATCTGTCCATCCCTCTCTCTGTGCCCTCTTCTGACCATCTCTCTCTTTGTGCCCCCATCCATCCCTCTCTGTGCCCCCTCCTGTCCATCCCTCTCTTTTTGTGTCCCTTCCTGTCCATCCCTCTCTCTCTGTGCCACCTCCCGTACGTCCCTATCTCTGTGCCCATCCCTCTCTCTTTGTTGCCCCATCTGTCCTTTGCTCTCTCGGTACCCCCTTCTGCCCATCCCTCTCTCTTTGTGCCCCCATCTGTCCAACCCTCTCTGTGCCCCCCTCATGTCCATCCCTCTCTCTTTGTGCCTCCTCCTGTCCATCCCTCTCTCTCTGTATCACCTCCCGTCCCTCCCTATCTCTTTGCTCCATTGTGCCCATCCCTCTCTCTGTGCCCCATCTTGGCCATCCCCTCCATCCATTCATCTCTCATGGACACCTCCCATCTGTCTCTCTCTCTGTGTCTCCTCCTTTCTGTCTGTCCATTTTAGTCCTCTCCATCTGTTTATCTCCCCTCCTGTCCGCTCTTCTCCCTCTCTCTTACTCCTCTATTTCTCTCGCTGTATCCCTCATTTCCTCCTTTTCTATGAAAGCCCCGTTATCTCTATCTTGCTCCTCACTCTCCTACTAAGGGACATTTCAGTGACTTGGGGTTGGGGGGGCCCTTTTCAAGATTTTGCTATGGGGCCCCCAAAGTTCTAGTTCTAGTTACGCCCCTGATCTGACCACTCTCTTTAAACACTGTTTACTACACCAAAATTATGTAATGAGCATTTCTGTGAGAGACCAAATGCAAAGAATGACAGTCATATGATTCACTGTTCCATTTTTAAGTTTTATTATGCAAAATAAATATAGTTTACAACAATCTAGTTTTTCTTTTTGCCTTTATTTTCACTCAACACCCTTAGTTCCAGTTTTCTTATCTCTGTGCTATAATCGTACACTACCTTTTATTAGCCTTGTGTTGTTTGCTACTATTCACGTACTCTAAATTTGCTTCCCTGCTTCTCACTACACACTTTAACTCTTTTCTGTTTAACTGCATCACTTTCTAAAAATTAACCTTTTTAGTGCATATCAGGGAACACAAAGAGTAGCACTCAGACATGTATACAATAGGATCAGGACTGATGCAACATAGATCCCAAAATAGCAAGGACAAAGCTTAACATTATACTCACAATAGTTTATCACTTTGCCTATTACCCTCTGTCATACTTTATTTCAGGGTTGCCGACATTTGAAAGCTTCTCCCGGAGAGGAGACTTTCTGCACGAGTTCGGGGCAGGGCTTAAACGTGACATCATTAAGTCCCGCCCCCATGAAGGAAAGTGCCTCAATTTGCCGATCTCCGCGGAGGGTAGCGGGGCTAAATGACGCGATGATGACACTTTAGCCCCGCCCATTGTGGCCCATTTGGAGGAGCTGCGCAGGAGGGAGGAAGCTGCACACCAGATCCAGGTAGCCCCCCGACTACTGCGTACCCCACGTATGTATCGTGCTCGGCTGTACCTGGACTCCCTCTCGGATCAACAGGTTGTAGGGATGTTTAGGCTGAACCGCAATAACCTGTTGGAATTATATGAGCAGGTGAGAGATGATTTGGACCCTTTCGGGGGAGGCAACTAATCAGTGTCTGGGCTGCAGAAATTAATGTGTACCCTCTACTATTTGGCCACAGGCTCCACTCAGTCTGTGACCTCATGGTCCTTGGGGGTATCACAGCCCACTTTCTCTAAGCATTTTACTCAAGTGTTACTTGCTTTAAAGAAGTTGTGGCGCACATACATCAGATTCCCACGTTCTGAGTTGGAGTGGCAGGACCACAATGTGGCTTTCTATAGACTCTCAGCATTCCCTCACGTGCTGGTAGCTATAGACTGCACACACATTGGGATTAGGGCACCGCACGTGCGGGGATACGTCTATGTCAATTGGCGTGGGCGGCACTCTTTGAACGTACAGGTGGTATGTGATGCTCATCTCAAAATCCTAAGTGTAGTAGCAGGCTTCCCTGGGAACTGCCATGACGCATATATTCTGAGGCACTCAGCCCTCTGCCACTCCTCACTCTGCCACCAACACCTCTTCCTCTACTCACACTGCCACTGCTCCTCTCCATGCTCCTTACTTCCTATCAAAGAGTGAAATGGCACCAGTGCCCCTTTATATAGGGGGTGTGATGCATAATGGAGGGGACAGAGGTGGCCCAATAGGTTAGGGGGTTCTTAGTCATGCGGAGACAGTCTTGTAAATCGCACTCCGGTTGGTCCAAAACTCGCACATGACCGGCGGAAGAAATCGCACTTTTATGTGTCATAAAATCGCAACACTTCGCCGCAAATCGCATCCCTAAAAAATGCGATTTCAGAAAGTGCGAAGAGTGGCGATGTGGAGCGAGATAAAAAAATGCGCTTTTATCTCATACCATAGAATGTCACCCATTGTTTTTAGTGAAAAACTCATTAAATATGGTGATGTGTTTGATTCCTGCTTATGCCCTGTCAAACCTTTTGGGCCCAGGCCTTTGGTTGCATATTATTTGGTGTTTAGACCCATATTACTCTTTTAAAGTGTAAGCACAGTGTTACCAAGTAATCTATAAGCAGAATCGGGCAAAGGGCCTGTGTTTACCTCTGTATGGTGCACCTAGTCTGCAAGTGTATTTATGTCTCTGCACATTGAATGTTTTGTGATTTGCATGCTAATAAAAAAAAAGCTTTAGAGGCTCCTCAATGCTTTCCACCTGTAACAGATGGCTATATATCGTATATGAGAGAATGGATAACTACTGTAGGCTCTACTTTATGAAATAAAACAAGTGTGTGTGGCCACTCACTATAGCACTAGAAAGAAAGAAAAATCAGGGGTACAATTGGGCTAATAAATCAATAAAAATGATCAAGACACGTATTTAACAGTGTAAACATTTAATACACAGCTAAAATGGAACAAATACACTTAAGAAAAATACATATACAGATATATCATAAATACATTTTGATATTAAATACAATATATCTCATTATAATACAAATTATTTTATAACTGAATTCAACAAAATAACCAATAAAAGTGCTGGTGAATAAAATAGTAATAAAAGAGTCCTAGTTATGTGAGTAAAGTCCCAGATTCATGTGCATGATTTCATTACCAGAAATCTCCCAGGAATGTAAATGAGAATTTACCCAGGGTCCTTTCTCCAATGGTTATTTAATGAAAAAAAAAAAAAACATTTAAGAATCACTGAGGCCCAGTGGAGGTGAATGTGGTGGCAGGTGATTAAGCCAAAGAACGGGTCCCTGTGAGGTCAGCTTGCATGGTCTAGTATTGCTATGAGTCTGAAGCCAGCAAGACGAGGACCTCTGCAAACTGACGTATAAACACAATTTACTTAATTGGATATTTTTTTCTAAATTTCTCAATAGGAAACTTAAGGCCTAGGAATGTCGTGAAAACAGTTTTGTTACTCTGGAGCACCAGGAATTAAAAAAGTTTGAGAACAACTGATGTATCGCAAAGACAATTTATTTCTCTCTCAATTATGATTTATTTTTTTGATTTGTGATCAATTTGCAGCAATGACAAACCTTCGGTGCCCACGCCCAGTACTGGAACATTAAGATGGAGGGGAACATATAGTATTGCTTCTCAATATGGATCAAAAGGATCTTTATGTCATCTACCTGCAAGTGCTTATAGCCTGTTAGTTTACAGACTTAACACATTTGAAAGTCAGTATCAGTTCTCCCATTAAACGTATAAAACTATAAGAAAATACTGCAAGCATATATTGTTAAAACAACAACAGTTAACGTGTGTAGTATATAAACACAATGTATCAATAATAAAACACAAGTAACCAAATTAACAACACTAGTTAGGCTGTATGTTCAGTATGTTCAGTACTTTAAACATTTAGGGTCACGACTGTCGAGCTGGGCCAACAGCCGTGACCCTGTCCCATTCTCGGACGGCTCAACTTCAAATCGGCAGACGGAATTCAATGTCCTGTCCTCCGAACACCGAAAAGGGGGCGTGGCCGTGAGATGCAGCCATGGATCGTCGAGTTGTGGGAGTGAGCTCGACAATCCATGGCAGTTCTCGGAAGAACGGGCCCGACTGCTTCTAAAGTTGGGAGCGTTCTGCCAAGATCCCTGTTCAATGCTGTCGGCAAAGACAGCATTGAATAGGACCCCGCCGCTATTTTCCCCATTGGGAATAGCGGCGGGAGATTGAACACCCCCCTTTGCAACCAATAACTGTACTCTATGGGGGTATCAAGTACCTTTACAGGGGCCGTTATCTGTTTAGAAAAAACAAACCTTACTGATTGGCTGTTTACATATTAAAGGTAAGTTCGGTTCAATCATTGTTGTCACTGCTGTTAGACTGGAGGGGAGGTGCATGTCAGAAGATGGATATGTCCTTTAATTTATTCCAGATTGTTCATTTTCCCCTTTTCATGTTTCCGATTGTGGTTTTAGAATATGAGATATACACATAAATTAATAATCCTAAACTGTATTGGTTGCACATGTCAACATGCTTAGGAAGTTTGCCAATTCTCCAATCATAACGACATACATGATCTCCTCTAAATGGTAAAATTATGTTGTGCGACAAAAGCAGAATGCTGCCATTTTAAATTAGGTGCAGCATACCAGTCTACCTATATTCTACTCCAGTGGTTCCCAAATGTGGTCCGAAATGAGCAGCAATGGGAGTTTTGTTTAAGATCAGATGCTGCTATGGGCAACCAATAGGATTCTATCTATTATCTTCTAGAAGTTGCTAAATAAATAAGGAGTAGATTCTGATTAGTTGCAACATCCCATCTTCAATAGAACTCACATCTTCGTAAATGAACCCCTAAAAGCCCAGGTTTTAAATATATACATGCTTTGCCACAGGTAACTTAATTAATACTTCAACCAATTTGATTTATGACTCTCTGTGCTACGCCATGGATCGTTTTTAACCTTAGAGTATTAGTACTCCTTGAGGACCGGGTTTGGCGTTCTCAGCCTGTTTATCTACCTGTGAAGATACACAGGCTGGGAACTGAATGCCTTTCGCCCGTGCTGCTGCGGCAGTGGCTGCTGATCCCCAAGATCTATTACATAAAACTGTACATGTATATTTATACAGTATGTGCTGACCAGCTTCCCCCCTGCATTCTGTGGTCGGATCTGTAGCTCAGGGGCAGCATCGGCTGCTGTTATAAATTGCAGAATACTTGTAATTACATTTCCATGTTTGTATCCAGTTATGTTATCAATGAGGGGTGTGTCATTAGCCCGACATCGGGATCCCAACTGCCCGGACTCAGACAGCTGGGGGAGCACAACGAAGCCCCTTGCGGGCTAAGGTCACAGTGGTTCGCTACGCTCACCACCTATTCTATCCTCCATCTATGAGGGTCCTGGACCTCCACGAGGGAGAATAGCTGGTGGCCATCGGGATCCCTAGTGTCAGGGTTTTAACAGTTGGGATTCCGACGTCGGTGTAATGACTGTCGGAATCTCGGCTGTCTGTCAGCCATCTGGCACCCATCAATGAGATGGTGTATAAGTATCAGTAATGTATAAACAATGCATTACTGGGCAGAAAAAGCAGAGACACCCAATAGCAAAATACCAGGAGAATGCACCCATTAAATGTAACCAACCTATACATGTACCAGATCTTGTGCTTAATAATACTTTCTATAAGCTGAAGTAATTGGAATCAATGACCAGTGTCTATTGTTGGGACATAATTCCTGGGAATTAACTAATTCACTAAAAGGAATGAAGAGGTTTCAAAATAACTTAAATTGTGTAATATCAGTAAAAACATGTTTATTATCCTTAACTCCACTAGTGTATGGTTTTCTCATTCATGAACACCATTTTGCTCAGGTCTATAGACAATGATCAATTGTTACTCAATACAATATTTTTCTCAAGAATTGAGATATATACGATCAAGTCCATATGGAGGTTGTTCTGATGTATGGCCAGCTTCAGACAGACTCATGGAAAATCCCCATATTCACTATATCCACTGCTATGCATTGCTGTTTCCAATTTCATGAATGCCCATCAGTATATATATTTAGTAACAATAGTAAGAAACCAGGTGCATTTTCTACCTAGGTGGTTGCAACTCAACATGTGTTATACTGTGTGTGGGAACACACACTGGGCCTTATTCTGCTTGGTGTGGTCCGTTCCGAATTCTTTCGGAGGGCGCATATTAGATGTCTGCGCACGCATAGGCAATGCAATGCGCATGTGCAACGTAGTGTCTCCGCACTCGTTCTCGCCAAGACCGTCCAGAAATGTGCACCGAATTGGCTCAGGAAATATGGGCGCAAGATGGGCGTCATGTGGGCGTACACAAGGGCGCATTTTCAAAGTGGGCAAAACTGGGCATAAATCTGGGCGTACACGTGGGAGTGTACGAACTGTGGTAGGCGTGCATTCGGACAGGACACCGACTGCAAGCGAACCAACACGCATGACATATGCGGTGTCCATAAGCAAGTTTCAGTTTGCGGAGAGCACTTGTTCATGCGTTAGGCATTCGGTTCGCCTAATTAGTACACCCTGAATTAGTGCACCTGAAGCACTCTCAGCTGCCCACAATACAATCCACTCGTCTACTCATTAGTGATTAATTACACTCTTTTCACAGGTTCAATTGGAACCACTAAGACAGGTAAAGGGACAACAAGGAAGTAATACCACTTAACATGATGTAATGGTTAATCTAAAGTGCTAGTAATGTGTTTAAGTATCAATTAGGAATTAATTGATTACATTTAAAAATAAACAATTTGTTATGAGGTTGGCTAATTGCATAAGTGTTGCAGAAGCATGAGTGCTGAATAGAGTAGTGAGGTTTGCGGAAATACACCAACTCGGTGCGTACGGCCGGCGTACCAGGATGAAACCATGCAAGCATGGGGAGAATATACGGTTAGGGCCATGGTGGGGATCAAACCCATGACCTTAGTGCTGTGAGGCAGTTATGCTAACCATTACACCATCCGTGCTGCCCCAATAGTTGTGCTTTGTGTGTTTTTTTATCAAGTTAGTGGAACATTTTGCATAAAACATAAGCATTATATTTAAAAATATTATGTTCATCTGCACAATAATTCAAGCAATCATATAAAATGCGGTTTCGTGAGCTATGTTGGTATTATATATAAAAACCAAGGTAGATGTGACTAATAACAAAGCACTTTTCCTGCTCCATCATGTGGGGCCATTTAAATGTATATGACCCCCTTTATATATAGCTTTCAGGCTTCTGTGATACCTGGATATGTAGGGTTAATCCTCTGTACAGTAATCAAAGGCTATCCCTGAACATAACTGGAAACCATAGTGACAATGAACAAAAGTCACAGCCTACCGTTATAAAATTCTATAACTTAATGGTTAAACACCCAAATGCAGCTAAGTGCAGTGCAATATAAATAGAAAAAAAAAAAAAAAAACAGCTGAGTTGAGCTTTCATGAACTAACTGAGTTAAGGGATAGGAATGACATCATAGCCAGTGAGCGCATAATGATCCCCAGCTGCTAGAATTTAAATGATGCTATTATTGTTGTTTTATATACAATGTAGCTTCAATATCTGTCAGACGTTTATTTTTTTTCTTGGAAAAAAAAATCTTACATTTCTCATGGCAAGTAATATGGCAACTTATTACAGTAATGTTTATAAAAACAATGAAAAAAAAACCCATCTGTTATTCCCATCAAAGAGTTACCATAACATGCTGCATGTTGCAATAAAAATACATTTCAAGTCATCATATTTTCCTCCTGAACTTTTATCACTGTGTACGTCAAACATACTGAAGTGATTACTTGCAGAATATTACCTACATCATGGGAGCTTCATAAGAAAAAGATGTGAGGACAGGCAACAGAATGCAAAGCAGCAGACTCCTCTCTAGGGTTTTTTTTTTTTTTTTTACTATGTCACCAAAGTGCATTCTTTTAAGTAAAAATAAATATGCTTTGTGATCCAGTCCTGAAATGCTAAGGTATGATGATGTTATTTGTCAAGCAGCCCAAAAAAGTCCTCGCTCAGAAACTTGCCAGAAGAGGGAGAGAGAGAGAGAAAACAACTGTTCTCCCAGCTGTTTCCTGTCTACAGTGTCTGTAAATGTAGATAAATGTGAGGATTTTCTGTAAATCCTTCTTCTGTTTGCTAAATCTGACTGTCACTGCTAAAATCAGAGCAGATCCTACGCAATGGAGTAAAGTCCTAATATTCAAATGTGACATAGCTCTGAATCTCTCTGGATTTCTTTTTTTTTTTTTTTTTTTTCTAGTTATCACAGCTAGCAATCTCATTTCAGACCCTGTACTTAAAGAAGCCATGGAAAAAAACAACTGTCTCTCAACACAATTATTTAAGTGCTACTTTTGTGATATCTTAAAGGTAACTCATTTCTTATTTCATCTCATTTTTTTATTAATATTTTAATATCTAATGAATGGAAACATTTGCTGTGTCTCTTTTATCTGTAAGAATGCTTAAAGTAGACTGTTCATCCCAGCTGTCATAGAGCAGTGGTTTTGCCATAACAAAAATGCTGAATGGGCATTTGTTGCATGTGATCCACAATTGTGTGTGCATATATATATATATATATATATATATATATATATATATATATAAATAGATTGTTTTGCTATGTTGTCCTGTAAATAATATGTAACATATGCACTATTTTAGATTCTTATGGGTAACATGTGACTTATTGATAGTTAATGGGTTTGTGTTGCATACCTGTGCATATATTGTAATACTTCTGATACAATACAGTGTGTTACACCTGTGCAAGAGCATTTACTATTGGAGGTATGCATAGGCTAACTTGGCAGCTGGGTAAAGGCTTTTCCACTTGTTAATCAACTTTATGCCTGTGTGCAAACCCTTTAATATAGAAGCATCTAGTTCTGACATTTAGAATATTTATGATTATTGTATTAGTTGCATGTGCCTTCCCTATGGCTAATACAGCTGCCTGGAAGGCATTATCACCTGTCTTCAGTGCAAGTTTAGATTATTGTACTAGTTAACAAACAAGCCTCTTAGCTCTTGATATTCCCTGGGAGCTGTGAAAATGCTTGCAGATGTGTGATTTAACATCATTTTCTAATGATTCACCCTGTTACTGGATCATTTCTACTGCTCAGTCACATTCTAGTGGTTTCAGAGGAACAGTCTGACTGTGAAGAGTTCATGTGTTGTATTATATATTTAAGGCTTTTATTCTGCACCATTTATATCTTTTGTATTTCAATACTTTTCACATATTTGGTCCGACTGGATTTAGTGACCTTTCTAGCAGTTGCTGGCCGGGCTTCAAGTTTCCTTTCTCAGCATAAAAAAAGTTTCTGAAAGCTGAAGTTTTCTTTTTTACATTGTTGGAATGGAATGCGCTAATGCCATTGGATCAGCCACTTCAAGCATTCGCTTTAGGCCCAATCCATAAAACATGTGATCGCTGCACATTTGTAACTTATTTGTTTTAGGCACAAAGAAAGTGACAAACATATTGTAATGATCTTTAAAACAGAGTCTTTTATCTTGGCTGCCAGAGTTTTATACTGTTCTGTTTGTTTTTGGGGAAATGGAATGGTGTTATTGTTGGTTATACTCTGAGTTCAAAATGCTTAAAGTCAACCTTCTATTTCAATAAATCTGTCCTTTTATTGTGCTGCAAGTAATAGAAAATATCAGTAATGGCTGAAAACGCACTTAGCTCTGTTACAGTAGAACATGAATGGAAAGTTGTAGAGTGTAGCATGAGTAGTGTAGAATGTGTAGCATTAAACCAAGTAGAGAGTAGTAGACTGTGTAGAGTATAGACCGTGAAAAGTAAAATGTAAAGTAGGGTGTAGCGCAGATGTTTTAGTTCAGGTTTTAGTGATATCCGGGCGGCAGCACCGATGGTTAAATCAAAATAACGGAGGGAGTCACCTGCGCTCAAGCATGAATATCGCTAAAACCTGGACTTTTATTATGCTTTGGGGACTGAGGTTGGGAATGCCTGGTGTAGAGTGTAGAATGTACTGTACAAAGTGTAGAATGTGTACAGCAGGGGTCCTCACAGTCCTCAAGGCACACTACAGTCCAGGTTTTAAGGATAGCCATATTTGGTCAAAGATGAACTAATTAGTACCTCCATTTATTTTATCAAACATGGATATCACTAATACCTGGAATGTAAGTGTTCCTTAAGTTTTGAGTTTGGGAAATACTGATATATAGTATATACTGTGCAGCCACCATGTGGAAAGTTTAGTATAGTTGCAGAGTTTCCCAAACTCTGCTATTACAGTCCAGTGCTTGAGCACTGGTGACTTCATTAGTACCACACCCAATTTGATTTAGCCATCTGGACTCAAGCATGGATATCCTTAAGACTTGGACTGTAATGGAGGAGTTTTGGAAACTCTATAGTGTAATAGAATGTAGAGTAGCTGTACAGTGGACAATGTGTTATAGAGGGCATGTATTATACATTGTAGGAAATGTAGTATGTAGAGTTTACAATGCATAGTATGTAATGTAAAGTGTATGTATTATTTAATGAACGATGGGCAGTGTAGTATGTGGAATGTACAGTTTATGCTGAGTTTACCAAGTAGTACCGTAAAAACTCGGACAATTGTAGATGTCAGACAACATGTCTACTATGTCTACACAGTCTTTTTCAGACATACAAGACTAAACGGGAGCGATTACTTTAAGTGGAGTCATTAGCATTGGTGTCACCCAGTGTGGATTCCTTACTGTATTACTGTATGTGCGCAAAATACGGACATTAATGGACATGGCCTCATGGCGCAACTGGGTGTCTGATGTTTTGGGGGCATAACTGCATATAATGCATCTGTTCTTGTCATGCTGGGGGCTTGTCCAGCTCTCCTTGAACCTAAACCACCCCCAACCACCCAAATTCCCACCCTTACTAGTGACTCCACTGGCTACTGTAGGAGTATGTGAACTATCATGTCAGCATCCTTTCCCATGTTCTTTCACATTCTAAGAAAATGTCAGACATGGCCTTACAGAGACTGACAGTAGTCCTGAAAGGCCATGGTATGCCTGTCTGTGACCACTAAATCTACCCAAAATTCAAATGCCTTAATCAAGAATGTAGTACATGGCAAAATGGGCCATGGTAAAAATTCATCCTGCTAGGGAAGGGTATTACAGTAACGATTTGTGTTCCATGTGACACTGTCTTCAATTATTTGCAAAGTTAAAGGCCACCTTCTACAAGTTATAGTGCCAGCAAGGTACCAGCCACTCCCAGACAGACAGCAAACTATGTGGAACGGTATTCTGTGTCATACAACATCAGCAGCAGTGCAACACTCCAGTCTCTCAGGTAGCTGTAATGCTGTGTACACACCAGTACAATCTGCATAAGATCCAGATGCGATTACAATTTAGACTATCTGCATACAATTTACACTATCTGCATTCAATTTAGACTATATAGTGCAGATCTGCACTATATAGACAGGGCAGCCAAGACTTTCTGGTTAAGATATGGGAGCGCGCATCTTGAACGCATCTGGATCGCTTGGGATAAAACCCATACAATCTGCATGAGATCCAGATAAGATTTTGACTATATAGTCAAAATCTTATCTGGATCTTATGCAGATTGTATCAGTGTGTACACAGCATAAGTCACCATTTCTTTCTGCACCTGTGGAGAGGGCAATCCTGATAGAACCATGGGGGCAATGTCACAGGGCACTGCTGGTATGACTATATAGACACTGTAAGAATTACACAGTTAAATAACTTTCACTAGTTTCCAGAGAGGCTAATGTGTCCCTTGCAATATGTGTTCTCAGACTGGTCCCTATTTTTGCGTTCTGACAAAGGAGGTTCTTCTAGACTGTGAGGAACTTCATGAACTTAGGTGTGCATGCTCCGTGGGGAGGTATTCTGGGAAATTCTGCCAATAATGGAATTTGATGTTATAATCCTGTCAAGGGCAAACAGTAATGCCTGACTTGTATAATAATATTTTTTAGTTTAGGGCCCCTCCCCCTATGTACTATATATTGTGTATTCATACACACTGGAAGGAACTAGAGACGCCTTCCTCCTTAACTAGCACCCCACCCACCTGTCCCAAATTTGATTTTAATCAGGTTGGAGTCCCAACATTCAAGACTGCACACCTCAGCTTGGCACTATGAGGGTAAGTCCTACTATACATATATGCTGAGTGTTAGTCTGTGGGACTGTGTTTGGGGTGCAGGGCTCTTTGGGCTGCTGTTGCTGGGCTGCTCCATGGCATCATATCGTACACTTTCCTTCACCCCTTTAGTTTGTTTAATATATATGTAGCACCCTTCACATTTATTATTACCAATTACTTAGGTAAGTCTTATCACATATAATTTCCCCTATCCCTTTTACTATCACTTCAATTTCACACTAATGTGATGCCATGGGGTGGCTCTGCTGGGCTGGCCTGGGGGGTCCTGTGCCCTGGACCTGTCTCAGAGTAGTGTTAGGGACTTGTCCTATTGAGGTAACCTGGACGTGGTGGACAAGCCGATAATAATGGCCATCATTATGCTAATAACCTCCAATGCAATATAGCAAAGTTATTAAAAGGTTTAGCATTTATATTTAGTGTGCACCTGCAAACTCCTCCTCCTGCTTGCTGCACTACAGGTCTCAGCAGGTAGCACCTCATATGTCCAGGGTGTGCAGTTTAGGGCCCCTCCCCCTATGTAGTATGTGGAATGTACAGTTTATGCTGAGTTTACCAAGTAGTACCGTAAAAACTCGGACAATTGTAGATGTCAGACAACATGTCTACTATGTCTACACAGTCTTTTTCAGACATACAAGACTAAACGGGAGCGATTACTTTAAGTGGAGTCATTAGCATTGGTGTCACCCAGTGTGGATTCCTTACTGTATTACTGTATGTGCGCAAAATACGGACATTAATGGACATGGCCTCATGGCGCAACTGGGTGTCTGATGTTTTGGGGGCATAACTGCATATAATGCATCTGTTCTTGTCATGCTGGGGGCTTGTCCAGCTCTCCTTGAACCTAAACCACCCCCAACCACCCAAATTCCCACCCTTACTAGTGACTCCACTGGCTACTGTAGGAGTATGTGAACTATCATGTCAGCATCCTTTCCCATGTTCTTTCACATTCTAAGAAAATGTCAGACATGGCCTTACAGAGACTGACAGTAGTCCTGAAAGGCCATGGTATGCCTGTCTGTGACCACTAAATCTACCCAAAATTCAAGTGCCTTAATCAAGAATGTAGTACATGGCAAAATGGGCCATGGTAAAAATTCATCCTGCTAGGGAAGGGTCATTACAGTAACGATTTGTGTTCCATGTGACACTGTCTTCAATTATTTGCAAAGTTAAAGGCCACCTTCTACAAGTTATAGTGCCAGCAAGGTACCAGCCACTCCCAGACAGACAGCAAACTATGTGGAACGGTATTCTGTGTCATACAACATCAGCAGCAGTGCAACACTCCAGTCTCTCAGGTAGCTGTAAGTCACCATTTCTTTCTGCACCTGTGGAGAGGGCAATCCTGATAGAACCATGGGGGCAATGTCACAGGGCACTGCTGGTATGACTATATAGACACTGTAAGAATTACACAGTTAAATAACTTTCACTAGTTTCCAGAGAGGCTAATGTGTCCCTTGCAATCTGTGTTCTCAGACTGGTCCCTATTTTTGCGTTCTGACAAAGGAGGTTCTTCTAGACTGTGAGGAACTTCATGAACTTAGGTGTGCATGCTCCGTGGGGAGGTATTCTGGGAAATTCTGCCAATAATGGAATTTGATGTTATAATCCTGTCAAGGGCACACAGTAATGCCTGACTGGTATAATAATATTTTTTAGTTTAGGGCCCCTCCCCCTATGTACTATATATTGTGTATTCATACACACTGGAAGGAACTAGAGACGCCTTCCTCCTTAACTAGCACCCCACCCACCTGTCCCAAATTTGATTTTAATCAGGTTGGAGTCCCAACATTCAAGACTGCACACCTCAGCTTGGCACTATGAGGGTAAGTCCTACTATACATATATGCTGAGTGTTAGTCTGTGGGACTGTGTTTGGGGTGCAGGGCTCTTTGGGCTGCTGTTGCTGGGCTGCTCCATGGCATCATATCGTACACTTTCCTTCACCCCTTTAGTTTGTTTAATATATATGTAGCACCCTTCACATTTATTATTACCTCTTACTTAGGTAAGTCTTATCACATATAATTTCCCCTATCCCTTTTACTTTCACTTCAATTTCACACTAATGTGATGCCATGGGGTGGCCCTGCTGGGCTGGCCTGGGGGGTCCTGTGCCCTGGACCTGTCTCAGAGTAGTGTTAGGGACTTGTCCTATTGAGGTAACCTGGACGTGGTGGACAAGCCGATAATAATGGCCATCATTATGCTAATAACCTCCAATGCAATATAGCAAAGTTATTAAAAGGTTTAGCATTTATATTTAGTGTGCACCTGCAAACTCCTCCTCCTGCTTGCTGCACTACAGGTCTCAGCAGGTAGCACCTCATATGTCCAGGGTGTGCAGTTTAGGGCCCCTCCCCCTATGTAGTATGTGGAATGTACAGTTTATGCTGAGTTTACCAAGTAGTACCGTAAAAACTCGGACAATTGTAGATGTCAGACAACATGTCTACTATGTCTACACAGTCTTTTTCAGACATACAAGACTAAACGGGAGCGATTACTTTAAGTGGAGTCATTAGCATTGGTGTCACCCAGTGTGGATTCCTTACTGTATTACTGTATGTGCGCAAAATACGGACATTAATGGACATGGCCTCATGGCGCAACTGGGTGTCTGATGTTTTGGGGGCATAACTGCATATAATGCATCTGTTCTTGTCATGCTGGGGGCTTGTCCAGCTCTCCTTGAACCTAAACCACCCCCAACCACCCAAATTCCCACCCTTACTAGTGACTCCACTGGCTACTGTAGGAGTATGTGAACTATCATGTCAGCATCCTTTCCCATGTTCTTTCACATTCTAAGAAAATGTCAGACATGGCCTTACAGAGACTGACAGTAGTCCTGAAAGGCCATGGTATGCCTGTCTGTGACCACTAAATCTACCCAAAATTCAAGTGCCTTAATCAAGAATGTAGTACATGGCAAAATGGGCCATGGTAAAAATTCATCCTGCTAGGGAAGGGTCATTACAGTAACGATTTGTGTTCCATGTGACACTGTCTTCAATTATTTGCAAAGTTAAAGGCCACCTTCTACAAGTTATAGTGCCAGCAAGGTACCAGCCACTCCCAGACAGACAGCAAACTATGTGGAACGGTATTCTGTGTCATACAACATCAGCAGCAGTGCAACACTCCAGTCTCTCAGGTAGCTGTAAGTCACCATTTCTTTCTGCACCTGTGGAGAGGGCAATCCTGATAGAACCATGGGGGCAATGTCACAGGGCACTGCTGGTATGACTATATAGACACTGTAAGAATTACACAGTTAAATAACTTTCACTAGTTTCCAGAGAGGCTAATGTGTCCCTTGCAATCTGTGTTCTCAGACTGGTCCCTATTTTTGCGTTCTGACAAAGGAGGTTCTTCTAGACTGTGAGGAACTTCATGAACTTAGGTGTGCATGCTCCGTGGGGAGGTATTCTGGGAAATTCTGCCAATAATGGAATTTGATGTTATAATCCTGTCAAGGGCACACAGTAATGCCTGACTGGTATAATAATATTTTTTAGTTTAGGGCCCCTCCCCCTATGTACTATATATTGTGTATTCATACACACTGGAAGGAACTAGAGACGCCTTCCTCCTTAACTAGCACCCCACCCACCTGTCCCAAATTTGATTTTAATCAGGTTGGAGTCCCAACATTCAAGACTGCACACCTCAGCTTGGCACTATGAGGGTAAGTCCTACTATACATATATGCTGAGTGTTAGTCTGTGGGACTGTGTTTGGGGTGCAGGGCTCTTTGGGCTGCTGTTGCTGGGCTGCTCCATGGCATCATATCGTACACTTTCCTTCACCCCTTTAGTTTGTTTAATATATATGTAGCACCCTTCACATTTATTATTACCTCTTACTTAGGTAAGTCTTATCACATATAATTTCCCCTATCCCTTTTACTTTCACTTCAATTTCACACTAATGTGATGCCATGGGGTGGCCCTGCTGGGCTGGCCTGGGGGGTCCTGTGCCCTGGACCTGTCTCAGAGTAGTGTTAGGGACTTGTCCTATTGAGGTAACCTGGACGTGGTGGACAAGCCGATAATAATGGCCATCATTATGCTAATAACCTCCAATGCAATATAGCAAAGTTATTAAAAGGTTTAGCATTTATATTTAGTGTGCACCTGCAAACTCCTCCTCCTGCTTGCTGCACTACAGGTCTCAGCAGGTAGCACCTCATATGTCCAGGGTGTGCAGTTTAGGGCCCCTCCCCCTATGTAGTATGTGGAATGTACAGTTTATGCTGAGTTTACCAAGTAGTACCGTAAAAACTCGGACAATTGTAGATGTCAGACAACATGTCTACTATGTCTACACAGTCTTTTTCAGACATACAAGACTAAACGGGAGCGATTACTTTAAGTGGAGTCATTAGCATTGGTGTCACCCAGTGTGGATTCCTTACTGTATTACTGTATGTGCGCAAAATACGGACATTAATGGACATGGCCTCATGGCGCAACTGGGTGTCTGATGTTTTGGGGGCATAACTGCATATAATGCATCTGTTCTTGTCATGCTGGGGGCTTGTCCAGCTCTCCTTGAACCTAAACCACCCCCAACCACCCAAATTCCCACCCTTACTAGTGACTCCACTGGCTACTGTAGGAGTATGTGAACTATCATGTCAGCATCCTTTCCCATGTTCTTTCACATTCTAAGAAAATGTCAGACATGGCCTTACAGAGACTGACAGTAGTCCTGAAAGGCCATGGTATGCCTGTCTGTGACCACTAAATCTACCCAAAATTCAAGTGCCTTAATCAAGAATGTAGTACATGGCAAAATGGGCCATGGTAAAAATTCATCCTGCTAGGGAAGGGTCATTACAGTAACGATTTGTGTTCCATGTGACACTGTCTTCAATTATTTGCAAAGTTAAAGGCCACCTTCTACAAGTTATAGTGCCAGCAAGGTACCAGCCACTCCCAGACAGACAGCAAACTATGTGGAACGGTATTCTGTGTCATACAACATCAGCAGCAGTGCAACACTCCAGTCTCTCAGGTAGCTGTAAGTCACCATTTCTTTCTGCACCTGTGGAGAGGGCAATCCTGATAGAACCATGGGGGCAATGTCACAGGGCACTGCTGGTATGACTATATAGACACTGTAAGAATTACACAGTTAAATAACTTTCACTAGTTTCCAGAGAGGCTAATGTGTCCCTTGCAATCTGTGTTCTCAGACTGGTCCCTATTTTTGCGTTCTGACAAAGGAGGTTCTTCTAGACTGTGAGGAACTTCATGAACTTAGGTGTGCATGCTCCGTGGGGAGGTATTCTGGGAAATTCTGCCAATAATGGAATTTGATGTTATAATCCTGTCAAGGGCACACAGTAATGCCTGACTGGTATAATAATATTTTTTAGTTTAGGGCCCCTCCCCCTATGTACTATATATTGTGTATTCATACACACTGGAAGGAACTAGAGACGCCTTCCTCCTTAACTAGCACCCCACCCACCTGTCCCAAATTTGATTTTAATCAGGTTGGAGTCCCAACATTCAAGACTGCACACCTCAGCTTGGCACTATGAGGGTAAGTCCTACTATACATATATGCTGAGTGTTAGTCTGTGGGACTGTGTTTGGGGTGCAGGGCTCTTTGGGCTGCTGTTGCTGGGCTGCTCCATGGCATCATATCGTACACTTTCCTTCACCCCTTTAGTTTGTTTAATATATATGTAGCACCCTTCACATTTATTATTACCTCTTACTTAGGTAAGTCTTATCACATATAATTTCCCCTATCCCTTTTACTTTCACTTCAATTTCACACTAATGTGATGCCATGGGGTGGCCCTGCTGGGCTGGCCTGGGGGGTCCTGTGCCCTGGACCTGTCTCAGAGTAGTGTTAGGGACTTGTCCTATTGAGGTAACCTGGACGTGGTGGACAAGCCGATAATAATGGCCATCATTATGCTAATAACCTCCAATGCAATATAGCAAAGTTATTAAAAGGTTTAGCATTTATATTTAGTGTGCACCTGCAAACTCCTCCTCCTGCTTGCTGCACTACAGGTCTCAGCAGGTAGCACCTCATATGTCCAGGGTGTGCAGTTTAGGGCCCCTCCCCCTATGTAGTATGTGGAATGTACAGTTTATGCTGAGTTTACCAAGTAGTACCGTAAAAACTCGGACAATTGTAGATGTCAGACAACATGTCTACTATGTCTACACAGTCTTTTTCAGACATACAAGACTAAACGGGAGCGATTACTTTAAGTGGAGTCATTAGCATTGGTGTCACCCAGTGTGGATTCCTTACTGTATTACTGTATGTGCGCAAAATACGGACATTAATGGACATGGCCTCATGGCGCAACTGGGTGTCTGATGTTTTGGGGGCATAACTGCATATAATGCATCTGTTCTTGTCATGCTGGGGGCTTGTCCAGCTCTCCTTGAACCTAAACCACCCCCAACCACCCACATTCCCACCCTTACTAGTGACTCCACTGGCTACTAACTGTAGGAGTATGTGAACTATCATGTCAGCATCCTTTCCCATGTTCTTTCACATTCTAAGAAAATGTCAGACATGGCCTTACAGAGACTGACAGTAGTCCTGAAAGGCCATGGTATGCCTGTCTGTGACCACTAAATCTACCCAAAATTCAAGTGCCTTAATCAAGAATGTAGTACATGGCAAAATGGGCCATGGTAAAAATTCATCCTGCAAGGGAAGGGTATTACAGTAACGATTTGTGTTCCATGTGACACTGTCTTCAATTATTTGCAAAGTTAAAGGCCACCTTCTACAAGTTATAGTGCCAGCAAGGTACCAGCCACTCCCAGACAGACAGCAAACTATGTGGAACGGTATTCTGTGTCATACAACATCAGCAGCAGTGCAACACTCCAGTCTCTCAGGTAGCTGTAAGTCACCATTTCTTTCTGCACCTGTGGAGAGGGCAATCCTGATAGAACCATGGGGGCAATGTCACAGGGCACTGCTGGTATGACTATATAGACACTGTAAGAATTACACAGTTAAATAACTTTCACTATTTTCCAGAGAGGCTAATGTGTCCCTTGCAATCTGTGTTCTCAGACTGGTCCCTATTTTTGTGTTCTGACAAAGGAGGTTCTTCTAGACTGTGAGGAACTTCATGAACTTAGGTGTGCATGCTCCGTGGGGAGGTATTCTGGGAAATTCTGCCAATAATGGAATTTGATGTTATAATCCTGTCAAGGGCACACAGTAATGCCTGACTTGTATAATAATATTTTTCCAATGCTGATGTATCAATGTGTAGACACTGGTCTAGTTCATGTGTCCGCAATATAGATATAATCATGGGTGGGCACAGCTCCTACTATCATGTAGGGGGAGCATGGATTTTATAATGTGTGAAAACTGTTAGCATGAATGGGAATGGGCACTGGTATTATATTTTAGAACACTGGCAGGATAGGAGCACATCTGGTATAACACTGTGTGTGTGTGCGTGGGTGTTATATCAGGGGTGTTCTGCTAATGCCTCCCTGACATAGTTATAGAAGTGTCCTCCAGCTTGTTATGCTAATTAGGCATAATGTTTTTTCCATGTTGTCTGAAGAGGGTTTTTTTGTCATTATCTTTATTGTTACCCATAATTATTTTACATAAGAGTATATGAAATGAGGAACTATTATACTAGTATGTTCGTTGTACAAAATACAAAGATAGCACGCAGCTAACCAACTGTTGGATGGTTAATGTTATTGTACTGTATGTAATATGTTTTTCTATTTATTATTATTTGGCAGGTTAAAATGCACACAATGACCTACATTCATCTCATTTACCTGAGCTTATGTCTACTCACCATAAGCCAGTCAGCGGCTGCTGGTCAAGAAACACTCTGCGGTGCTGAATTAGTGGACACCCTTCAGTTTGTATGTGGAGAGAGGGGATTCTTTTTCAGTAAGCTGTTCTATTTTCTTATTTGTTTACTTTAAGTTCAATGTATTTTAAATGCAAATTAAGGTTCATGTGTACTCAGTAAGCAAAACGTGACAGAGAAGGGCTGTGAAGTCTAACGTAAAACCCTGTACAGTGGAAGGCTACAGAGTTTTGGAGGGGGTAGCAAGTACAAGTTAATGGTCCATGGCACCAGAGCACATGCCCACGTTTACAATAATATGATTATGGAAAGTGTTACATTTGCAACCATAATGCTGGGAATGTTGGAAGGTATTTACATATCACTGCAGCTCTGCATAGCAACTGTCACTTGGTGCATGGTATTGACTGGGTGTTTATAGTAGGGGGAATGAGGCCTAAGGCTGTGGAAGTGCAGGATTTCCCCCTAGTTATACATGGAAGAAATGCTCCCAGTGTTACATGGCCATACTCAGGTGATGTGTGACCATGCATTTTCCCAATCACACATTGTGGAGGGAATGTAAACGCAAAAGTAACAATAATGCCTTCTTTATTTGCTTTTGGCACCAGAGTGGGGCTTTCCAACCCAGTCACTACACCAGTCATGCCTTCTGGTTTTATGATACATTGATGAATTCATTCGAAGTTGGGGCTTTCTGAACAAATGGCGCTATGGCATAACTGTGCTTTACCTCCTAGCATTAGTATCCAAATAAATTTTAGGAAATGTCTGTTGCTATGGGATTTAGTATGTTTACAAACATTTCTGTATATACGCATTATTGCTTTCTGAGACATACTCCTGTATACAGGATCCCAAAGGAAGGAATATATACTTTACAAGCTCACAGGGCCAGATGCACTAAGCTTCAAAAGTGATACAATGGAGAGTGATAAACAGCCAACCAATCAGCTCCCACCTCACATTTTTCAAACACAGCCTGTGACATGGCAGGCAGGAGCTGATTGGCTGGCTGTTTGTCACTCTCCATTTTATCACTTTTGAAGCTTAGTGCATCTGGCCCTCTAACTGTTTATTGTTAAGCGGATTCTTTGAACATAACTTCCGTATAACTTGTCTGCTGTTCCTCCATGTAATTCTCGTTTTCCATGTGGTATCCAATGTGTGTATGCATTTTAAAGGAATGCAATAAACAGTGTTACGCTTAGAAAAACACATTTTAAAAGGGAGCAAATTTCTATATTAACAACATTTATACTGTATGAGCCGAAAAAATCCTCTTGACTAATACTTTTGTTTTGTTTGTTTCTGTGACACAATATGATTGGTTTACATTCACAAGCTTTGTGTTTTAGTGGAGCTGCAGGACCAATCAGAATCACTAGTTTTTTCATTGATTTTCTTTAGGGATTTAGGGCCAGATGTACTAAGCTTTGAAAAGTGATGAAATGGAGAGTGAAAAACAACCAGCCAATCATGTTGTAACTGCCATTTTACAAACACAGTCTGTGACATGACAAGTACAGTTGGAGCTGATTGGCAGTTTGTTTATCATTCTTCATTTTATCACTTTTCAAGCTTAGTACATCTGGCCCTGAGATTTAATAAGGCTGTGCTACCACACATGTATAGGAGAGGCTTTGGATATGCCTAGGCATGTTTCATGTGTGCCATTCTTTCACAGTACTGGTGTCTAGTCAACACCCTCCAGTACAGTGAGCTCACCCCTGCTCTGTCCTGTAGGATGTAACTTAAAGGATGTGAATGTTTACTTATCATGCATGTAGGAAAAATAATTCTTCATTTTTTAAGATCTTCTTGACCTGACATATTTCATTTAAAGCAATGTACTTACCCTTTTCAATGAGTTTGATGTCACCTTATCAATTGCAAGAGGACTAATATTGATGAGCTAAGAAATATAATAAAAATGAACTGCCAGCTGTTAGGGTAAACCTCAGCACACATGGAAGGGGTATTCAGTTAAGTGCTGTTTTTTTTTCAAATTTTGCCATTTTTAGGTTGAATTTACATTTAACCTATTAAAGTGCCAATATTTCAAACTACTCACTGATTCACGTGTTTATGTCACAATTGCAGCCATTTTTGACTATATTTTAGTCATGTCACGCCAATGCCGTTTTGACTGAAAAAAGCTCATAAATGGATGCAATTGAATAGTAAAGTGCATTTTTTTTTTCATCTAGCCAAAATAACGGACTTATTTAAATATCACCCATGGTCTTTTGTGATACCCAGTTTTAGCGGAAGATATATAGATTTGTGGGCCAAACCATCGGCACGTGAAGCATGTCTTAATGATTTTACATTTCGTATTGCAACTGACATTCTTACTGATCAAGTGTGTATGTTCGCTTCAGGGCATGCACAGATTGCTAACACACTAAGGACCTTATTCTGGTTGCAAATTCGCAGCCCTGCGAGTCCACCAGACGCCGCCCTGAGAATGCTGCTACGCATGCCCCCCCCCCCCCCCTCACATGCCGCATTCATGAGCATAGGCTGCAAATGGATGTTTAACATTAACATCCATTCGCAGGCTGTGTGGGAACACCCACATCAGACGATGATCGCTAACCATCGAATGATGTGGAAGGCACATGCACATCTAAGGTTACTATGAGGTTATTGAGGTTACTCTATTGCATGGGCTTTCAGAAGGAAGTGAGGGGGGGGGGCAGCTGATGGCATCCAGTGATGTCAGCTGCCTAGCCCCGACACCCATGTAACTGGCCAATTTTCATGGGAACGCCCAGCATTTTCATGCTGGACGTTCCCATGGGCGCAACTATCTACCGCCGCCCAACACCTTCCTGCCCTAGCCTTGGGTGCATGCACCCTGCGAGCGGTCTGTTTGCAGTAGCCGCACATACCCGGCGTATGCACATGCGCAGAAATGCGGCTGCACATGCACATACACAAAACAGTGGTCACCATGCGAATGTATGGTACTTGCGAACATTCTAGAGGTGCTTGAAGTGCCATAGGTGTGGCCTGCCCCCAAAGGCCAGTGTGGGTACAGTGTTGGCTCCTACACAGTGACAAGAGACAGGTCCCACACGTAATGTTACCGTTTAGCACACGGCTCCTATCCCTCCCTAGTGATGACACTGAATGAGTGCACCTAGAATAATTTTCTATATCTATAATTAATCTGATTGCACATGGCATACCTTCTGTGTCATCTTGCTTCTGAGTCATTTTCCTAACAGGAAAGCTATTGAACATTGGGGCTAATTCAGCACCCATCGCAAACTAGCGTTAATTATACACATGCAATTGCGTGCATGCACTACCCCTTCAACTGCGGTCACATTCAGTAAAATGCGACTGTAGTCTAAGCATTAATGGGGGGGGGGGTGGATATGTGGCGTTGCAGGGACGTCGGCATTATGAGATTGTTTGCTAGGCCCAAAACATGGAGGGCTCAGTCATGCGAGGTGGTTTGCCCTGTGTTGGGCAGCCTCCCACATGCTAGCAGTGGGAGTTGTACTTTTGTGTCTCTTTGCAAAACTACACTTCATACTGAGTTACTCCCAAAGCACAGTAAGATGTGAGTAGTCTATTTATGAAGCTTAAAATTGCAGTCAGGCCTCAGAAACCAACTGTTGAAGAAGTGAGTATTTGGAAATCTTCTGTGATCGCAGCGTCAGTCCATTTAAATGTTAATGCTGATTGTGAAAAATTCCCCAACTTCAAAAAATGTAGCTACATTTTCATTCAACCTGACAGCGCGCCGTGTCTTCCCGCGTGTGTGAGACGTTCACGAGCCCTATTCATGGTAATGGGGCATGCGAGTGAGAGGGATTGTGGGATTCATTTTCACTGACTCATAGTAACGGTAATTGTAGTTTTTCAGTATAAATACTAGTGGATTTCCTCATCCAGATGGGAAATGGAATATAGAAAATGTGTCAGCTATATACTTTTAAAGTGGGTTATAACATAGCCAATAAATTTAAATTTATAGCTCTTTATAGAATTCTTTAACATCTTAAAGGAGGTGATAGGTGAAGAACTGCAGTGTGAAAGCACAATATGCCTTTGAAAGCATTCAGCGAGAAAGGCCTGGCATGAAACACGTTGCAATTTACTCGTACAATTTTAATTCAAATTGCACCTGTTTATTTTCCCTTGAGATGTGATACACAGTCCCGTATAGTCAATATCGCATGGCAAAAAAAAATATGTGCAGGCAGGTATTTTTTAACTCTATCGCATGTACCCTGTAATTGACTATTGTAGTGTAGTCAAAAATCGCATGTAGCTCAGATAGCACCCAGTATACTGTACAGTCCAAATTGTATAGCTCAAATTGTATGGCTCAAATGGCACCTAGCACACATGTCAACCTGTGTGGGCACATTAATTATTTTCACAGGGATCATTGCCAGTGACATGGGGTGGGACGCCTCTCTCCGCCACATATTGCCGGCTACTGCTTAGATAATTATCGTATATGCACTAACATATGCAATAATTATTGCAAAGGACATCTCTTGCGTTAAGAGCTGCCCTTTGTGTTGCGGCGGCGATGTGCAGCGGCTCCCTGGTGGCTCCCCCTCCCTCCCTTACCTGGCACTGATACTGCTGCGGGTGGGTTCTCCTCCTCCCTGTACCCGGAAGAGGATGTGCAGTGCAGCACTGTGCTGCCCAGACACAGGTGAGGGGGGGGTCCTCAGGGGTCTGTGTGGGGCGGCACTGGGTCGCGTTAAGAAGCCCCTAGATGGGTGGTTTTTCCTGCATATTAAAATGCGGTAAAAACTCAGATAGCAGGTGTTTTTCCCCCTTTTTTCACTTAGTGCATCCCACTCATGAGGGGAGGCAAAGCAGGTGAGGAGAGTCTTTCCTGTCATACT
The DNA here is from genome assembly GCF_055691185.1 of Crinia signifera. Taxonomy (NCBI): domain Eukaryota; kingdom Metazoa; phylum Chordata; class Amphibia; order Anura; family Myobatrachidae; genus Crinia; species Crinia signifera. Next base: position 112,110,772 of record NC_139220.1, on the reverse strand, counting down.
CCAGTATAAGCCTGCAGGCTGCACACAGCAGGGAAATCATGTGACGGGAGTGAGCTGTGAATGGATATACAGGTTTTTGCTGGGCCGGGGCATCTTCGCTACCCATTTGCAGGTTTGGAAGGGTGGGATTACACTCTGGTGGGGTGGTGGCTAACTATTCCCACAGTGACCACGCGGCACTGCTAAGTCGCTGCTTTGCAATCAATATCTGTGTCATTGGTGTAACGCTGTCTTATGAGGTGTTGAATATATTTTATTTAAGTGCCTCCACCCCAAAAATAGTATATTAAGCTACCTTTTGTTTCTTCCCACCGTAACCTTATCACTCGAGATTCTTCACTGAACTTTGGATCAATAAGGTGATTAACTTAATGGTTATCATTAGCTTTCACAGTGACAACATTTCATATGCAACATTACCATAACAATATTTTACATGCTTATATATTATTCTGTATAAACTTTGACTACTGTATAGCCCTCCTTTACTTAGACCCTTTTTCTTTAATATATATGCATATATATCTTATTCCTGGTGAGAAATACCATCTGCTGACTGATCTTCTTTTCTTTTGGTATACCGAACTCCTGGCTTTGTTGGCTTTCCTTTCCCTGGTTAACTCATTTGTAATCCACGTGAGACATTATAAAATATCTTCTCCTATTTCACTTTTAATAAGGTTGTTTGTATCCAAAGGGGTCAACAGAGGTAGGGGTCCATGTGTCCTTATCTCAAAAGGTTGCTAGGTTGATGACCACTATGATATAGCTATATGTCTATCCGCCTCACAAGGGAGCTACTGTCTTTGCCGTACTAGTAATTTTTTTAGCATATAAGCCCATAAGCGATAAGTTCCTTTCTATGTCTTATGAAGCATACTTGAACGCTTTCTGTTATTTTACAGAAAAGGCTTCCCACGACGTTCAGCACAGGCCTGTAACGAGTGGGTATTTCCTCTCTTCCTTGGCCGGGGATCACCAGAATGTCCTCGTTGGTGATCGTCGGCGCAGAGGAAGTCCATCTGACTGGGTCGCGCGTGTGTCTCACACGCATGCGCGTCCCAGTTTCAGGAAGGCGCCGCTGCGGGTCCCTGTCCGTCTCCACTTCAGGGAGACGGGCAGGAATAGGGGGGACAGTGGGGCAGCAAGGGGCACCGGGGGAGGTGGCGGGGACCCGTAAACAGCTCCGTAGCCACGGCCCGGGCGAGCATCTCACGCACGTGAGCCCCTGGCGGGAGCCGGCTCAATCTGTAGGCTCCATCTGTATTTATTAAAGTTCTTACCATTGGCTGCAGTGTATTAGAATCCTTGCAGAAGAAAAGTCTATTACCTCCCTTTGTACTCATAAGGGGGTGAGAGAGAATACCCTTGCAGTAACTCTGTAGTAGTATCTCCCAGTAACTTAGGTGACAGTTTATATTTATAGGAAACTTTCTCTTTCTTTAACACTTGTTATTTGCATGCTGTGTTGCATGTATCCGAGGCTTAACAGTTTGTGATGCTGTAGTCTATAACCTGCACATTCCCCGGGTCCTTCGTCAGCCTGAGGACATTACCATGGACGGTGCGGAGGCTGATAGTCTGAGTAGGTGTGAAGCGAAGTTGCCCACTGGAGCTCCAGTGATGTGGCGCTCCTCCTCTATTACGCTCCCCCAACGTCACTATTCTTTCCCCCGGCTTCCCTGTCTCCAAGAAGTGTGGTTGGACTCACCTATCCTCTCCCTTTATTTAGCCTAAATAAAGCTGAAGTCCCAATTTCTGGGTTTCCTTTCCATCAGTAAGTTTTCCCTTTGTGTTCCTTATAAAGGGGACTTCTGAATGCTCTTTAAATGCGCTGTAGACAGATTAGCCCTGAGGTCTGTCAACCAAGAGTCTCTACTGCTGAAGTGTAATTGATGGTGTGTACACACGGTATAATCCAGCATGAGATTTTGACTATATAGTCAAAATCGCATGCAGATCGCATGCAGATCGCACAGGTTTTTTACCTTGCGATACCAATGCGCGCTCCCAAGACAGCACAAATCAAAACCCAGATAGACAGGGCAGCAATGACTATATAGTGCAAATCTAAAGCAGATAGCATGAATTGTATGTAAATAGCACATGAGTTAGCAAAGATTGTATAGCAAGTCGAATAGCAAAGAAATCTCACCATGTGTACACACCATTACGTCTCTCTCCGTGCCCAGCTATAATTGGTGCATGAATAGCCATTTCTATTTCTGGCGAAATCTTGGGACACATTACTGTAGGAGGCTGTCACTCCCCTTGTACTATCCCCTTCTGCAATGTATCTGCTATGTGACTCTAGGTGTCACTTGCACTCAATGTCAAGCTGCACCTTTTCGGCCTAATATGGGACTCTGAGGGTGGTCTAACTCACCACCCTCCCTCCTCTGTCCCTCTGTCCAGCATCCTCCAATGAGTTCTCGTGTTAAGTGCTGGCTACTTTATTCTGGCTCCTCCATCTCCTACTCTGAGCCAACTGACAAGCCAGGTTCAGCTCCATCTGCAGGCACACAGGAATGCCTCACCTTTCTCCTTGTGAGACTACAGGTCTCTGTCCCTCACTTACAGGTACCTCACAGCTCTCCCTCTTAAACATAGGGCAGTCTTTTCATAGAGTCCTCTCAGGTACCTCATCCTGACCTGTACTCCTCTCTTTTCCCTTTCCCTTTTCCTCTGCCCCTTCTCCTCTGACAGGGCAAATCACTCCCAGCTGTATATCACTACACCCTCTCTTCAACTGTCAGCAACATCTGTAAAATGTATATATATATATAGAGCGAGAAAGAGAGAGAGAGAGAGAGAGAGAGAGAGAGATAACCCTTTCACTGCGCTGTATAGATGTCGGCAGCACCTCTATAAGTCCCCCCTGTTAGTGGGGGAGAAAGATATATATATATATATATATATATATATATATATATATATATATATATATATATATAGCATCCAACAATTAAGTCCACTGCCATCAATGAAATCCAACAGTGTCACCAACACACCAAAATATTAACATTTAAAAAAAACCTAGCCATACAGTACACTACATTTAGTTCATATATTTACTGTTATTTAACATAGGATATGATATTTCAATACAGGCATTTTAACCAGGGGTACATTAGCATATTTTCACAATTGCTCTGCTTGGAAATGTGCAAATTTCTTTGCATGAATCATACTCCATATCTCAATGTTTTACTAAAATCCAGATGGAAAGCAAATTATGATTATTACTGATTACTGCTACTGTTAACAGCAAAGAGGTCAAGATCAGTTGCATATCAATAAAGTGTGCAAGGATTTCAGTGCATATGGGCCCCTGGGTTCAAAGGTGCCCACACTGCAAACCCTGCACCCATTAACTGACTGCTTTGTGATAGTAGAGCTTCACAAATCACCAGGAAAATGGCAATTCACATACCATCCAACTTAACTTTCCGTGGGAACGTCCCAGTTTTTGCACTGTTCCACAGCAGGGGGGAAAGTTGGGAGTCCCCCCTGTCACCCGGTGAGCAGTGGTGAATAGATGCTGTGTGCATGCGTACAGTGTTTATTCACAAAGCCAGAGGGGCTGCTGGGGGCATGGCTAGAAGCTCACAAAGCCTCTGGGCCATACCCCACAGCGCTAAAACAGGGGCGTAGTCTAGCAGAATTATTAGAATTGTAAGCCACGCCCCTTGCCAGTAGGCCATGCCCCAAATTTTTGCTGTCGTGGAGTCGAAAGTTGGGAGGTATGCATTAACAAGGTGATTGACAGGAAGTCTATGATTGGGGGTGGTAACCGGCATTTTCTGGGAGTGCCAGAAAAAACACAGGTGTCCAAGGAAACATGCAGGCATGCCTACGTGTTTGGAGGGAGGGTGTATGATGTCAACCCTGGCCTCGGTCATTGAATGGTGTTTTATGCATGCGCAGTAAGAAATTCCATGAAAAATAGGTGTGCACTGGACTCTGGTACAGCACTAGGACCTCCTGGTAACACTAGTGCTCAGAGTCTCACTGCCAGCTAGAGAGGAGGGGGCCCAGACAGAGACTGCACGTAGGCCTCCTCTTCTCTTAAACTGCCCCTGGTCTAGATCTATGAGATACTTTCTAGTAAAATACTTTCAATTTCTAAACATAACAATGCTTCTGAGAATTTCCATATATGTCACATCTGTTCTTGGAAAATGTAATTGCAATGCAATTTTTTTTTTTTTTTTTGCTGTGAATTTATTTTATCTGTGATCTGACAGCTCACATGGGGATGTTTGAATTATGAATCATACAGCATTGGGTCAAATAAAGGACTCTCTCCATATTGTCTGATTTAAAAAAAAGCTGCATACTGTATTTATTAAATCGTGTTCGATTATAGCCAGTATTTGGGCAACAGCTGAGGGCCGGATTCTGCAAGGTGTGTTAAGCAGCAGTTGTTCGCTGATTAGAGAGCCCTGAAATTCCACCCGGCTGAACCTTCCCCCCCACCGCCTCTGAATACCATCGGTAACATGTGAGGGGATGTACGTGAACATGCAGCCGAAGGGAAGAGAAAACAATCGATGGTCGCCAACCATCGAATGACTTCTCTCCCCATTGTAAATAAAAGTCAGTCTGAGCTGAGTTTTATTTCCCTCGGAGTCCGCCGAAGAGGTTGCAGGCACTGACATCATGTGACGTCAGCCGCATGCCCCCGGCAAGTATCGGCCTGCCTTCGCCCCCAAGGGAAGCTGATCATTTTCTTGGTGACACCCATAAAACACTGGGAATTCCCCTGCAGCCTCCCCCTGCCTGCCCCAAACCCTCCCTCCCCGCAGCGAGAGGCCCGGCCAGTATGCAACTTGCCAAAGCGTTCGCTGGGGCCGAATTTTGGATCACACAGAGTGATCCTTCGTCGGACACGAGTTTCATTTTTTTAGTGTATTTCCACTTTCATCATGTGTATATCAGTGGTTCTACCATTAGGTCACTCCAAAACAAAATAGTGGCTATAAAGTGCATTCCGGTACTGCTGATGAAAAGCATTCTCCTAGGAGTAATCTCTTAACGTGCATACAAATGGTGCGATTTGAGAAAAGTTAGCACAAACTGCACAGTGTGTATACAACTTGCTGACGCACGCCCCATAGGATCGGCATTGCAAGAAAACAATCAGGGTATGCAGTTGAGCTACAGCTGTTGTTATTTTCGTGAATATGATTCATTTACATGAAAACGACTAATTTTCGGGAATTTTCTTAAATATGACTTATTTGAATTTCAAGATCTTTATTTTATTATTCACATTTTTTTATACATTAAAAGTAAGTTGTCTTTCTTTATTTTAACATTCTTAAACGCTTACAATGTTTACAAATGTTTCTTTTCTTTACAAAATTATTATAGTTTACAAAAAGCACAATTGTTACATTTTCAAGACTTTATATTGTTAATTGAGCAAATTATCTTCACAGTCCCACATTTGTTACAAATCTAATTGACTAACATACACACTATCACATACATTGTGTGGCCCATATTTGTTGCCTATGAATTGTTTCTTGAAATGTTAATTGTCCACTATTCACATAACAAATTAATCCCACTGACAGACCCATAGCTGATCCTACTTGGAGGCCGAAATAACCCCCTGTATTGTTGCACACCCCGTCTTGTTTGGCATTGTTGAAATCATTAGGATCGTCCACATCCATTGATACTTTATTTTTTTATAATTTCCTTGTCATTGTTCGAGTTACAAGTGGCGTAGATGGCTAGTCATCAGCAGTTGAATTTTGTTCTTCACTCGCAAGTACATTTTCTCCTGGGGATTTTATTTAGCCAATTTATAACTTAATCTGTAAAGCTGAGCCCGCTCTGTACTTGTTAGGGGTTGTGGTCTAATTTTGGACTCATTTACACATAATGTTGCAACTTTTCTCTTCTTAGCTCTCGGCATTTTCGCAAACAAGTAAGCCAAACTTTTACAAATTTAGCTCCACAGTAATCGTATATAAATTATAGTGTAGCTAGTAGGCTCATTTGCAATGTATGATATTCATAAGCTACTAAAACGACCATCATGGAGGTGTGCGGTGCTGGAACTGACACATGGAGCACACTGAACAGCTGTTAGCAGAGCTATATTTGACATGACATCACCAGAAGTGAGAGGCAGGAAGAGTTTTGAGTTAATGGAAATCAGTAAACCCCACCTAGGAAGTATATGGATGTTCATCATAATCACGTCAAAATAGACCAATTTTTACTATATTGTATACAGTATACTGTTCTAGTATAATCACAATCAGCCATAGTCAAAATCTCAACTAAATATAGTTAAAATCTAAGAAAATATAGTCAAGAGTGTATGGTTCTGGGCTCTGAGGAGTTCAAGGGAAATCTCATAATCAAAATCATTCATAGCCAAAATCTCACCATGTTTAATTAGGTACCTTTAGGCCTCAGCAAGGGGGATTCAGAAGAAAATACCAGGGGGCACTATAATAGGGGACTGGGTCATTGGGGGGGGGGGGGGGGGGTTATTGGTGCCAGGGTGCATGCCCTCCCAGAGAAAAGGGTGTGGCTTCACTGCAGAGGGTATGGCTTCACAGGATAGTAAAAAATAGGGGATAGAGAATGGCAGAGAGAGGATGACAAGCAGGGAGTGACTAACAAGTAGTGGAGAACAAGGATAGGGAAACAGGGAGAGAGAAATGTGACAGGAAAAAACAGTGGGTAATATGGAGATGCAGAGGATGATGTGAAGAGGCAGGTGGTATCTGGTCTCTATTTGAGGGAGTACAGGTGGAAAATTGGGCTTAAAGTGTTCACTGAAAGTATAAGTGGGGAGAAAGGCAGGAAAAACATGGGAGTGTAATGTAAGTGCTGAGAGGAGACAGATGGGGGAGAGGGTAAGGAAGTGACTGAAAGGAAGAGAAAAAGGGAGAGAGAGAGAGAGAGAGAGAGAGAGAGAGAGAGAGAGAGAAAGAAAGGGAAGGAAAGAGAAGGGAGGGAAAGAGTAAGAGAAAGCAGGAGAGTGGAGAGAGAGCAGAGATAGAAAAACAGTAAGAGAAAGCAGGGGAGTGGGTAGATAGAGGACAGCATGGAGAGAGAGAGAGAGAAGGAGAGTGGAGTGGAGAGTGCAGAGAGAAAATGAGAGCAGAGAGGAGAGTGAAGAGAGAGAAAGGGAGAGCAGAGAGAGAGAGATGGAGAGCAGAAAGAGAAAGGGAGATCAGAGAGGAGAGCAAAGAGAGACAGAAATAATTAAAGGAGATTGGAGAGAGAAAGAGAAGGAGAGCAGAGAGGAGAGTAAAGAGAGAGAAGGACTGCAGACAGAAGGAAGCAGAGCAGAGTGGAGATAGAGGGAAGGAGAGTAAAAGAGTGGATAAGGAGAAGGGAGTGGAAAGAGAGAGATGGAGAGCAGTGACAAGAGCGAAGAGAGACAGAGATAAAATGAAAGGAGATTGGAGAGAGAGCAGAAGAGAGCAAAGAGAGAGATGGAGAGCAGAGATGAAAGCAAAAAGAGATAGAGATACAATGAAAGGAGATTGGAGAGAGAGAAGGAGAGCAGAGTTAAGAGGGAAGAGAGAGAACGAGAGAGGAGATATAGAGAAGGAGAGCAGAGAGAAAGGAGTGCCGAGTGGAGAGAGGACAGCAAGAGAGAGTGTGGAGAGGAAAGCAGAGAGGAGAGAGTGAGGAGAGTGTTGTGAGAGATAGCAGAACATCAGAAATACGTGAAGGAAAGTGGAGGGAGAGAGAGAGTGAAGGAGAATGAGAGAGAGAGAGAGAGAGGATAGTGTGATAGAGAAGGAGAGCAAAGAGGAGAGCGTAGAAAGAGAGAGAGAGAGAAGGAGAGCAGAGAGAGACAGTGAAGGAGATCAGAGAGAGAAGGAGAGAAGAGAGAGCAGAGTTTAGATGATATATTAATCCCCAGAATTAAAGGTTACATGGTATACCAATCCCCAGATTTAGAGTTTACATGGTATACTAATCCCCAGAATTGGAGGTTGCATGGTATACTAATCCTGAGAATTGGATTTTACATGTTTTATAATCACCAGATTTGGAATTTACATGGTATTCTAGTCCCCAGAATTGTCTCTTACATGGTATATGCCCAGAAGAATTGGCTCTTGTATGGCATCTAATCTCCAGATTTGAAGCTCACAAAGTCTAATTGTGATATGCATTACATACCAGTTCTATTTGGTATGTTAGCCACAAATAATGGTTCTCTGTGGCATAATAGCCCTTAAAATTTGCATCTGCATAAATATCTTAGCCAGTAGTGCTTGATTGTCCGTATTGCAGGCATTCCCAACCACGGTCCTCAAGGCACACCAACAGTGCAGGTTTTAGTGATATCCAGGCTTGAGCACAGGTGACTTAATTAGTACCTGAGTGATTCTGATTAAACCATCTGTTCTGAAGCCTGGATATCACAAAAACCTGCACTGTTGGTGTGCCTTGAGGACCGTGGTTGGGAATGCCTGCCATATTGCATCAGCCTTTAAAATGAAGGTCACTGTGGAATACTGGCCGCCAGAATGGGACCTAGGTATTTTTTCTGTCTATACTGTAATCCTAATATATATATATATATATATATATATATATATATATATATATATATATATATAAGTGTGGTGAACGGCAGCACTCGATGTAGGTAAAATAAGACCAGGAGACCTTGGATATTTAATCCGATGTTTCAAACCCCCGTGGGTTTTATATCAAGGTGCAAGAGACAAATGTGCAACATACAACCACATACCTTTATGCTGATCTCCTCCATTCACGCGCCCCCCGGCGTCCCGCCCGGCGCTGTAACATGACATCACCTGATAGAAGGAAGCCGACGAAGCCCAAGAAGGGATTCACTGATCTACATACCACAAAACATAAATACAAAAATGTAAACAAAGCGCAAAGATCTGTGTACAAAACTGCAACAGTATATACATAATAGAAAAAAAAGGATATAAAAACAAAAGATAAAAATATGCATCAAACAACCTGGTCACCTGACCCAGGGCTGTCCGTAGACCTATGCAGATGCATGCGATACAAATTGTGACAAATAGAATGAAAGTGAATGACAGTACATCCATGTATCCATACGGGACCTAAATTGTGACCACTATGGACCTATCGGGGACTGTCTAATGCAAAATTAAATACTGCCCCTACTCCTACCCTCATCAGAGGGAAAACGCCACATTTGAAAGGAAATTGAAACATAAAGCAGAACTAAAGTTATTCTCCTGGCCTGCTACTGAAGTGTATGTATGTATATATATATATATATATATATATATATATATATATATATATATATATATATATATATATACATACACCTTATACAAAAGTGCATTTGTCTTTATCATGACTTCATCATATGGCATAGTCCTTATAATGCCACCATCATAGCCATCATTTTATCCTGTTTTTTAAGCATATGGTATAGAAAGGAACTCTTTGTTGAGTATATGCAGTAAAGATAGCCATTGGGTGGCTTTTTTGTCAGGATGCAGTGAACTGGGCTCACGTACTAGATTAAATCACTTCCAATGTGATGCTAAATTGAGTGGAAAATACTGCAAAGAATGATTACTTGACATGATTATTTAAACTACTGTCAGTTTTATTCAAATTTAACGCATTGTTTAGTCTCTCATTGGCAAAAGTCATCTAAAGAAGCACTTGGCAAGCTTAGAAATGATTCTTGGCACAAAGACTACTTTTACATTTCCCTAGACCGAAAATACCAAGAAAAACCCTTGTATTACTTAACTTCTGGCAATTTACTCTCAGCAATTGGACACAAGTTTCTGCATATGGTCTTATACCCGTTTCTGTCACAGTTAATTGCTTTGATTAACCATTTTAGTTACTGGGCCAAATGATACAGTTGACAGAGACCACACAGTATTTTAATTAAAATCATTTGCCTTTCTGGTCATACGTATATTTAAATGACCTGCATAGTGAGTATTTTAGTGGAAAAGGATCAATATTACACATGTGGGAAGCAAACATTAATAAACTGAACCTAGAGTTACAATTCCCTTTGTACATGCTGTAATTCTGCTGTAATTCATGACATGAAGAAACATATATCAAAAAGACTAAGGCAACAAGAATTAAGATCCTCTTAAGTACTTTCCAAGGAACACTGGAAATCATTTTTCATGTTGTCATTCTTTCCTGGAATGTTAGAACTGTAGTGTGTACTGCTGTGAAGTGTTGCAGTCCTGGTGGGGAAAAGCTCATTGAGCTGCTGAACTATGACTATACTAATGAAAGTATGATGGGAAAGGACAGACCTTGGGGTAAATTTACTAAGATTGGGCTTCTATTTAAGATGGGATCTTGCCCATAGCAACCAATCAGATTCTACTTCCTATGTATTTAGCACCTTCTAGAACAGTGGTAGCTATACCTAGCCCTCGAGAGCTACCAACAGTTCACATTTTCCAGACAACCTAGCTGCTGCACAGCTGCACTCATTAATCACTGACACATTTTAAAAGATACACAGATGGAGCTAATTAGCTCACTTGTGATTCTGTGAGGAGACCTGCAAAACATGCACTGTTGGTAGCTCTCGAGGACTAGGGTTGGCTACCCCAGTTCTAGAAGATAATAGATAGAATTTGGTTGGTTGCTATGGACAACATTCCATCTTCAATAGAACTCTCATCTTAGTTAATTTACCCCCTAGTGTCTTTATGGTAAAATGTATTTAAAGCTCTGAGAAGCCCAGTTTAATATTTTTATCCAATGATATCATTAGATTCAGTTCTTTTTCTTTAATTCCATGGATTATAAATGTTAAAAGTGCAGTAAACACCATCTGATATTATCTGAAATGTTCAGATAATGTATGGTCATGGTAAAGGTAAAATACTGTGCAGTGGAATTCTACTATACCTCTATTGTTACGTATAAGCTTTGGATCATCGACCATCAATAGTTATGTACCAATAGTAAATAGTTTTACCTTCAATGGATGTTCACTGATCTTGAACATTGGCCATGGTCTGTTTATGTGCAATTAGAGGATAACGAAGGTTAAATCATCAATGGTTTCCTCCCAATTCTAAAAAACTATTGACCACGAATACTTAACACTATCCTTAATTACCTTCCCCAGACAGTCGCAGCTCTGCTCACAACTGCAGACAAGTGATCTAATGGGAACATTTACAGAAATGTGACATCCTGATGAAAATGCGGTTGCATTGAAATGTCAACTATTGGCTAACAATCTAGGCATCTGCCTCTTTATTTCATTAAGCCGAATGCTGGCGCTCCCTGTGTATACATAGTGGTCACCGATGTTATGCACATCAATCTCTTACTCAGAGGGCACCAACTGCAATACCAATCTGGAGGAATGAGTGCCGATGAATCAAACAGAATCAATCTGTATTAGGGAGTAAATGTTTTTGGGACCGGAGACCCGTTATCAGACTCTACACCCTTAATGGCTAACCTAGGACACACCAAGGCACTTTGAGTGGCACGTGTGCTGGTGTGCGGAGAGATATGCTCGACGCTTGATTGGTATGCCTGGGCAGGGAGCTTCACTCTTCCCAGGAGATGCATGGGCTATCTTGAATGCAGCCGCCAGCTGGTTCAGCGGATTTGGAGATCAGCACGTGCCCATCTGTCTTGTCTCCTCCTATACTGCCCAGGAAGCCCACCAAGCAGCATGAGCAAGTCACCAAGACAGTGTGACCTATTTAAACTGTGCAGGGGTGGCATGTGCTGGCCGGGGATGGCCAGCACAGTGTGTGTGACCTGAGTAGATGCTGCAGCTCTGAGTGGACATGCAGCCTGGAGTATGGTAGTGCAGGTAGTGTATTCAGGAAGGCTGGCATAGTGAAGTGCTGGTGTATCCCCTTGGATAACCCCGCTGATCCTGGCACCTCCAAACTCCTCTCTCTCTGCTCCTCTCTTGGCCTATCTCAGTGGACTACCTCTCCCACCCACATCCAAGGACACTCCCTCGATCTCGTCTTCTCTCGCTCTTGTTCCCTTACTGACTACACTATCTCAGCTTTTCCTCTTTCTGACCATCACCTCATCTCCTTCTCCCTCACTGCTTCCCCCTCTCCCACCCCCCCTCCCAAGCGCATTGTCTCACGGCATAACGTCAACACACTTGATCTTGCTGCCTTCTCAAACACGCTGTGTCCTCTTCTCGCCCCAATCGCCCTCATGTCCTGCCCGAACCTCGCTGCCTCCCTCTATAATGACACCCTATCTTCGGCATTGGACTCTGCCTGCCCTCCCTCCTCTATCCCCCTTCGATGCTCCAACCCCCAACCGTGGCACTCACCTATCACCCGATTCCTTAAAAAGTGCTCTCGCACTGCTGAGCGCTTCTGGAAGAAATCACGCTCCCTTGCGGATTATCTCCATTTCAAATTCATTCTTTCCTCCTTCAGCTCTGCCCTTGCTCTGGCCAAGGAATCCTACTTTAAGTCCCTCATCCTTTCCCAATCATCCAATCCCCGCAGGCTCTTCGCCACCTTCAACTCCTTGCTCTCCCCCCCTCCTCCAGCTCTTCCGTCCTCCATCGTAGCCGCTGATTTTGCTACCTACTTTTTAACCAAAATCTCCTCTCTCAGGACTGCCATCACTGCTGCCATGACCTCACCCTCTCCCTCCTCCCCTCCTACATCTCCACTCCCCTCCTTCCAACCCCTGTCCTCATTTTACCCCACCACTGCTGCTGAAGTCCACTCTATCCTTCAATCCGCTTCTCCCTCCACCTGCCCGCTTGATCCTATCCCCTCCAATATTATCCGTCGTCTCAGTCCATCAGTCTGCTCTCACCTGGCTCACCTCTTTAATCTTTCCCTATCCTCTGGGATCTTCCCTTCCTCCTTCAAACACGCTCTTGTCTCCCCAATTCTCAAAAAAACAAATCTGGACCCCAACTCTCCATCCAACTACAGGCCCATCTCCCTCCTCCCTTTTGCCTCCAAACTCCTAGAACGTCTGACCTATAATCGTCTCCTAAGCCACCTTACTGCTAACTCCATTCTAGACCCCCTCCAATCCGGGTTCCGCCCTTTACATTCCACTGAAACTGCCCTGACCAAAGTCACTAACGATCTACTATCGGCTAAATCCAAAGGCCTCTTCTCTATCCCCATCCAGCTTGATCTGTCGGCTGCCTTTGACACTGTTGACCACCCTCTCCTGCTCAACACCCTCCGCTCCTTTGGCATCACTGGCACGGTCTTCTCCTGGTTCACCTCATACCTCTCCGATCGCTCCTTCTCCGTCTCCACTCCGAGCTCCTCCTCTCCTACTACCCCCCAGCCAGTCAGTGTTCCCCAAGGGTCAGTCCTTGGCCCTCTCCTCTTCTCCCTCTACACCACCTCTCTGGGCACCCTCATCAGCTCCTATGGTTTTCATTACCACCTTTATGCTGATGATACCCTAATCTATCTCTCCTCCCCCGACTTATCCCCATCACTTCCGTCCAAGGTCTCCGAATGCCTCACGGCCATCTCAGCCTGGATGACCCAACGCTTCCTGAAACTAAACATGGCTAAAACTGAACTTCTAATCTTCCATCCCCCGAACATCCCCTCTTCTCCCACTATCTCCATCAGCATTGGTGAAACCGAGATCACGTCCACCGACCAAACGCGCTGCCTCGGTGTCATCATTGACTCCTCCCTCTCTTTCACCCCCCACATTCGTGCTCTCTCACAGTCTTGCCGCTTTCACCTACGCAACATCTCACGCATCAGACCATTCCTCTCCACTGACGCGACCAAAATTCTCATTCACTCTCTTGTCATCTCCCGCCTTGACTACTGCAACATCCTTCTCTCTGGGCTACCTCTCACCCGCCTCGCACCTCTCCAATCCATTCTTAACGCTGCTGCTAGGCTCATCTTCCTCTCCCGCCGCTCTACCTCCGCCTCCCCCCTCTGTTTATCTCTTCACTGGCTCCCCATTCCTTTCCGAGTTCTCTTTAAACTCCTCACCACCACCTACAAGGCTCTCTCCTCCTCCACAGCTCCCTACCTCTCTTCACTGATCTCTATCCACACTCCCTCCCGTCCTCTTCGCTCCATCGCTGACCGCCGACTGACCTCTCACCTAATCACCTCCTCCCACTCCCGTGTCCAAGATTTCTCTCGCGCTGCCCCCCTGCACTGGAACAACCTCCCGCCACCCATCAGGCTATCTGATTCCCTTACCTCCTTCAAGCGCTCCCTCAAAACCCACTTTTTTCGACTAGCCTACCCCTCCTCCTAACCTCTTTTGATCCTCCTATCCTGCCTCCGTTCCCCTCCGTTCCTACTTATCCTATTGTATTTCGTTCGTCCACCCACCTATTTTTAGTATGTTAACTCTTATGAGCAGGGCCCTCCTTCCTCACGTACTCACCCTACCTCATTACCTCACCTGTGCTCCTGTCCTGTTCTTCCCTTCCTCTACTTCATCTTCGGTCTCCTTGACTATTTTGACACCTACTTCTGAACTGATGCTGATTTTAGTTCTACCAGCTATACCCCTATTTATACTGTATCTTTCTACACACCCTGTACGTTACCTTGTAATTTTTTTTTTTTTTTTTGTTTGCTATGTACGGCGCTGCGGACACTTTGTGGCGCCTTATAAATAAACGTACTACTACTACTATGGGATACGCAAGCTGTATATAGAGCGCATGGACAGGATGTTTGTGGCACAGGAGTCTGGCAAGGTACTGGCAGTGTGTATCGGCTGGCAGGGTGCTGTACCAGGATACTGGTATATAAGCAGCAGTGTATAGGCTGGCAGGGTGCTGCACCAGGATACTGGTATATAAGCAGCAGTGTATAGGCTGGCAGGGTGCTGCACCAGGATACTGGAATATAAGCAGCAGTGTATAGGCTGGCAGGGTGCTGCACCAGGATACTGGTATATAAGCAGCAGTGTATAGGCTGGCAGGGTGCTGCACCAGGATTTTGGCCTACTATAAGCACATCATAATTAGGAGACATGACATCATGGACAACGCTGCATTTCTTTGTACCAGAGCAGAGTGCTGGACCCGACAGAAGCGCCTCCTGCCACCAGAGCTTCTGTCGGGTCCCGGCTCTCCTGGCTCCTGCTGCTAATAAAAAGGGACACTTAGAAAATGGCTGCCCCCATACAGCAGACTGTTTTTAAGGTTGCTAGAGGAGGCCGCCGCCTCCTCTAGCATCCTCAAAACTGTTTGAGGGTAAGCCCTTTTCTGAGTGTCACTTTTTATTAGCAGCAGGAGCCAGGAGAGCCGGGACTCAACAGAAGCGCTGGTGGCAGGAGGTACCGGCCGCACGGGGTTGTTGTTTTTTTTTAACTCTACGAGTGGGGGGTTGCTTTTCATTAGCAGCAGGAGCCAGGACCCGCAGACAGAAGCACCGGTGCAGGGGAAGACGGGTAACCTTAGGTCTGCGAGTAACCATAGCCCCACAGACACACACCCCCCCCCCCGGCGCCCATACCTCTCCAATACGGGGGCTTCCATTGAATCCGCGGCAGGGGGCGCAAATTTAATAGTTACGCCACTAATTGATTCTGTTTGATTGATTGCACAAAAAAAGGGGGGTTTGTGGCCTTTTTCCACGCCTTAAGCCTTAACAAGAGATAAATGCAAGGGTGATAAGGAGAGATAAACGTCCAGCCAATCAGCTCCTTACTGACTTTTTTCAAATACAGCCTGTAACATGGCAGTTGGCAGGTGATTGGCTGGACATTTATCTGTCTTTATCACCCTTGCATTTATCTCTTGTTAAGGCTTAATACATCTGCCCCATTGTGTCTTAACCACTTCGGTGGTGAACGGTGCAGCTAGGCGCCATGGTGCCCGGAGCAAGGGCATGCTTTGCGCCCCCCCTGGCGCCTGGGGCAAACAAGTAATTTGGTGCCCTGCTCTCTCTCTCTCTATGCTGCCCCCCCCCCCCACACACACACACACACACACATACAAAAAAAAACTTAACAGCTCTTAAAAGATCCTGTTTGGAAATAAAGCTTGCCCATAAAACTACATATGGTGCAACATTCCCAGGGCTCTGCATATGCTGGGACATGTAGTTCTTAGTGTTAAAACACATATATGAATACTGCCACCCCTATTTGAAAGGTGACTCTCATACAAATGTAAAATAAATATCCACTCATGTGACGTGCAATCGTGTGGGGGTGCCATTAGGAGGTGCCTGTGCACCACTGGCACCCCCCGTGCGCACGCCTATGTACTAACTACTGCCGCCGTGGAAAGTTTCCTTCTCCGGATTTTTGTGTTTGCATACCTTACCGCCTCCCCACTGCCCGCACTGACCGTCTGCAGGTCCTCTATAGTCAAGGCAGTGTCTCTGCTACTACCGCCTCCTCTCCGCAGCGGGCCAGTCTGCTGCTGCCGTGCGCGATGTGAAATGTCTGGCGCACGAGAGGGGTCTAGTACGTCCATGTCAAGCGCCGGGCCAGAGTGTGCATGTCTGGAGTTCAGGATGTCTGCGCATGCGGCCCACACGCTACATGGCAGCAGCAGACTGGCACACTGCGGAGAGGAGGCGGTAGTAGCAGAGACGCTGCCGTGACTATAGAGGACCTGCAGATGGTCAGCACGGGTGGTGAGGAGGCGGTAAGGTATGCAAATGATCACATAGAAGGACACTTTCCGCGGCGGCAGTAGTTAGTAAATCTCACCTTAGGCTGGCCACAGCAGGGGGCGCCCTGCAAACAATTGGCGCCCGGAGCACAAGCTCCGCCGGCGCCACCCTCGCTACGCCTCTGTCGGTGGTATACCCAGGCTGAGCTGTGCTGTAGGAGCGGGCTCGCCTGGAAAATATCTGGGCAAGCCACTGATGAGCAGGTGTGCGCCAGTGATGTCTCCAGCGGTGCACCACTGTGTACTACCAGTTGGCAACTCCAGCACTCCCCCCTCATCACTCCAACCCCCACCCATCACCCCAGCGCACACACACATAGCCCCCCCCCAACCCCTCCACCCCTTGCCGGTGCTCCTCTCTGTCACTGGTCCCCTGCACCAGTCCCCACCGCCGATCCTCCCTATCATCGCTCTGTCTGGGCCACTCAGGAGTGCTCAGGCATTTGTGTGTTGGCCGCCCAAATACATGAACGCGCAAACATCCAAGCTCTCCCGAGCCAGCCCGAGTAGCCTCAATCGTCCCAGAGCGGCCGCAAATAGCCAAAGCCAGAAGCAGCAGCCCCAGGGGAGTAGGGGCTGCTGCAGAAGGCAGCAGCTGTCCTTTCTGTGGTGAGTATTTCTGGGGCAGGACAAACCTGCCCTAGTAGATTTGTCCTGCCCCAGGAAAACCCATCACTCAAAGGATTGATATTATTCACATTTATTATTACATTGTTAAATATATCTGTTTGCACTCCCAGTATAACTTTTTTGTTTCTGCTTGTGTTGGTTCCACACCAAGAGGGATCAGCTTTCTTCACACTGAGTGAGTAGCATCCAGATATATATTTATACTTCTCTCATCAATTTTAGAAGCGCCTGGTTGTTTGTGTTTTCTTTCGGCTGTCTCAGTAGGAGCAGAGGGACAGTATTCTCAAATCTGGACATAGCTGGCTAGCTCAGGACTAGGGGTACTAAGCCATGGATAGAGAAAAGTGCAGCGAGATAAAGTACTGACCAGTCAGCTTTAACTGTCCTGTTCAAACACAGCCTGTAACTTACCTGTTAGGTGCTGGTTGGCCTGTTCTTTGGGTCCGATTCAGACCTGATTGCTGGGCTGCGAATGTTTCAACCCAGCGATCAGGAAAACACTGCATTGTGCAGACAGGGGGAAAGCCACTCACAATCACTCACATCAAATGCTTTTCCCCCTTTTCGCAGCCACCGAGTAAGTCTAGACTTACTCAGCACTGTGATCACCGTGGGGAGATGAAGGCCACTCCATCGGCCCTCCCCACGGACAGGCCCGCCTTAATTTTTAAGCGACACTCCCAGAAAATGCCGGGGTGCCGCCTGCAAACATCATTTACCTTGCAATCAGCTAGAAATGGCTATATATAACTGTCTTTTTGTTCACAGATGGTCATTCTATAATCCCCGAGTGAATGGGTCTGAATCAGAACTTTTATCCTTTTCCAATATATCTCTCGCCAAGGCTTAGTACATAGACTTTGAAGTTATATACACACTAGATGACAATTTTACATTTGCATGTACAAACTAGCTGATTTAATGAACTATGGAACAATATCTTCTTTATTGCACATCTGAGGATGCGTTGAACAATGCATGGAAGTGCGCAAAAGTGCATACGCACTAGACAGTATGGATTCTAGGGCATAGATGTGGTGGGCAGTGTCATCTGTAGATGGCATTGCCTTATCAAAGCCTATGGGCTTCTATCGGATTTCCCCACTAAGAGATATAATTACCAGACACATGCGCACGTAGGACTCCATGCCATAAACCTGGAATTCTTATCATCGAAAAGGACAGTTTCCCCGCAAGAGCTGGGATTTTCTTCAAGCATACGTTGCTCATAAATGCTGTTTTGCTTCCGATGAGTGGTGGAATGCATCATAAGCAAAATCCGTCCTTTGTCTTTCCAAGTCGTCTCAAAATGAAAAATCATCCAATATAGTCAACTCAGCGTTAAGCATTGGAGAGATAAAGTGTCAACCAGCCACCTCCTGTAATTATAAAACACAAATTGATGGCAGTTATGGGGTGATTGGTTGGTACTTTAAGTAACTACACCCCCTACTAATGCTTAGTAAAAAGTCCCCCTACAATAAGTACCCTCTATACATCAATGGGTCCCTAATTTAGAAATCTTATTTTTATGCAGGAAATTAAATTTAGAGTTAACATTGTCTGTTTTTTTGTTATATCTTTGGTTATAGACAATTCTGTGGGATTCCGACTGTCAGTCTGACCCCAGCACGCGCACCGGGCGCTGGAGGGGGGGGCTCTGTCCAGTCCGGGGACAGCCAGCGGAGGTCCGGTGACAGGCATCTGGGTTCTGGGTAGCTGCTGTAGCGGCAGCTTGACTCCGTCCATCTCTACGCTCTCCTACTAGCGCGGCGGCGGGAAGCGCTGGTGATGACTTTGAAAAGACTTGCCGGACGCTGATTGGCTGAATTCAGCCAATCAGCGTCTGGCAAGACTTTTCAAAGTCATCACCAGCGCTTCCCACCACCGCAGCTTGACTCCGTCCGTCTCTACTCTCTCCTACTAGCGCGGCGGCGGGAAATGCTGGTGATGACTTTGAAAAGACTTGCCAGACGCTTATTGGCTGTAAGACTTGCCGGACGCTGATTGGCTGAATTCAGCCAATCAGCGTCCGGGATGCTGATTGGTTGAATTCAGCCAATCAGCGTCCGGGATGCTGATTGGTTGAATTCAGCCAATCAGCGTCCGGGATGCTGATTGGTTGAATTCAGCCAATCAGCGTCCGGGATGCTGATTGGTTGAATTCAGCCAATCAGCGTCCGGCAAGTCTTACAGCCAATAAGCGTCTGGCAAGTGTTTTAAAAGTCATCACCAGCGCTTCCCGCCGCCGCGCTAGTAGGAGAAAGTAGAGACGGACGGAGTCAAGCTGCCGCTACAGCGGCTACCCGGAACCCCGCTGCCTGTCACCGGACCCCCGCTGGCTGCACACAGGAGGTAATTTATGTTGTCAGCGGGGCGGTGAATGGGGGTGGGGTCTCCGGCGCCAGGGCCAAGGCGGTCATTTGGTACCCCGCCCCGTCCTGTCAGAGGGAGGGGGGGCACCAAATGACTGCCTTGGCCCGGGCGTCGGAAACCCTAGTTTTGGCCCTGCAGAGAGTAGGTATACACACTGCAACTAGCCCTTAGTGAGCCTCAGAGATTCTTTTTGCTCCCTGTCCTTTAATGTCCAAATATTGTATTGAAGGGTTTACATATAGTGGGCGCAGGCGTTGCCCTTGGTATGAAGTCTAAAAAGCTAGCATGTAACAAGCCCGCCCACTGAGCTGCACTGGCGGTTCCTGTTGCGGCTGTACGGGTGGTCGGCTGATCACCTGTACACACAGCACAATGGGCCGATATATCTTTAGATATATCGGGTATCGGCTGTGGTGGACAGCCAACGCAAGATATCTTTGAACGATGGTACATTGATATATTGACCGTTCAATCAAATTGGCCGATATATCGGCCAATGTGTGTGATCCTTCACTTTTCTTTCCTTTCTAATCTAATTATCTAGAGGTAAGGAGTAGCACCTGTACATAAATTATTAAAATAAATGTGTTGTGTGTTGCATCAGTCATCTAATATACAAGTGAAGACCCTTTCTCCTTCCTTGTTTGGCAATAGCTAATTATTTTGTTGTTGCAATAAGCAATGATAAAATCTAAAAATCATTGTAAATTACATTTGTTATAAATAGGTCCCTAAGAGATACAAATATATGGGTAACAAAATTGGTAGTGAAGAAACATGTTATGTTCCTTGACACATAAAAATAGTTATTTTTATAGCTTTCAAAAAAGGTTTCTAGGAACTGGTAGGAAACCCAATCTGGTAATTATAAAACTTCTTGCAATAAGGTTGGAAAACCAATTGGCATGTAATAAATACTTCTTAGATCCAATTTCTTTATTTTAAAAAATTGACGTAGTTTCGATATAAATTAATTTTCCTTGGCCTAGTATTTTGGTACTTTTCCCTCTAAAAACTGTACTTCATGCCAATGCCAAGATAAAGTAAGATATTGCATTTTATGATTCCCTGCATGTATAAAGAAACATTTCCATTTTAGCATAATAATTTCTCCTGTTTTGTGTTTGTTTGTTTGTTACCAGTCTTTCACCATATTAAACTACCTAAAGGTATGACAACTATGGAATAGAATATGCCGGAATACCATAGAAGTAGCCACTTTATAGTACAGTACAATCAATTTGTCATTTCAATTAGCAGCCTAAAAGCCCAGTTCAATGTTTTAGTATGTCTTTTCTTAGCCCTCTCAAACCGTATTTTGAGGTTAATGTACTGTATCAAGTAATGAAAAGAGTGTAAAAGAGAACCAATAGTGAAGTTGCCCATGGCAACCTATTAAGGTAGTATTTAAAAAGTATTACATGCACAAAAAGGTTCAGTGTGTTTTAAGTAACACAATCTCTGTGAATCCAAGGATCCCCTGAACTGTAGATCCTTAATATTACATTTTAGTTATAGTCAAGTTTTTCAGAGGCTTGACACATTATTTATATACAGTAGTGTGACCATTTATTATAATGGTTACCAAAATGAGCAATTTACCAAAATGCAATCTTCAGATAACATTCGCCCATTGTAGACGAATGGTTATTATACTGCATATTATTTTGGAGAGAGAACTGAAGGAGCCTTCTACAGTAATCGCCACTCATATGTGTGAAGGCTGATAACTGTATTTAATCATAGCTTGGCCCGGTCTAAGAAGTAAAGTGATCATGTACAATCACCTTACTCATGTCCCTGTGTGTCACCATTACTAAATTGTTTATGCTCTTTAATAATATTTAGCTCTCACCTTTGAGTCTTTTTCTGACCAACGAAAGATGGCACTGTGATACTTTTAGATGGATATATAGGTTGAAAACCTCTGCACTAAGGGATGATACTGTGGGAAAACTTACTGGAGGGATAATAATGTATGATTGCACCCAGAGCAAATGATATGACAAGCTTGCTGAATACATTTACAGCCCATAACTCCCTAGTGTCATGCTGTTGATTGAAAATTCAGATGTAGATGTATTTATAGACGATACTGATCCTTGGTTGGAAGGAGTTATTTTAAGATTAGTGTGTGTGTCAACTTAGTAACTCTGATAATGTCTTTGCTTAGTAAGTGGTAATTGGTTCGCTTATTACATACACTTTTTTAAGACTCCTATTATATGATCTTTACACCAATAAAAAGACAGTAGTGCAAATTTTGTCAATGCATCGGTTCCAGTTTAATGTAGCAATTTTTACATTGTGGTGCTGGGTCACACACAAAGTGGCTGTAGTGGCAGGTTGCCACAGAAGCCTGTTTTTCTACTTTAGGCTACGAGTAACTGTTCAACTAACATGGCGGTCCGTGCATGGGCAAGCGAACACCTGAGCAGCTAATTGATTTAAGCTGGCCACCATGTACGTCATCACTAAGTACTAGTGCTGATCAGAAACAGGCTTTCCTTCACTACACAGATCACACAGACCCTTAGCTACTGTATACACCCATTATACACCTATGGTACTTCCACAAGTCAGAGTGGTTATGGGCGATCCTACTTGGAAACAACCTACTTCATGGAAAAGCAGAACCAGTGATGTTCTGACTGACTCAGAATGGGAGGAGCATACTCAAAGAAGGAGTGAAGAGAGAACCCTGCAACCCACAATTAGCTTCTGTATTTGTAAATCCATATGATCAATGAATAGAACTTGGACAATGATGGCTGCTATTAGGTTGTTTCCATCTTACCCTTAGCATAATGTTGTCTGTCTTCAAGGTTTGATGTATTGTAGCAGCTGCCCTAGGCTAATAATCGCATAGCAACCCTCCTTTGCTGCTTACATTCAGTGGTACATACCTCCCCACAGTTCCAGCGACCAGCCCCATCCCCCACTCCAGCACACTTAGATTACATGTGAATTGCCCTTAGCCACCCTATAGGGCCCAGAGCTGAAGGGGGCCCATTTTTACTGTCTAAGTAATATGTTTTACATACATTTATCACCATCAGTTGCTAAATAGGGGGCCCAGCTTTATACTATGAATATCTAGTTACACCCCTGGTTGGCATGCCATAATTATTTTGCAATAAAACAAATATCTGATAACACTGTACATGATAGGATTCATGTCTCTTTCTAATCACAAATCCAAGAAAATTCCCTTTTTGGGGCAAATGCACAGCTGACTGCAACTCCATTATTACAGGGCAATTTGCATTTCTTTGCTACGTGCATGTACCGTAAACTAGTGTTGGCAACTATGGGTAATTCAAAGTCGTATGTATACTGAAGGCATTTCCTCCTGCAGCTGGGGTCTAACTGAGCTTCCTCACATCAACAAACTTTATTGAGGGCATATATACATGTCATTATGCCTGTTTGCAAAGACATTTTCCTCTAGGGGCAGGCTAGATGCAAGTGATGCACTGGTAGTGATGATAATGATGACAGCTTTAAAACAAGTGATGTACTGTATGCTGAAAAGGGTTGTTCCAGCCTCAGCCATGTGTACTACTCTGCATATAGGTGCATATATAAATTAGTACCATGCATGCAATGTGGAAACAAATACAATTGACTTACTGTATATTCAATTTTGCATCTGTACTGCACATCTCTATTGAATACTCTGATATGAATCAATAACAATGACCCAAAGCGGGAAAGTCAGCTTTGACAAACTGCATGTTTTAATGTGCTTTGATGGGCAGTTTGTAGATTGTATATTCATATCCTACTTTTAATGTACTATTAAAAGAAGCATAATAACATTGATATCCCTACATTTTGGTAGAGGTCAGGAGCTCAGGTATGGCAAATGGCAATCTCCCATCCATGACTAGAACTGACTGAGCCAGACTGTAGGTGAGGAAAGTGTGCAGAACAATAGCATAAAGTAGTCTGCATATTCCTGCATAAAGGAGTAGAACGCTGATGTAAACGATGAACGTTTTTCTGATGAATTAGTTTAAGTCACTTTTTAAGATGCAGAGTATATATCATACCTTCACTGCATCATTGATACACCATGAAACACTCCAGCTGGTTGCTCTAAAGCTGGAATGGGGTATGTGCGTATATTCATGTTTATGATTCATAGAACAAAAAAACAAACCTTGAATATTCTGTCAAAGTGGACACACAGGAGATCAATCTGTAGCTCTACAGAATAAAGTAACTTTAATGGTGGAAATGCACGCCATTACTTAATGGGTCAGTGTGGATATGTTATAAATTAAAGTTCAACACAGATTCGAAGTCCCAACCAATGCAAATCACTCTCCACATTTATGAGCAGAATTCTCAGCTGTGTTAAAAAGTACATTTCAAACCTGTTGTAATTTGCTTGGCAAACATAGTGAGAGTTTTATAGCTATATTTAATCTGGAACTGATAAAACATCAGGACCTGTGGTTTAGGAACACCAAGGGAATAGATTTGCGCGTCAATTTATGACTACATTTTTTAATCCTGCTGAGCTTGTTATGTGGAAGAGATTTAAAGACGCAGGGCCATCTAAAATGTACACATGGGAGCATAATGCATTTGTCTTTCGTGGTTGTTGCTTGATGTTATGCAATAGAATTATAAAAAGTATTGGAAAGTTAGAACGTTACATTTCTATAACAGCTACCATTTTTAAAGCCCTCTTCTAATAACTTCTAGTTCTGTGGTACTATAGACATTTTTCAACTCCAGTTTTTAAGATAATAAAACTATTCACATACATTTTCTAATAAATTCTAGCATTATAAACTTACAGACTATATCCACTGTTTGTGCTAATATAAAATGTTCATTTTGACATAACAATTGGAACGTGTACTGCATACTGGCCTACTTTTAAAAACTAGTTTCAGGGAGATTATAGTTGGTAGGAGAATTTGGCAAAGCGGCCCATTGAGGGGGGGTGTCATGCTTCACTCCGAGGGCGTGTCTAGTTCCATATATGGAGAGATTGTGAAAAGAGATTGTTAACGTGGCACCTAGAAGCGTGGGGGTGTACTGCTACATCTGAGAGGAATCTTTTAAAATGACTTATATCCAAATGTAGATGATCCCCAAAGCAGTTAGTAAGAGATACTATGCTTGCTAAAGTGCTGGCAAATGGTGCTGATGATTCAATGTAAATGTATCTATCTCTCATTCCTTTTCCCCCCAAAAAATGTAACAGTGTAATGTAGGCTAGGTGACATGAGGGAGATTGCTAGACTAATGAGGGAGAGAGGGAGATTGCTGCTATTTCAGGGAGTCTCCTGCAGAATACAGGAGGGTAGGCAGCTATGGTATACTGTATACTAGATAGATTACCTGTTTTTTCCAAACACGTATGTTACAAGAACACATTTAAGATGTTTTTTCCTCAATTAGCAAGAGAATACATTATTGCTGTTTACAGCTCTAGTTCTTTTGGTCATTACCAAAACACATAGTTATGAATACATTTTTCAGCATTGCATGGCACCACAGACATGGCTATGACTTACCATATACTTTAAAGCAGTAACTGGTCCTCAAGATCTACCATGTTTTCCAGCCAACCTGTGGATCTGTAAAATGTGTCAGTTAGGAATGAATGCAGCACATGTTTAAAAATGTGACAGTTAGGAATGACTACGGGCCAGATTCTCTAAGCTTCAAAAGTGATTAAACGGAGAGTGCAAAACAGCCAGCCAATCAGCTCCTACCTGCCATGTCACAGACTTTGTTTGAAAAAAGAAGCTGATTCGCTGGCTGTTTATCACTCTCCATTTTATCCCTTTTTAAGCTTAGAGAATCTTGCCCTACATCTGTGCACCAGTTGGGTGGTCTGAAAAACATATACTGTTGGTAGATCGTGAGGCCTGGTTTGGCCAGCCCAGCTTTATACTTTTAATAACTGGTTATTCAGACCTGATCACACGGCTGCAAATTCACATATCGGGTGATAATAGATTGCGCATGCATATGGCTCGTAGTACGCATGCACAGGCCACACTGCGATAAAATCCTGCTACCTTTTTTGATTGCTGGCCATGTGCAAGTTAATTGACAGGAAGCTGGCGTTTGATGGTGTGCATTTATATATAAAATCTGCTTGTACTTCCTTTCCGGCACTCACTAGATAAATAATCAGACCCATGTGATCCACCTCTATGAGCGGAAGTCACCCTGACTAACACAAAAAACACTAGTCTAGAAACTGGGACAATTACCCTCATATCTCCCTATCAGTGCACAGTTATATGAATCCAGCCAATCAGAATTGCCGTTTAGGTTTTTTAGGGATGTTTACCAGCATAATCAGACTCCAGAGCAACGCTTTTCACAGCAAGTTGTATGTGTGAAGTGTCATGATCTCACATCACCGTCTGGTAATTCTCTAGTTCCAAGTATTCTTCAGTTATACAGTTCCGGTCCAATACGTCTGGTAACTCTTCAGTTTTGAGTATTCTTCAGTTCTTCAGTCATCCAGTCCAATCCCTTTTGTAATCCTACAGTTAAAAGTATTCTTTAGATCTACAGATCTTCGGTCATCCGGTCCAGTCTGCCTGGTAATTCACCAACCCAGAGTAGTCTTCAGTTATCCGGTAATCCAGTCCAGTTCATTTTGTAATTCTCTGGTTCCAAGTATTCTTCTGTTCTCTCCAACCAGTGTTCTGATATTCTGTTATATCCAGTCTTTCCCAGATTCTGGTCCAGAGCTGCTCTTTCTTTATTCCCAAGAACCAGAGCAGTTGTCATTAAGTACTAGGATAGAGGACTCAGTTTGGGAGCTGCAACCTGCACGTTGAGTACCCACAGAAGTCCATACATCCTTGCAAGGGTTCCTCAAGAACACCTCCAACACGTTAGATTCCGCGCCCTTGTTCTGAGTCTCATCAACCTATTTTGCTAGCTTCTACTTTCTTACTGTTTATGCACAAACAGTATATCAGACCTGCAGTATTCCAACTTCCTAGAGCTACTTCTCCCGGGCCCCAAAGACCTCTGTCGGATCCACAAAAACCCTTTCATATGACACTCTATATATAGCAGTGGTTTTCAGAAAATATATGGCAGTGGTTTCATTAACTTATCTATGTAGATGACTTCTGACAAATATTCATCCGTGTTCACATACTATGGACTATTCAGTTGTTGGTTACTGAGTAAAACCTTCTAATTGCTTGACTATTGGTAGAAAAGCCATTTAGACATTAAATGGGATCTTATTAGTGGGCTTGATTGTATCAGCATGTGACACACCACATTTGGTTTGCTGGCTGTAGTTTGGAGGGACTTGATGTAAGTGCCTCCTGTAATCTTTATAGAAGCAGTCTCACTGCAATATAGGGTCAGGGCCGGCGCTACCCACTCAGCAGCTCCTGAAAAGCAGGGAGACGCCATGCTGAAAAGGAGCTGTCTCACTCCCTGCTCTGCTAATGCTGCCTCTGCCTCAGCCCTCACTGTCACTGCCTCGTGCATGTCTGACAGCGAGCGGGCGTCAGTATAAAGAGCTGCTCTCTGCACTGCGCGTGCACACAGCCTGCATGCCGCCCACAGTGCCTGTCTGACAGTGGGTGGCAGTATGGAGAGGCTGAGCAGCTCCCTGTACCGCGCACACACTGTCCTCCTCCTGCGACCTGCCCCCTCTTCGCTGAGGCATGTAGCGCTGTTTGTGAATGCCGGGATGACATGTCATGTCCGGATCCTCCCTTACCCATTGCTCCCTGCGCCTGTCAGCTGTCAATCAAATGACGAACAGGCAGCAGCGCCACCATCATAATGGGCTGGATTAAAAGAGCATACCAAAACGAGGCGTGATCACAGAACAAAGAATCGTTCGTGTAGTACAGTGAATAGAGCCGTGACTATTCAGATCATTGCTAGCTGTACAGGATATACGTACGTACGTTTGTCTATCGGTGAATTTGGGCCTTTTTACAAACAATTTAATTATGAGCTTGAGGAGAAGGAAGGCTCGTGCGTGTATTTTAGCTGCTATGGCCATTAGATTGCAGGCTATTAAAAAAAGAAAAAGGACCAAGAATCGGAGCTGCTGGACCAGAGACTGGCTTCTGAGGAGAGACACCTTCTCCCACATGCCATTGCTACAGGAAATACGGGAGAACAATCCTGATGTTCCCATTCTCTGTTCCCATGTGATGCGTTGCTGCCGTGGGACCGCTTTCCACTACATACACCACCATGTTCCAATGTGTTTGATGTTTTTTGGATGGGTGGGCGTTCCTGCTACACCTTCACGTGGCACTTATGTCATGGCAAGCAGTCTCACGGCAGCAATGCATCACATGTGAGCAGGCCGGGATGTTCCCATGTGATGCATTGCTGCCGTGGGACCGCTTTCCACTACATACACCACCATGTTCCAATGTGTTTGATGTTTTTTGGGTGGGTGGGCGTTCCTGCTACACCTTCACGTGGCACTTATGTCATGGCAAGCACCTGTATGTGACACTCTGTTCAGGTCCGACCACCGTTTTACCTCAAATAAACAAAGTGTTCACAGTATTTTTTGTCAGTATTTCTTAATAAATGTTAAGTGTTTATGCAGAACAATGAACATCAAATATCTATCTATCTATCTATCTTCTATAACTATATCTGTCAGGAATGCACACACAACGATTATTTATTTCAAAAGGAATGCACACACAACGAATATTCTTTAACAGCATGGGGCGGAAAGTACGGGGGAGAAGACTTCCTGTTGTTTACATGCTGCGCTGATGGAGGGATGACACAGCTAGTCAACACCCACATGGGCGTGCTGCTTTTGGGAGGAATGATCGCAGGAACGGGCTGCATATCGATCAAACCTGCGTACACATGTCACTTTTCTTGCGATATGGAGCCGTCCTGTCGGAAGAATATTAAGCAGCAAAGAACCTTCGACCGACCGACCGTGGACGGCCAAGAGCGTTTTTGGCCGTTTATCAAATATCTATCTATCTATCTATCTTCTAGAACTATATCTGTCAGGAATGCACACACAACGATTATTTATTTCAAAAGGAATGCACACACAACGAATATTCTTTAACAGCATGGGGCGGAAAGTACGGGGGAGAAGACTTCCTGTTGTTTACATGCTGCGCTGATGGAGGGATGACACAGCTAGTCAACACCCACATGGGCGTGCTGCTTTTGGGAGGAATGATCGCAGGAACGGGCTGCATATCGATCGAACCTGCGTACACATGTCACTTTTCTTGCGATATGGAGCCGTCCTGTCGGAAGAATATTAAGCAGCAAAGAACCTTCGACCGACCGACCGTGGACGGCCAAGAGCGTTTTTGGCCGTTTATCGATCGCAACGAAGGGATCGGGACTGCGTACATATATATACAATCGAACGGCCGTTCGTCCGCAGAACGGAAGAACGGCCCGACGATTGTACATATGTGTACCCAGCTTTACATGGAACTCATTTAGCTTTTGTCTATATTAATTTAACTTTAAGAGCTTTGAGGTTGCTTAATGGTGGTTGCTTGAAATGGTTACATAACTTCTTGCGTTTAGGTGACCAATGATATTATTGGATTATACTAGTTCCTACTTCCTGTTAATACATGGGGTATTTCTATCCTTTTCTGAGATTTTTAGTGAATCAGTCTGAGAAAAGACATTTTTGTGGATTTTTTGTGAAAATATACCAGGCAGTCATGAAAGGTCAGCTTTGGTCTGATTTGGCACTTATAACTGCATTTTAAGCTGAGCACTGGCTGGGAGAACAATACACTGCAGTTAATGGCTTCTACATACACTGCTAATGACAGCTATGCAGGGTGAATGAGTGGGACACTCAAACTCAGGTTAAGTCTGCGTGTGTCCAGCATATCCCCGGCTTCCTGGCCGCACGAATGTAATGAGACGGCCTCTCCAAAAATGGCTGCAGTCTTATAGGAGATAGGTACTGCCCTACCTCTAGTATCTGCCAGAAGAGAACAGTGCGGCCAGCGCTACCCGGAAGTGCGGATTCAGGTAGCGCTGGCGCGCTATTTAAATGGTACCCCTTAGCGATGAGCATGTACCCTGGCTCCCCCATGGCAAAAATTCCCCATGGCAACAAGAATGAGACACCTGGCAAGAAGCATGTAACCCCTGGCAACAAGTGATATTCTTCTGACAATGAGCATGTAGGTGAGCAGCAGTTATATGGTATAATATGTCATAGGCATTATTATGTTCAATGGGCATTATGGTATTGGCATTATGTGTAATGGCCATTATGGTGTGTGGAATTATGTTTTATGGGCATTACATTGTTGGTATTATGTGTAATGGGCATTACAGTGATGGCATTATGGTGCTGGCATTATGTGTAATGGGCATTAGGTGTGTGGAATTATATTTAATTGGCATTACGGTGTGTGGCATTATGTGTAATGGGCATTACACTGTTGGCATTATGTGTAATGGGCATTTCGGTGTTACAAAGTGTTAAATAAACTGCGCTGATGGTATAGCAGCTCTCATAGATTGTAAAGGTAATAGTGGGTAAAAAAGAGCGCTGGGATAAAAGTATTTATACGAGTGACACCTGTAAAGTAAAATTTGTTAGTAAAATGATTACACTCCTTTTGGAGGGTGTGAGGTGAGAGAGGGAGATGGTTGTGCTGTCCCTACTAACCCTAACCTTACAGAGGCAGCGGTATTCCTCAGCTGAATTGCTGTCCGCTTGTAGGTGGAATCCTCCGTTACAGCTTTGGTCCCGGGACGCGGCTTGCTGACGTCAGCGGCTGGCGTGTCGGTACTTTGGGCAACAGCAAGACGGCTTCTCCTCTCCTTAAGTCTCCACTGCGTTTCATGCCTCAATGGGCACTTTGTCAAGGATAACTTTATTAAAACAACAAGCTTTATTTATACTAAGAAGCGTGCAGGAAGTGTGTTTGGTTTCATCACTTCTGGATTTTGATAAAAGCGGGAAGCACATGTTTTCTTTGTCATTGTGCTAATATACAGGATTTCAATGGTGTTTTTGCCAAGGATTTATTTCAATCATTTAAAACATATTGCGTGTCACTCGTTACTTATGTTCTATGGGAAAAGATTTTTTGGGGATTGTTTAGTGTATAAATTTATTTTAATATTTTTATTCTTGCAGTAATTAGAGGAAAGCATTTAATTTGATGTCTATATTTAGACCTTTTGGTTCCAAGGTTTTTAATTCGAATATCCACTTTGTCTCTGCTTTTTTAAATTCTGTTACTAGG
This sequence comes from Crinia signifera, assembly GCF_055691185.1. NCBI lineage: Eukaryota > Metazoa > Chordata > Amphibia > Anura > Myobatrachidae > Crinia > Crinia signifera. The sequence continues at coordinate 112,079,869 of NC_139220.1, read as the reverse complement.
TCCCCCCCCCCCCCTCTCCACTGCTTCTTCACTTTTTGAATAATTGTAAATTGTAACCCTCTTGGATTTTTCTCATGATGCTCCAGAAAGTGGTTTTACAGGCTGTGTGTTGTAAGTTCTCTTTTTATATTAGGAAAAAATGGGAGGGTCACCAAGGTGGCCCAAGGGCGCCTGAGAGGAGTTGTTTGGCTGGAGCAGCGGTCTCGAAGCTTGGGAAGTCTGACCCAAGGAAAGGTAAATAGGAAAAAAGGGGATTTGAGACCGCGCTCGCTAAAAATGCATGCAACAGGTGTAGTTAAAACATTTATTAATGAAAAAATACATATAAAAACTGTATAATAAAATATCAAATAAAAGAGATTGAAATTATCACAGATAAATATAGAGAGCAGGGATATTCACCCACAGTCCGGTTGGAAAATTGTCCTGTATCCGTTCCTGGGTTGCCTCCAGGTAAGTGTCCTGTACAGAGGATACCGGTATTGGGGGTGTAAGTAGGGAGAGGTGGTTGTCTCCAAACCAGGGAGCTCCAGATGTTGAGTGGTGCTCTACCTGGTGGGCTTTGATGTTATTGCCGCTTGGGTTCCTTAGAGAGGAGGATGTTGGTCTCCTGACCAGGGAGCTCCTGTTGGTGGGTGGTGCTCTACCTGGTGGGCTTGGTGTTGTAGCCACTTGGATGCCTTGTAGGAGGATATCTATCTCCTGACCAGGGAGCTCCTGGTGATGCGAGGTGCTCTACCTGGTGGACTTGGTGGTAAAGCCACTTGGTTCCAAGATGGAAGGAGATTCTGGAGGCTGGTCCGGTTACAGGATATCGGTGTATGTGGGGTCTGTAAAGTGGGGGTGTCCCTGCTCCCCTTCACCAACGCGTTTCGCTAGAAGCTTTTTCAAGGTGATCTATATTTATCTGTGATAATTTCAATCTCTTTTATTTGATATTTTATTATACAGTTTTTATATGTATTTTTTCATTAATAAATGTTTTAACTACACCTGTTGCATGCATTTCTAGCGAGCGCGGTCTCAAATCCCCTTTTTTCCTATTTCTCTTTTTATATTATATGTTCCGTGAACCGTATTTTTGCTTTTCTTTTCGTTTGTCCAACATACTGCATTTTGCATGGACACTACAACAAGTAAATCACACCTTCAGTTTCACAGGTCACATGATCTTTGATTTTATATTCTTTCTTTGTTGTGTTGGATATAAATGAGTTTATTTTCTTTGTAGATGTTTGTTCATTGCTACATGCTCTACAATTCACACATTTGAAATAGCCTGTGGTTTATTTCGGTTCATCTTTTTTGTAGTTAATTGAGCCCAAGACCAGTTGATTTTTTATATTGTTGGCTTTTCTGTATATAATTTTTGGCTTTTCAGGAATGATTGTTGTTAAGATTTCATCTAATTGTAGAATGTGCCAATGTTTTTGGATTATTTGTTCTATTATATTGGAATTACTTGTGAATTTTGCAATGAAGGTTAGTTGAGTGTCTTTGTTTTTTTCAGTTGTTTTGTACTGAATTAGGCTTGTTCTTTTAATTTGTTCTATCTTTTCAAGTTGTTTATCCAAATCTGATTCCTTATATCCTTTTGATATGAAGTTTTGCTTAATTTCTTGGCTTTGTTGATTGAATGTACTATTTTCTGAGCAGTGTCTTTTCAGTCTTCTGAATTGTCCTGTGGGAATGCTAGATGTCCAATTTTCATGGTGATTGCTAGATTTCGGTAGAATGTTGTTTCCGTTAACAGTTTTTATGTGGGTTCTTGTATTTATTCTATTGTTTTTGATGAAAATTTCAAGGTCTAAAAAGACTACCATTTCCTTGCTTGTTGTGAATGCAAATTTTAAATTCAGATTGTTTTCATTGATGCAGTTAATTAATTTTTCAAGTTGTTCTTTTGTCCGCCCCCCCCCCCTCCGTCCCCGTCCCCCCACACACAAAGAAGACATCGTCGATGTATCTATACCATCAAATTAAAAATTGATTAATGTGGTTTCTTTTCCATATGAAGTCCTCTTCCCACTTAGCAACCAAGAGGTTTGCGTAGCTTGGTGCTACTGGAGTCCCCATTGCGGTACCCCACTTCTGGAGAAAGAATTGTTTGTTGCACCAGAAATAATTGTGGTTTAAAATGAATTCGATGTTTGCCATCAGAAAATTAATTTGATCGTTTGGGATGGAGGTTGCTGTTGATAAGAAGTGTCATGTGTTCACATCCTTGTTGATGATCTATGCAAGTATACAATGAGGTGACATCTGCTGTTCCTAAAATTTATTCTGTTTGCCATTCAAAGTCTTCTATGATTTGTAGGAAACTGGTTGTGTCTTTCAGGTAGCTTTTTTGAGATGAAACAATTGTCTGAAGAAAGAAGTCTGTGTAGGTTGATAAGTTCGATGTAATTGAATTTATTCCAGATATTATTGGACGTCCTGGCGGTTGTGTGAGATGTTTATGAACTTTTGGTAAAAAATAAAATGTTGGTATTTGTGGATTGTCCTGCAAAAATAAAATAAAATTATTTTTTGGGTGATTATACCTATGTCTAGACCTTCTTCAAGGTGCTCTCTGAGTTCTTTGTTGAAAGTGTTCGTTGGGTCTACTTGTAGGAGTTTGTATGTTTCAGTGTCTTGTAAAAGGCGGACTGCTTCCTTTTCATACATTTCTTTGGATAAGATCACTATTCCACCGTCTGCAGGCTTAATAACGATATTTGTATCTGTTTTTAGTTCTTTTAAGGCTCTTTTTTCTCCCAGTGATAAGTTATGTTTATATTGTTGTTTTTCTGGGATTGCGTCTATTTCTTTTTCTAATAATTTTTGAAACGTTTTTATATGAGGGCCTTTTATGTGAGTTGGGTTAAATGTTGAAGTAGGTTTGAATTTTGTATGTAGATATTCGTCCTCTGCATCATTGCTTGTGGTGTTTTGTAGATCTTTGGCGAATAACTTTTTTATACACAGTTTTCTTATAAATTTTTTGGAGTCTATGTAGAGTTCAAATTTATCTATCTTGGATTCAGGGGCAAATTCTAACCCTTTTTGTAAGATTTTTGTTTCATCGTCTGTAAGGATTTTATTGCTTAAGTTTTGGTGTGTTGCATTATATGTAATTGGCATTACGATGTGTGGCATTATGTTTAATGGGTATTACAGTGTGTGGCATTATAGTTAATGGGCATTATGGTGTGTGGCATTATGTTTAATGGGCAATACGGTGTTGGCATTATGTGTAATGGGCATTACGGTGTTGGCATTATGTGTAAAGGGCATTACGGTGTTGGCATTATGTGTAATGGCCATTACGGTGTGGCATTATGTTTGATGTGCATTACAGTGTGTGGCATTATGTTTAATTGGCATTACAGTGTGTGGCATTATGTGTAATGGGCATTATGGTGTTCTCATTATGTGTAATGGGCATTTCGATGTGTGGCATTATATTCAATTGGCATTATGGCGTGTGGCATTATGTGTAATGGGCATTACGGTGTTGGCATTATGTGTAATGGGCATTATGGTGTGGCATTATGTTTGATGGCCATTACGGTGTGTGGCATTATGTTTAATTGGCATTACAGTGATGGCTTTATGTGTAATGTGCATTACAATGTAAATTTTTGCAACGCGCCTTCGGCGCGCACCCAGCCCGTTTCTGTTGTATGTGTATGTGGGAGGGGGAGGGATTGTGTAATACTTGCTGCATACTAGTGGGTAGAGTGTAGGGTGGTGAAAAGATGGCGATGGTGATGGGTCATTTGCTTGTGTTGCCCCCCCAGGCTTAAAGTTGCCAGCCAGCCCCTGCTCAAACTGGAGACATTTACCAGTGGATACAGCATCTCTTCTGATCACCTGACAGCATAGTTGTCTACCCTCCTGCATTCTGCTGGAGACTCCCTGAAATAACAGCAATCTCCCTCTCTCCCTCATTAGTCTAGCAATCTCCTTCATTTCCCCTAGCCTACATTACATTGTTAGATTTTTGGGGGAAAAAGGAATGAGAGATAGATACAGTTACATTGAATCATCTGCACCATTTCCCAGCACTTTAGCAAGTATAGTAGCTCTTACTAACTGCTTTGGGGCTCATCTACATTTGTATATAAGTCAATCTAAAAGATTCCTCTCAGATGTAGCAGTGCACACCCACACTTCTAGGTGCCAAGTTCACAATCTCATTTCACAATCTCTCCATATATGGAACTAGACACGCTCCTTTGGCTGGAGCATGACATGCCCCCTCAATGGGGCACCTTGCAAAATTATATTACCAACTATAATCTCCCTGACACTAGTTTTCTAAAGTAGGCAAGTATGCCTGACATACAAGATGCTCTATCTACTGGTAATTGTCTTCAGTTCGTGTTACCCAGTTCGTGTTATCCAGATCCAAAACACGAAGGGAGATCCAGATCCAAAACCAAAACCCGAAAAAGTGGCCGCCGCACATCTATAATATATATATATATATAAGAAAGGCAAGGGGTACCCAACACCGCGCCCTATTAGCCCAAAGCTGCACCTCTGAAGGATCCCTGTTAGCTGAGACCCGGGACGGACAGAAATACAAAGAAGATCAGGGTGCGCTAAGGTAAATTACACAACTTTCTCATTAAAACATAAATATTTAATAAAAAGCCTCTAATAAGGCTTAGAATAAATCAAATCAAAAAGAGTTACACGGCCATTTCATAGAATAATTTAACAATCCACAGTATGGAACAGGCCCAACGCGTTTCGTCACCCACGTGACTTCATCAGGGGCGCTTTGGATGTTGATTGAAATAAGGTGCGATAGCACTTCTAGGGGTGTATCCAATTGGTCAAACCATAGATATTGTATTCAAGCAAGACCCATACAGATATATATCTTCTTGGAGCGTCTCTAAATGACCAAATAAATAGCTGTGTACTTCAGCTAAAGTTGCACAGATGTAAATAAATCGCCAAATATCGGAACAAAAAATGCAATAGTCCAGGCGTATGTCACCAAGGATCACGTTTCTCACACCTTTTATATCAGTGTTAACATCAAGGACCAATGAGCAGCTTCAAAAAAATATAAGGCTGGGAGGCCAGAAGTTCACTCTAGTTTCTGCATTTGGATCCACTAGAGTGAACTTCTAGCCTCCCAGCCTTATATTTTTTTGAAGCTGCTCATTGGTCCTTGATGTTAACACCGATATAAAAGGTGTGAGAAACGTGATCCTTGGTGACATACGCCTGGACTATTGCATTTTTTGTTCCGATATTTGGCGATTTATTTACATCTGTGCAACTTTAGCTGAAGTACACAGCTATTTATTTGGTCATTTAGAGACGCTCCAAGAAGATATATATCTGTATGGGTCTTGCTTGAATACAATATCTATGGTTTGACCAATTGGATACACCCCTAGAAGTGCTATCGCACCTTATTTCAATCAACATCCAAAGCGCCCCTGATGAAGTCACGTGGGTGACAAAACGCGTTGGGCCAGTTCCATATTGTGGATTGTTAAATTATTCTATGAAATGGCTGTGTAACTCTTTTTGATTTGATTTATTCTAAGCCTTATTAGAGGCTTTTTATTAAATATTTATGTTTTAATGAGAAAGTTGTGTAATTTACCTTAGCGCACCCTGATCTTCTTTGTATATATATATATATATATATATATATATATATATATACACACACACACACACACACACACACAAGGTGTGCCTATTAAATTCCAGGACTGTACTTGTAGTTAATGAATGAAAATGTGTAGGAACGCGTCATCATGCGGATGTGATAGCGTAACCAATGAGGCGCGAAGGTGGAACAAATGCGCAGTGATTGCATCAGCATTTCTGGATTTGAGAAGGTAAACGCAGGTGGTTCATTAGAGCGCGTGTCACGGTCGGTTATGGAGCAAAGAGTGAATATCAAGTTTTGTTTCAAAATTGGGAAAACGCAGAGTGACACCTACGAGTTACTGAAAATTGCTGCTATGTCCCGCTGCTATAAGATGCTGCTATGAGATGCTGCTATGTCCCTCTCCTTTACTTTCGAATGGTATTCACGCTTTCGAGATGGCAGGGAAAGCATGGAAGATGACCAGCGCAGTGGGCGACCCATCACAAAACTAACAGAAAATGAGGTTGCAAAAGTCCGCGCTTTGGTGACTGCAGATCTCCCGAAAGACCCTTAGGATGCTTGCGGACGAGTTAAATATGGGAGAGGACACAGTGCACAAGATTTTGGGGGAGAATTTGGGAAAGAGAAAGATTTGTTCACGGTTTGTGCCGCATTTTTTGACAGATGATCAGAAGCAATGCAGAATGGAAGCTTGTGGGGACTTAATCGACGCAGCTGACCGAGATCCGTCGTTTCTGCAATCGATCGTGACAGGCGACAAATCCTGGTGTTACCAGTACGATCCCGAAACAAAGAGACAGAGTAAAGAATGGAGATCACCATCTTCTCCAAGACTTTTACTTGTTCCCAAAACTTAAGACTGCTCTGAAAGGGCATCGATTTCAGGACGCAGAGGACATACGAAGCGTGTTTCCAGAATTTGTACCGCCGTGCACAAAAGTGTGTGAGTGCCGGAGGTCATTATTTTGAGGACTATTAAACGTATGTTTGTTTTTTATTATTCATTCCGTTGTATTAGCCCCAGTCCTGGAATTTAATAGACACACCTTGTATATAACCATAGAATGCAAGAGGCTGCACTCACGGATTTATGGAATAAAAAAAAAAGTGTATTAAATTCCAAACAAGTGTCACATCAGTTAGCCCGACGTTTCAAGGCCCTTGGCCCCTTTATCAAGGTGTGAAATATATATTACACACCCCCAAAAGCCAGCTTTCTGTCAATCAACTTGCATACGGCCAGACCCCAGATCTGACAGCCTCCTTCATTCCTCAAATATAACGATAACACCAAAATGACAACTCTCTCCTCTCAATTGCAGTATACCCCAGACCAGGAATTTTCCCCCACTTTTCTCACTAATACTCCATCGAATAACTGACAATACCCTCCTGTCTCAATGAAAATAATCATGTTACAAAGCTGCTACCAGCCCCCTCTCCCTAAACAAAATCATGCCCCAGAATTGCCTCCCATATCCACTTACAGTGAGACCTCAGATACTGTATCTAAGGGGCGGCCCATTACAGGTACAATGACTCACCGTCTTCCTGAAGTTGTGTGCCCCGCAGCCCATCCCACTACTCTCCAGCCATGCTGCTCTTTACTGTGTGCTTCCTGGGTTAGACATCAGGACTTCTCATCTCCCCAGCCCAGTGTTACTAGCGCACCAATGAGATGGGGGGGGGGGGGGGGCAGTCAGCCGGAGAACACACTCTCTTTTCCTAGAAGAAACCTTCTCTACTTTAGTGCAGCTAGCAGGCACCGCAGAGGACACCCTGGCCCCAGCGTCAGGACCCTGAGGAGGTTGGACCCACAACACAGGGCCTCGGTCTGAGTTGCATCCGGAGTAGCATTTCATGTAAATACTCTGGGGGCTGGAGCTTAGGGACAGATGTGTACTGCTCTGCTGCTGCCTGCGTGTCAGAATGGAGGAGTGAGGATTGCAGACTGAGTGAGAGCCCGGCGCTTCCCTGCAATGCTAGTGCTGCGCCTGGTGCATGGGGCACCGGTTGCCGGGGGGGGTGCATTTCTAGTGGCCTGGGGTGCAAAGCTTGGGCATTATCAGGGTTATGGGGCAATTGGGCAACTGCCCATCAGCCCATGCGCAAAGATGGCCCTGACGATGCCGATTCAACTGGACGTGATGCAACGTAGTTCATCTCCACAGCAGCGGGAGATTTCTTCCACCATCAGGAGACTTCTTCCTCTTCCTCCACCATTACCAATAATGTTTGAAGTACACCCAACTGGTCTGCAGTGTACCCCCAGGGAACCACTGCTCTAGATAATGACTTGAGCTTTTAGCAAATATAAGTTGCACTCCATCAGTGGCTTCTGAATATGTAGAGTTGAGAAGAGAAAGGTTAATAAATATATATGTAATTTGAATCATAACTGGCAGCTAGGGTGATGAGTGAGACAGTGTATACAGCATGCAGGTACTTCAAGCAGGAGTACAGTATTATCAACATATCCATTTGGACCATACAGAATTCTCATGTCTACAGATCATATAAAGCAAATTAGCTGAGACACGCTTTAATGGTGGATTTTATTCCATCTTTGGAATTCTTAATCAACAGCTATTTCACGAGCGAATGATCGTGATCTGCATGTTTGCTGCTTATTTTTTTATCCACTCTTTTTTTCCAAAGGATATATTTTGCTTGGCATAGGTGCGTTGGTGACTCACAGCATGAAAAGATTCAGCGGAAAGCTACTGAAAATGGATTTGATCCCCTTGAGTATACAGCGAAACATGATCTAGACATTAAAATGACTTTTTCTCTATGAAATGTGAAGCGCTATCAGCTGATGCTCACATACTGTAACATTCCTTGGTTATATTAATGTGAGCATGTGCGTGGTGCAGGTGAGGCTTCTCAGGCACTGTCACATTTCCTAGTCACTTCTATAATCCATCTACCATTATTATCATCACTCTTGTTAGTGCTGTGTTTCCATGCTCACAGTGAGACAGGAAATCCCTATTGTGTCATTCCCCATACTTTCCATCAGTAACGCTGTAGATGGAATGCAACATTAAGACTTTGAGAGCAGCTACACTGGTGTTTTTCCATCTCTCTCTCTTTGTATGTTTCTTAAAATGTGAATACTGAAAAATGCTATGTTTTATTTAAAGGTAGACTATACGTAAATAATATATTCCATTACCTGTAAAAATGGAACTTGTGCTGTACTGAACACAGCTCCAGGCTTAGGGGCCCATTTATCATTTAATATTTGTGGCTTATTCGGGGGTTAGCCGCAAATATTAGATACCCCCTGAATGTAAGACTGAGGGACTGAAGAAGGAATCTCTGATCCCTGCTGTGATCCCTCCTGCATTGCCAGCAGCCACGTTCCCCATAAGTTTTTATGGGGGTTGCAATGCTACCTAATGGGCTATCGCCATGCATTCTGGGATGGCGATAGCCCATTGTAGCCTAGGGCTACAGACAACACTGACGGCAGGACGCATCGCAGGGACGTACTTCTTTCTGAGCCCTTGTCCCGGCAGGCGCTGGAGGATACATACCATCGGTAGTATTGTATATTACAATGCGATCCTGGACGGTAATCTTCTGCCCATATTGCATTGTACTGTATATGCAATCCTTGTTAAATGGGCCCCTTACATTTACCCTTTGTATTTCCAGGCCCCTTTTGCTTTGCAACTCTCCTAAGGGTGTGGAATATTAGGTCGACAGTGTAGACCTGGGGTAACCAACTCCAGTCCTCGAGATCTACCAACAGTTAATGTTTTCCATATCTCCTCACAGATACAAGTGAAGTAATTAGCTCCACCTGTGGTTCTTTTAAAATGTGACAGTGAGTAATGAGTGCACCTTTGCAGCAGCTAGGTTGTCTGGAAAATGTGAACTGTTGGTAGCTCTCGAGGACCGGAGTTGGCTATCACTGTGTAGACGCAGAACAAACTTCCTGCGACTACAATTTTGCCTCACGAAACCCAGACCCCATAAAGAGTAAATCCAGAATCGCTACATTGCGACATCAACATCACGGCTACTTTTGCTCATATTCACTTATTTTATTTGTAAGCATATGGATGTCTATCCAAGATAGTGGTAATGTGATGCAAAAGAGTCTCATTTCTGATTGGATGAATTGGTCAGATGTTCATTTTGGAGTGAGGATTGGGCACATGAGTACAACTAATTTTACACTTTGGGATTTAGATACTCAACTTTGATTGAAGTGATTATTTAAATGAGCTCACTGCATAGAAAAAGTATTAAATGATGTTTCTGGTATCAATGTTGGTACACAGGCTTTTCCTCCCCATACAACATTATGCCAAGGGGTTGGGCCCACCAGCTGCTGGGAATAACAGCATTAGGATCTGTCTGACTATGTCCATATGCAGTTGGTGCCTGTAAGTGTATCCCTTGTAACTGCCTGAAATGAAATACACATTGGTAATGATGATCTAGCTAGCTACATCTGATTATGTGATTGCAGATTGACCTCCGAAGCTGAAAGGACTTCTTTAATGAATGGGGCATTATTACATTATTTTATGGAGGCATAAACATTTATGTGAATTCTATTTGTACATAAGAAGATTCTACTTACTGTATTATTGAAGTTTTTTATTTAAATAAAACCTAATAGCAAATTGTTTGACTTTAAAAACAAATGTAAAAATAAGAAAATAAAAAAGTGTTCTTGCGATTCTGGCCTGATAGGTTGTAAGGATGAAGGTCTGATGTAAATCTGCTATGTGTGGTATGAGATACACAGTTATATTCATCCTGTAATGATTCCTCCAACTCAGCATGTGGGCGTAAATATATTTTTATGTTCATTTGACTTTAGCATATTTTAGATCCATAGTATCATCCTCATGTGATGTGAAATAATGTTGCAAATCCATACAATTAATTCTTTACTGCAGTATTGTATACCTTGAACAGATTTTTCACCCTCCAAAAAAATATTTATACATTTTTTAAGTGGATTTAGAAGGAATAGAGCTACTGGTCAATAGTTGAATGAACGTCAGAGGTGGATTTTCCACAAGGCAACTTAGGGCTCAACAGGCCTCAAGGAGCTACATAAATATACCCTGGGCCAGATGCACTAAGCAACAAAAGTGATAAAATGGAGAGTGATAAACAACCAGCCAATCAGCTCCTTCCTGCCCTGTCACAGCCTGTGTTGGAAAAATGTCAGGCAGAAGTTGATTGCTTGGTTGTTTATCACTCTCCATTATATCACTTTTGAAGCTTAGTGCATCTGGCCCTCTGTCCAAAATGTTCCCAGAGGAGCACAGCGCGACCACTGCATGATGTCATGACAACACATGGATCTGCCCACACTCCTAAAGTTCCTTGATGTTCTTTGATACAATAATAAAAAAAAAAAACGTTTTTATACACATACAATAGTTTCATCCACTGTATGTGGGCAGTCAGTTTACTTTAAATGTAACACCAGTATGAGGCCTACTTCCAAAAGTTCCTAGAGCCTGAAGCAGATTTGTACGCAATGCCAATGTTCATACAGCTGAGTATTTATCTGTAGACTGCCCATGTGCCTAGGTATTCTAGCGATCGTGCCTGCAATCAGTAGCAAAAAAATAGTGCTTTGGATTGTTGAAGGGAGGAGGGCCCCACACTGGTATCTTGCCATGGGCCCCATGAGGTATAAAACTGAGATCTTGTTTATACAGTATGGATCTTCTCAAAATAAATTTCCCTTATCATTGAAACATCAGAAAGAGATACAAAGGGTCTGAAAGGGGCTGGTCCAGCACAACATGGAATGGAATGAGCAGGCCAGTGATCAATCGCTCTGTGGTACCAGAGATGCTAGTGCTTTGTCACAGCAGATTCTGGGACCGATGTATTAAGCTTCAAAAGTGATCAATTGGAGAGTGATAAACAACCAGCCAATCATCTCCTACCTGTCATTTTTAAACCCAGCCTGTGACATCACTTTTTGAAGCTTGATACATCTGGCCCTCACTGCTTGTATTGTAGTTGTTAAGTAGTTGGCGTGATTGCACTGTGGGCTTTCAGCTGTTCCTTTCATTTTGCCAGTTGCAGTGTTTGAGCTTTTGGCATGATCATCTCCTCACGCATGTAATCTTTCCTCACACATTTTTATCCATGCTGCAGCTTTTAAGTATTACAAATATTATTAGTCTTGTCAGGTTTATGACTATAAATTTATATTTCATTATAAAGCATTTTTCATGGTTGGAAAACAAATCATACAGTAAGCCAAGCGTGGACTATGATGAACATGCATTTTTGCTACAGAACTACAGAGGTCAAATAAGCTACAGTTACTGTTTATTTCTTATGGGAATTGCGTAACTTTCTTAATATGTCATTGCCCATAAAGTGTAATCTAGGGCAGTTTCATTATATGTTTCATGGATTCAAGGATTCCAGAATTCAAAGACTGGTGAAATGAAGCTACAGTATCAATAAATAATCCCTGAACCGGTCTGTATCTACAGAGAGGACATTTACTTCATTGAAAATGCCGGTTCCAAAGTTGTTCACCCTCTGTGCACCTTAATTAAAATTTAGAATAGCACACAAAGGGAAATAGTGAAACAATGGACACTTGAAATCTAGTGAAAGTAATAAATACAAGTCGCATAGACCAGTGGTTCCCAACCTTTTTTCTCTCCCGTACCCCTTGATTAGGCTTTTCATTGATAAGTACCCCCTCCTCTCATTTTGAAATATGGACAGTACTTAGCGGTATGCGGATCCTTATGCATGTCCTTATATTAAGGAGGAGCGGAGGAGTAGTATACAGGCAGGAATCATGCCCTTCTGTGTCTAGACACTGGTTGTGTATTATCTCCAGGATTCCCACCAACACCGGTAGGATTAATGCCGCTGCTTCCTCCACCTTTGTCAGTGCTGGGCAGATGACTGCTGATGTCTGAGGGCAGCATGGGAAGCTCCCAGTGGATTGCTAGTCAGGCATATGACACAACATGGTTTGTCTCCATGGCAATGGGTCTTCAGCCATCAAAAGGCCTTTTCATCATCCGCCATTACCAATATTATTTTCAAGTACCCCCAACTGGTCTGCAGAGTACCCCCAGGGGTACTAGTACCCCAGGTTGGGAACCACTGGCATAGACCATAACCTGAAGTGGGTAAAAGCAATGGAAAAGCAAACAATTTAAGGTACTTGTTTAGTTTCACGGCGGCAGCATGAACGCACGCTATTTCCGGGTCTGTGTCCCCTTGCAGGGCTCACCTGCCCTCGCCCACGCTGCAGGCTCGGTGGCTCGCTACGCTCGCCACACTATTTAAAATCAACTCCATACCTACGTGGATAGTAGGGGTATGAACTATCCACATTGGCATGGAGTTTATTTTAGAAAGTGTGGCGAGCGCGAGGGAACGCCGACCCGGAAGTAGCGCGCGGCCATGCTGCCACCGTGAAACTAAACAAGTACCCAAATTAATATATACATGACTTTTTTAGATGCTTTTCCTTATCTCATCCACACATAAGTGAGATGAAATACATGCAAGTTGCCATGACATACACTGTGGTAAGACAAAGCTGTTAAAGTCAGGGCCAGTTTAAGGGCCAGATACACTAAACTTTAAAAGTGATAAAATGGAGAGTGATAAACAACCAACCAATCAGCTCCTATCTGCCATGTCACAGACTCTGTTTGAAAAATGTCAGACAGGAGCTGATTGGCTGGTTGTTTATCACTCTCTATTTTATCACTTTTGAAGCTTAGTGCATCTGGCCCTAAGCCTTCAGGGGGCCAGAGGCACTTCTCCAGGCATCCCCCTCTTTTAGCACACCATCCCTTTTCCTGCTGTGCCCACTTTGTGCTCTCTCCCCCACCCATCCTTGAGGCTGGAGAAAAATGCATGCAAGTTGCGGTATTGTCCCTGGACAGCAGTGCCATAGCTGGGTTGGAGTAGCCCTGGTTGCGATGGGGGCCCACAGAGCATATGTCCCACCCTCCCCATGCCCCCCTTAATCCACCTATGGGATAAATTCTGACGCACTCATGTCTTGATCAGCAATGTTCTATCTAGCTGCTTTTGTTTCTCTGTGAAAAGTAATCACGCCTTCCAACTTTTCTGGAGAGGATGCCATGATAAATGCATGCAGCAAAGGCATGATGTGTGCATTGGCCATAGACCATCGAATGATGTGGAAGGTGCACGCATATCTCTCAGGTCAATTAGATTTGTGTGCAACCTTGACAGGAACTGGAAGGGCAGCTATCTGGTGATGTCAGCTGCCCGCCCCCCGCACCCACATCACCGGGTGATTTCCATGAGAATGCCCACCATGAAATGCTGGGTGATCCTATGAGCGAATCCCTCAGCCAGACACCCCCACCCGCAGTCTTGGGTGCGTGCGCCCGGTGAACAGTCTGCTATCCGTGGCTGCACACACCCGGTGCATGCAGATTCACATTTCAAAAACATCAGGCTCGCATTTGAATTCGCATGCAAGCATGTCTATCAGAATAACCCCCTAAATATGGATGTGAAAGCTACGTGCAGTATTTCATTATAGCTCTTTTAAATAATACATTTCAATATATTTTTATAGGCTGTGTTAACCAGGGTTTTTTTGGGCACACACAGGCACAGCACAACTATTTTCCTCATCCTCATTTACATTGGCTATTGTGTGTATCCATGTACTTTATACCAATTGCGAAACAGGATGTCACCTGTGCTTTGTGTATGAAGTGACAGTATGTTGTGTTTGCTCTGGACAACTACTAAATTCTGCACGTTTCATGTGTCCCAATTCCCCCGGCTCAAAAATCAGATAAGAAACAGACAATAATTATGTGATAAACATTGTAGGGATGGCGATCTACAGTGTGCATGCGCGAGCCCTCTGTGTGGCCACAGCAAGTGATGGTCTGTAGACGCTGGTCATACACTGGCTGAATTACAGCCATCTGGCATTAGGGAGTGGCGCAAAAGAAACGCAAGTGGTCTGTGCGTTGGGAGGGACGTTGATGTCAGCAGCATCTCCCCAGTACATCGTGACTTAGGCATTGCTGCGATGGCCGTGAGGAGATGCACACAAGGAGGGGGGGATCCAGTCAATGGTGAGTGATTGTGAATGGATGAAGGGAGCTAACTGGTCACTGCAATCAGGTCTGAATTACCCTCACGGTACACTAAAGATGGGTGATAAACAGAATAAAGAAATTGTGTTCTTTCAGTAATAAAGTTACCAGTTTTTGATGCATTTTTGGGTACTTGTTTCCTAGCACGGCACCCACTTATTACATCTTATACAATCGCATTGCATGTAATATAGTGGCATGTGATGCATGCAATGCTATGCGATCCAATTTTTAATTGTACAAGCACCCTGATGGGTGCTTTCAATGTTAAATGCATCCCCAATATCAACGCCAACTCGGAGCGTGGCGAGCGGCAGCGGTACGCGTCCTCCGACCTTTTAATACCCCCACTATCCACATCGGCGTGGATTTGATTTTAGATAGTGTGGCGAGCGCAGCGAGCCACCGAGCCCGAAGTGTGGCAAGCACAGCGAGCCCCGCGAGGGGACACGGATTACTTTACATGTATTACGCGTCCTCTCGCGGGGCTCGCTGCGCTCACCACACTTCGGTCTCGTATTCCGTGGACCCTCACGGGGCTCTCTGCGCTCGCCACGCTTCAGGTCGGTACTTCGCTGCGCTCGCCACACTATCTAAAAACAACTCCACGCAGACGTGGATAGTGGGGGTATGAAAAGGTCCGTACCGCCGCCCCTCGTGGGCTCGCTGCGCTCGCCACGCTTCGGGTTGGTGTTGATAGTAGGGGTGGTGTTGACAATGGGGGTGCATTTAACATTGTAAGCACCCATCAGGGTGCTTGTACAATTAAAAATTGCATCGCATCGCATGCCATTTGCTGGCATGCAATGCTATGCGATATTTTATTGTACAGGCACTCCTGTTAATTTAACATGAATATCGCATTGCACACATCGCACACCACTAAGTATGGTATGCGATGGGCGCTGTGCTAGGAAACAAGTACCCATTTTTGCAATATTTGAATGTATTACAGTGTGAGAGGTTATGTTAAGCACTCGCCTCATGGTTTAGTAGAGGTGACGGGGCATTTACTGAAAACTTGGCATGCATTACACATGGAAGCTCTTCAACTAGTATTAATATTATTTTAGAAGAGTTGTTGGAATCATCTGTGTTTCTGTGTTACAGAAAGTTATCCTGTGGCAGTTAGTGAAAAGAAATTATACTGTACAATGGTTTTCAGACCTTTAGCTGTCTCTTGATTGGCTATACCATAACTTATATTGAGGGAAAAAAGAAGAGTCTCAAAGTGTGGTCTGCATGAAGCATATACAGTAACAATTTATACTATGTATATCTTAATATCATTATAGCTAAACTCACTTTTACTATAAAATCATAACTGCCTCACAGCACTGAGGTCATGGGTTTGATTCCCACCATGGCCCTAACTGTGCAGCGTCTGTGCATTCTCCCCGTGCTTGTGTGGGTTTCCTCCGGGTACTCCGGTTTCCGCCCACAATCCAAAAATATACTGGTAAGTTAACAAATTAACCCTAGAATGTCTGTGTGTGTGTGTACATGTGATAGGGAATATATATTGTAAGCTCTACTGGGTCAGGGACTGATGTGACTGTTCAAATCTCTGTAAAGCGATGCGGAATATGTGTGCGCTATATAAATAACGTAATAAATAAGACTGTATTTGAAGAGAACATGAAATAAATGATATCTCCAATAGTAAGTGTTTATGAATAAAAGCTTTTTGAATTGTTGGTTTACTTATTCAGAACAACCTTATAGATGATGGTTTTTACTTTTTTAATCTAACAAGTACAGTATATTTGAATTTAAGAAGGTTAATTTATTATAATATTGAAATGTAAATAGTGATTTGTCTGTCACTTGAAAGTAATATTAATCATAAAAAGGCAATGATGATAATAATGCCATTTATATAAAGCTAATTAAAGGTATATTAATCCAGGGGATGTAGACAAAAGACAACAATAATGTTGACACTCAAAATGTTGACAGTTATGAAGACATTTATTAAATATGTTGACAATGTTGTTGTTATATCAACATTAGGATAGGCTGTGTGTGGAGGGATTAAGCTGCATGGGTGGGGGGAAGGGTATGGGTGGGAGGGAATTAGGAGTTTACATGACCAATAGAACACAGAATATGCCTACAGAACCGCTGCAGTCAGCGGGCCATCACGGACAATATATGGATATTCGATGTCTACATGATGAATATTGACGTAGTCTACATACACATACTGTACACATCTCAACATACTTTTTAATACAAATTATTACAAAGTAATGCTCATTTATGCAAATGTGGGTTCAATATACTTGGTCGACACACTTTAGATTGATGTTCATTAGGTTGACATGAGAGTGTTGGCAAGGCCATCATTTTGGCATTGTGATTTTTAAAAGAAAGTATATTACTGGTTCTTAAATGTAACTTCTGACTCTAAGCCTAACTTTCACCCTTACCCTTTTTATAATGTTGACATTTTATCTGTTGACATGGTCAATCTCAACGTTTTAAGGAGGTCCACATTTATGGTGCCAACATCATAACTGTCTACATACTGGTGATGATATTGTTAATGCTGACATACTGACTGGTTCTGGCAAAGTTCACCAAGTGAACATCACAAGTGTAATAACATACAGCGTTGACATTGACTTAAATCTAGATGTCAAACATACACTTTTTGAAGCCAATGAAAAGTTTATCTATACATTAGACCCAGGCAGCTGGGAGGAAAATATTTTTCTAACAACCTTTATTAGGGGTAAATTTCACACTATAATTGTAGTTTTTGAAAATCTTGCTGACTCCTACAATTTATATAACAACAACATGGTTCCAGGCTAGTGACTATTCCATCACACGGGAATGTATAAGACTGAGTTATTACAAATAAACTGTATTTAATGGTGCTGATATGATTAACATGTCAAATTCCCTGCAAATCAAATAGTGGACAGTATGTTAACATCAAGGAATATTAACCGGAATGTTTTACGGGACCCTGTGGCAGAAAAGGCATTTAAGTATGAAGTTTCATTCCAGTATCAGATTCACAACATTTATAATTCCTTTAAATCTAATTAGACCAAGCTAAAGACAGCGATGGATGGAGCCAAACCACTGCTGACTTGAATTGTATAAATATAACTGATCATGGGCAGCGCTGTATTTGAAATACACAACTTTTTATAAATCACAAGGGTTTCCATATAGCAAAGGGTTCAGTAAATACAAGCTGTTGTTTCCAATATTGGAAATTGACTTTTACAATAGCTGAAGAATGTTTACTGTATTTATACCAGGGCAGCGGCGTAACTATCATTTCGGCGCCCCCCCCACCGATAATAAAACACCCCCCCCTCACCCCACCACCACTCCGGACGCCCATGCCCCCCCCCCCCCCCATCCCCCGCATACTTACCTGTATTCGCTGCGCTGGTCCCGGCTCCCATCCTGGCTTCATTCTGATATGAAACACGGACCATCACAAAATGGCCGCCCCCATACAGCAGACAGTTTCAGAGAACTGGCTGCTATATGGGGGCGGACATTTTACGATAGCCCGTCGCAATAGCAGAATGAAGCCAGGGGAGTCGGGACCACCGCAGCGAATATAGGTAACGCTGCGGGGGATGGGGCATTACAATAGCACCGCAGCCCCCCGGCGCCCGCACTTACCCAGCGCCTCCCCGCGACCGCAGGGGCTGCGGTGCTGTAGTTACGCCACTGTACCAGGGCCGAAATGGGATGGAAAACCAGCCTGGGAAATTTCTGGAAGCAGCCCTAATGGAAACGGGATCTGTTGAGGAGGCGGGGCCTGTTAAAGGGGTGGGATCCTTTCTCATAGGGCCTGATTCTCAGTTGGACACAGTTGCAGCTGTCCTTGTGTATTTTCCTGCAGTTGTGTCTGCAACTTTATGCTAATTACATTACAATGCCCTTGCCTGGTGTCTTGGGCAGACTGGAAAAATTTCCAAAGAGTGGAATACTTACATGCTCACATCGCTGGCCTGCAACCTTCTACCCCCTAACACATTCACACCCACATGTCACCCTCTGCACCCTAACACATTCACACCCACATGCCACCATCTACACGCTAACACAAACACACCCCCGTTCTGTCATCTGTTACCCTCTTCCAGCCACAGGTGGCCCCACTGCCACGCCGGCCCACCAAGAATCTTCCCTATGGTTCCTATGACCAAACTGCCCCTGATTTATACTATGTGTAAAACTATGCAGTAGTTTGGTCAAACATCATAATACAATTAAGCAAGCTGTGGATATGAGGTGATACCTAGGAATGATTTAGTTGATTCTAAAATATATTGATTGATTCTAATGATTCTAAAATATATTTATTGGTAGAAAGCTTTACGCCAGAGTGATGTTAACTATTGTTTAGTCAATAAATACAGGCAGACTAGGCAAGCAAAAAAACAAATCTTTCTTGCCAGAGTAAAAGCACATAAATACTGTATATGGGCAAACTCCAATGTAGACTCTTATATTTTGACAAGAAATATGAAACATGAAGTTTGCTAAGTCCATAGAGCAGAGATAGCCAACCAGTGAGAGACTTGGGGCGAGATTTAATGCAGTGTGAGTTCAGGGGCCATGTGGATTGCTGGTCGAACTCAGTCCTGGATTAAAAGTGTCATTTGTATAAGGCAAAACTATGCCTTGTAAATGATAGCCCCTTTCCATCCTGCATGGCCGCCGGACTCCCAAAGCATTACATCTAGCCCTAAGAGACAATAATATCTAGCAATACTGCCTAGAGACATGACCTTTAGGTCTCTTCAGAAGTTCATAAGACCCCCCCATTATGACATCAGGGGTTCTCAAATTAATAACATTCCTTGACATGCTCCATTTACCTTTTCAAATGTATATCAGGCAACGTCATAACTGTCCATAAGACTTCCCCACATGCTATCAGACCTACACACATGCCCCTTACATTCCCTTCGTACCTTCCTACATGAGCATGCTTTTCCAGAATCCTTTTAGCAAGTAACCAAAATGCCAGGCCATCGCTGTTAGTCATGGCTTTATTGAAGATGTGTATAGAACTGTAAGGCCATTTTTGACACATTGGAAAGAATATTCACCTAAGTGAACAATACAGGCGCTGGTGGGGTGAGATGTTGAGCTAGCTGCTCACACACAGGGGAGGGTCAATCCCCCATGAAAATAGAATAAAAGCAAAAAACAAGTTGGTGGAGGAGCGCTTACCTATGCAGAAATCGCAAAAAACATCATAAGTATTACTGATCAATTGGGTATAAAGAAGTAACATTTAATAAGCGAATAATAATTAGCAAATTAATAAAACATGATCAAAAATTCTCCTTATAAAAGGAACATATATATATATATATATATATATATATATATATATATATATGCACAAATATGAAAGAATATATTTTAAGTTACTGTTGGAAGGACAATGGAAAGTTATACTTAGTGTCAGTCCCGCCTGTTCCTATTAGTGCTCCCCTCCGATGGTTAGACTTGGTCTCCCACTTTGTAATCCATATGAAAACTTGCATGTTGGACATTGGATTCTAAATTGGACATCCCATTTGGACCAGATCCCCTACAACACTTCCCTCTTGGATCCCCACTTCTGTTATACACCATCTCAACTGGACAATTCAATCTGGGACACCACCACCTGCTCAATATTGGAGACCTGCCTACTTGGAGACAGGAAGACCTGATCCCCATACTACCAGGGGCAAGCTACAAGGTTTCCAGTCAGGTACATGGACACCCACAACACCAGTTTTCATATGGATTACAAAGTTGGAGACCAAGTCTAACCATCGGAGGGGAGCACTAATAGGAACAAGCGGGACTGACACTAAGTATAACTTTCCATTGGCATTCCAACAGTAACTTTAAATATATTATTTTATATGTGTGCATTTATATATATTTTATATGTTCCTTTAATAAGGAGAATTTTCTATAATGTTTTATTAATTTGCAAATTATTATTTGCTTAATAAATGTTGCTTTTTAAATAAACTTCAACTTCATATGTGATACCCAATTGATCAGTTATACTTACCGTATGTTCGTTGCGATTTCTGCATAGGTAAGCGCTCCACCACCAATTTGTTTTGTTTTTTTTGACACATTCTAAACATCATAATAACTATAACTTAGGAACATTAAAACAGGAGGACAAGAGTTAAGCAAAATAAAAGTTAATAAGCACAAAATAATTGTAATATGTATAAGTGAATTGTTTTACTGGTATTGTTGCTATGTGCGTATGTATGTTAATGTTGAATGTACTGATGTATTCCTATTCTGTAATAGAAGCTTATGTTTTATATGGTTCTGTGACACTGGAAATGGCATGTTTACAGAGCATCTGTTCTTAATCTAGGTAGAGGATGGCTTTATTTCGAGTTGTTTATTGTGCAAAGTAAAAGGTTCGTTCTTATGACAGACCTGGGGAGAAATAACTGCACATTAGCAAAAGTTATTACCCACTAGGGAAGCCAAATCGAATCCTGATCAGTTGGCTCAGTGCAGTGTACTCCTTTTCCAGCCCACACATCACCTAAGTGGAACATGGTAGGGACGGTAACTGGTAAATCCACGGTGGTATACATGTGGCACTTACATGATGAGTGTCTAATGGCCAAGAAACACTACTAGGAATGTCCAGCAATGGCAGGTTATTCACGGTAAATCTCCCATTAGATACGCAAGGTACATGTCTAGGGGCACCATTGTTGGGGGGAGAGGGAAGTGGATGCTTGTTTTGGTACTGTCAGACTGAAATGTACCAGTAACTGTAAATTATTTCCACTGTACTGTACCTTATGCCAGCTTGAATGTAGTGTAAATGGGTAGGACATGCATATACTGCCGCTGTAAGTTGTCTTACTTGATAAATATGTATACTTAATTAAACATTTTAAAAAGTCAAAGATAGTGGCTTTTTTTATTAAATTGGCAAACTCAAATGAGGGCTTATAAGCAATCAACGAAAATATTCAAACTAGACAAAGGGAGGGGGCAGCCATTACTGTTGTGCCTAGGGGCACCCTCATTGTTAAATTCGCTGAATGAAAGGCCCACTGGGGAAATGCTGTGATAGGGGTCCATGCTAAGGGGTGTGATGAGCCACATAGGGGCATGGCTAACCATTAGAAAATGCCCCTTGATAAATATATATATATATATACATATATAGTATATACTACTACTAGTCCAAGCATGATAATGTACCATATTAATAACAGCAATGCACTGTAGAAAATACGCCATAATCCTGTGCAGTATAATCTAACATATGTATACAGTGGAGTAAGTTCAGCCTAGCTCACCTGAGGCAAGATATATATTGCCCCCCCCACACACACACACACACACACACACACACACACACACACACACACACACAACTAGAACA
Organism: Crinia signifera; assembly: GCF_055691185.1. Classification (NCBI taxonomy): domain Eukaryota; kingdom Metazoa; phylum Chordata; class Amphibia; order Anura; family Myobatrachidae; genus Crinia; species Crinia signifera. Next base: position 112,057,698 of record NC_139220.1, on the reverse strand, counting down.
TATTTTTCAGAACTCAGCTACAGAAGTGAAATCAGTGGCTTTCAATTAACTGATTTAAACTAGCAGGGGAATAGAGGTGCCCGCTTGGGAACAGGAACCCGGCAGCAGATGACTCCATTGCCTCCCAGAGTTCTGCCCCTGTACAGTAGGTATCATTTATGATTCTAGTGCACAGTCTAGAACCTGGGTTTCCCCTGTACCCATTTGGGCCAGTTCGACTCTGCTTCCAGGGTATGCGGTGCAGTGTAACGGTTACAATGAGTTTTCAGTATATCCCAATGGTTACTGTTTTCAAAGACTTGGAAGCAAGAAAATATAAAAAATAAATATGATTGGTTGTTCAGTAAATATTTTTCTGTACTTTGCCATTTTAGGTGATGCAAATTAGTAATCTCTAAGCGGTGACCTAATTTTGTAAGCAAAATAACGAAAAATAACAGTGTTCCCAGCTCTGTATTTAACACATGTGTCAATATCAGATATATGACCTTAACTTGAACTGGCTGGCATGGTTTGTATGCAGGATTTTGCAACACAAATATTAACAATATTATTTCACCGACTGCCATCCTCATTGCTTTCCAAATGACTACAATATACAGTAGTTCCTATGTAAGCACTACTAGGAATATTGTGATTTTCTTAGCTGTAAAACATTATGGATGCCCTTTGCTACTTATGAACTCATTAGGTAGAATTCTACCTAATGGCAATATTGGGTGTTTAGTGGGAAATTAACTTGCTGGCTGCTGGGGCAATTGTAAACATTAGATGCAGAAACCCAGTGGTCTAACTAGATACTTGTGGGCCCCATAGCAAAAGTATTTAAGGGCCCCTATTTATCACCTAATGCTGAAAAATGTATACAGCACATGATACAGCCCCTCTCAGTTCTGGGCCACATAGCCGCTGCACCCCCTGCACCTATTGGAGTTACACCCTTGTGTGATACCCATCATTACAGAGACTGGGCTCTGTATGTTTCTATATCTTACTTAAATATAGCAACATACATGTGCTTTTTAGGTATGTTCTTATATTGTATAGTAGAGAGTACGGTGGAGGAAGCAGATTTGTATTGACACTCATCATCACTGTCTCATTCTATCACAAGCAATTTTCCCCTGATAACCATTATTTCCTATGGCCAGATTATTTATCTAGACTTTCTTACTCATAAATTGTTTGTTAAGAAGATAAAATAGTTTAGTATACCCGATCACTTTACTGTCAGGTTGCCTAGTGTGCAGTTGTGGAAATCTAGTGCAGCAGTTCTCAAACTATGGGTCGTGACCCCAAAGTACGTCTCGACCTTCTCAGCATGGGGTTGCGACTCCATGCTGCTGACCATCAGACTGATGACTTTCCTAATTTCAGTCAGTGATTCAAGGAGTCAAAATCTGTTGAACTGTCTGTTATTTTAGACTCCTCCCATCATTGTATGCCTCCACAATGCTGCCATGTATGTGCTGTCTGCTGACCACACATGTGATGTGATGACCTGCAGTAACTTGCTGGGGTCCTGTCATTATTTCTATTGTCTGATGGGGTCCCAGACCAAATAGTTTGAGGAACCCTGATCTAGCGTATCTAGCGTATAGACCACAATGATGAATGCCATTTAAAGATGGTGTTAGTTATCAGGACCAAGTTATAAAAAGCTAAGCTTTTCTGAGCACTTGGAAACCTGGGCATTCTCTAATTTTTTATAGAAAGCTATAGCCACTGCTTCTGGAATAATAAAATGTGGAGTCACCATTTCAGTGGTTTGACCATAAATAGTCTTCAATAATTAGGTCCCTCAGACAGTCAAAAGAGTACATTAATGGTTTATTTTCATGTATGTATGTAAAATTGTGTATGTCTATGGAACTCACCATGTATAGCAGATTGCATATCCATAACTTAGGATAATTATGGAAGAATCAGAGTTGTACTGATCATTCAATGAGGCACAGTAGAAGCCATAAGTTTAAAAAAGGAATGTTCATGATTATGTAAAAGTTTTACCTCCATCATATCCTGGTGAGAAAGTCACAGTGTTGCCAGCATGTCAAGTCCTAAGTCCTTCCCTGATATGTGATGGTGGGAATTGACATGCTGGGTGGCCTTGTACAATCACATTTATGGTGTAGCCCAATCTTCCGTCTCGTATCGTCTGCATGTGAAGTCACGCAGTTGCCACAAACCATCCCAAAAACAAACCAGACATGCCTGCATTGTCCAGACTGCACCCTCCCAATGTGACTTCGCCAACCCATTGCCTGCCGCACTATCACTTAAAATGCAATCACATCCTCCCAGAATAGTGAGCATTGTGCATGCACTTCTGTGATTCATGCTGAATCCACCTTATAGTACAGAAATGGTGTGTTGCAGAGAAAATACAGTAGGATTGACCACTAGCTATAAGAAACACTGGCATGACATTTTTACATGTTTTTACATGTTCTCGTTGATTTGCTTACCAATCTGGCTTAGGATATAAGTTTTATAAGTAGTTTTTGTGTGGATAAGTTATTATGCAGCTTTTATCTTATTTTGTAACCAGTAATAAATGGTCTTGTTTTCGAAAAAACATAATACATCAGATCTTTGGGCTTTTTTTAATGGAATGTAGGTCAACTGCAAATATAACTTTGAAGGAAAAGAGAAGATATATGTCTGTCATGCCATATTCCATTATTCTAGTAAGAGTAATCATTTTTGGGGATCCTACCTGGTCCATCTACAATACTAAGAGATTTTAACAGTGCAATCTATGGAAGACCTGAAATTGCATCTATAAGATAAATATACAAAAAGGCTACTTTTATTATTATTATTATTATTATTATTATTATTATTATTATTATTATTATTATTATTATTATTATGTGCATTTTTGAGATACAACATGGTTTTTTGTTATTGGTATCAAAGAAGTTTATAATGTTTAAAAGTGACATTTTTGAATGAGAATATGGGAATTGATGTACTGTAAGTGCCAATATTGCACAGTTTTTACTTGACTTCTTCAAAGTAATTGTATCTAGACAAACTAACAAATTTCTATTTGTGACATAAACACCATGCATTCCTCCAAACATTTAGAAGTTTAAATTTTCTGCTCAAAAAGGGGTCAAGACCTTGCAGAAGGTCAAGTGGCTTCACAGCTTCTTGACTGTGTTGACAGGAGGAGGTACGAAGTTGATAGATTTTGCAGACTTTCTGACACTCGCTACATTGAATACAAATACAGAGTTCCTGTCGGAAGGAAAGAATAACGGCCCGGATTCCGACTGTCAGGATGTTCCGACAGTCCGAATCCAAGTCCGAATACCACTCTATATATGTGAAGTATATTTTAAGAATAAATGTGTGTGAATTACAGGTTGATATAGAATTTCCACCACCAGGAGGGAAATAAAGCGGCAATACATTGGTCATGGAAAATGGAAATTGATACTAAAACGAACACGTTTGCCTGCTGTCAGCATACATTTGATAATAACCTCTTCATGGCAACATAAACAAGTGGTGTTGGGCACAAGCGTCTTGGTGGGTAGGAAACCAAATTGGGCGTATCATATGCCATTGATTTGAAGCAGCAGCATGAATTACATGTTGTATTAGTGGTCCTAGGAGTGGTTGCTTAGACTTGTGCTTTTTAAACTAACAAAAGATAATAGGAAAGCAAAGGGATTTGAGAGACTTGAACAGAGCCAAGCATTTGACGTATCCCAGTAATAAAGTTTAACCACACAAGGGAAAAAAATCAGATCAGTCTTAGTCAGGGATAAGTTCCCTAATATTTAATTGCAGGGAAACACACTTTAAAAGGGCTTCACAGAACACACATGCTTTGTGGGCCTAGGCTTTAATCTACAAGTGTGCGTTCTTTGAATGCTACCCAATATGTACTTGAATATCAGGCAACAGCAGAAAATGGGAGGATTGAGAAAATGACCTTGTGTTTATAGTTAAAGGTATATGGCTGCCAGAGACACAAATCCTCTTAAAGCTTTTACGTTTATATTGAAAGTGAAATATAAATTGTTAAAATAATCCTTGATGAATAAATTGTATAGCTTCTTCACAGATAGCTCCTTGGCATTCATCCATAACATCTGCAGAAAATCTAAGGGCCCAGGCTCAGATTCCTGGCAGTAGTGACTCATCTTTTTTTTCTGCTGTGATAGACAAAAAAGTTTTTTCTTTCCTCTGTTGAAGAGCAAAAGAAATGGAATTGTGTCCCTGTTATATAAAAATGACTGTATTAAAACGAAGTCAGCTACCATGATTGCTTATTATTAGAAGAAATGCTAGTTGACATAACACTGCAATCAGCAATGAATTAGACAGATTTGTGTGCATGTCAGACAACCTGTCTTCAGTTTATAGACAATTGTAAGGGAATTTTCGTGTGTGTATGGTGGCTTTATAATATCATGAATATGGGCTAGTAAAACGGGTGTTATTAATCATTGTGTACAGAGAACACACTTCGCACCTGATTCAGAGTATGCAGAGAAAGTACATCGCACAGTGTGTACACCTCTTTAGATCTGGGTGAGGTGTGTTCAAATTGATATGTAAATTGCAATGCAAGAATAAAGCAGCCAGTATTTACCTTCCACAGAAACAGAATAACTCTCCCAAATCTAACTATTTCTTCACGTTTTATCTTCCCAATGGCAGTGCAGCATGGTTTTGCCCATTATAAGAACAAATGGTCTGAATTAGGCCCTTAGTCATTAAGGGGCATACACATGGGGCGATTTTCACCCCATTTGTACGTAATCTGACTAGATCACTTAGAAATGGAGCCCTGATCACTCCATGTGTGTAGCCCTGGGCGACGGCGATGCGCGGTCTTGTGCGTTGCCATCGCCTGCAGGGAAAGACGGTGCTTGCACTGTCTTTCCTGCTAGATCGCGGGGCTTTGACTCTTACAGTAGGCAAATATCTGCTCAGCACAGATTGCTCAGAGACAGCACAGATCACGGTGTGCATCACAAGTGTACCGTCATCTGTTCTGAGCGATCGTGCTTTAGCGGGTCGCTCGGCAGTGACTCCCCAATCGCCCCATGTGTACGGGGCTTAAGGGTTCCCATTATTCAGAGCTGGATATATATATATATATATATATATATATATATATATTAGTTTTTGTATAATGTATTTTATGTCTTCCTGTACTGCATACCGTGTGTGCACCAAAGTTGTTTATTGTAGACTATTCTCTCCTTTTAAGTTCTGATGTAACAAGATGATGATGATGATGATGATCGGAGCAACTGTCAGTATCATTGACCTGCCACCCAATTGTCAGCAGTATTTGCTATCCACTCAGTTGCAACTTGTCACCACTCAAGTGTCAGCAGTATTTGCTAGCCACTCAGTTCTCAGTAGCACTTTACTTTTTAACTACATTATCTATTTTACAATATAAGACACAAATCTATATTGTATATATGACATATGATTGCATTGCTATTGCTAAGGTAATGTGACTTTATCTTATTTTACTAACACAGTTCAGAGACGCTTATATATAGCCACTTGCTATAACTGGGCGTATACACGTGTTACACCTGATATATGCCTGGCTAGTTATCTAATATATGCAGTGTGTGCATCACAATACTCTGTTATGTACACCTATGACTGGAGAGCAAAATCATCCACCTTTAAAAGAACTCCTCCTTGGCAGACACTCTAATACGTAGTAGTTCTATGCCATACTGTTTTTCAAAAACCTGATAGAATGTAAAAATATGTTCTATTGAAGCTGTTTACGGTTTTCTCTTTATAGTGACGCAGGGGGTCAAACATTGCTGACATTCCTAAATGAAGCAGACATTATTTTATATAGTAGGAGATCCGTCAAACTTTGGTAAAGGAAATCACATTTTTTCTCCTTTGGCAGTAGTTCTTGTTGATAACCACAGGAACCGAGTGGAATTGCATCAATCCCACTGGCTCAGTGGCGTAACAATAGCCCACAGACACTGAGTAAGTGCGGGCATCGGGGGTCTGCGGGGATATCTCAGCAGAGTGCTCAGTAAATTGTACAGTATATGTGCACGACTGATCCCAAATTATCAATTGGACGTTCACGCTTTCTGTTATATGCAATGTTTTGCAGTTGCAAGTCAGACATACATATCCCTGTTCCTTCACAGTAGGAATGGGGAAATGCCTCCCTAGAGGAGGAACACAGATATTGGGGAATATTTATCACAGTCACATATGTGATGGCATTGCATCAATCAAGTGATAACTGATTACATTTCATGGATGTATCAATTATTGCATGCTCTGTGCCTGTGAATGCCCTCCGCAGCCTTATCAGGGTATTCCATGAAAAATACCCAGAAATTGTGCTAGGCGTGTGCCACTGCCAACATCTTGCCGCTGTTGCTGCCACTAGACCCCCACCCCTAATTGGGGCTTTGACCCCCAGCATCATGTCTTCCCCTCCTAGTGCTCATACTCACCTATACCCAGGTGCTCCGTGCGGGCTGCCGGTGATCAGATCCTCTTCCTGCTGTGGTAACTGATGCTGTAAAGGGCGTTGACGCTTTGCATCACTTTCACACAGCAGTGCAGATGGACCGAATGCCCGGTAGGCCTCACAAGAGTGATGATAACTGGTTCCTGGGTGAGAATGATTTTCTTTTGTTAAGTTTTTTCACAATGATCAGCTTGTGTTCAGGACACACATTCCTGGGCAGAGGAAGTAGTGCAGGGGCAGGTATAGCACAGTGAGCCCTGCGATTACATTATCTCAGGATAGCATTATTATCACTGGGCTTACTGCTGGGTTTTTTATTTTCCCTAATAAATTCTTCCAAATCGCATTTCCCTTTATAACTATGGGAAATTAAATCTGGTTACTACTTGGTCTATTTTTATTAATGGATTTTGTAAAACTATTTTTAATCTAGTAAAGATGTATTCTAGTACAGATCTGTACATCAGGGCTCCCAAAGGCCCACATTTTACAGGCCCAAAGTGGTATTTCTGGTGATATAGCCTATTCGGTACTTGTGTATTCAGGGGCAAACGCAGGATTTTCAGAAGGGGGTTTCCAGAGGGGCGGAGCAAAGCACGGAGATGGACACTTAGGTGACCCAGTATATCCCGGGTCAGTCCAAGTATTATAGATAGACCGATCCTCCAGTGGTAGGGGTGGAGGAAGCTTTGATGTCCTGCAGGTGGTAGGGGGTATTATATCAACCGCTCAGCATGTAGGGCCTGGATCAGTAATTTCCACTAATTACCCCTTTACTGCACAGATGGTAGGAGATGAGGTGGGAGAAGAGGGCATTGGGCTGAATAAAGGAGCCCTTATATAAAAACCAGGGTGGTAGAGGATGTTTAATATGCAGAGGAGGAGTGTATAGTGGAGTGGGCTTATTAGTCATGATTTTCTGTTGGGAGGACAGCTTGCTTGACTGCAGATATCTCCAGTTCACGGAAATAGATTTCTTAGATTTTAATGGAATTAAAAACTAGAGAATCCCACCTACCTTTTGGAATATATCCTCAAAAAAACTCTAAGTCAGACAGAACCTGAAATATCTGACTGGGAAGAGCAATTAACGGGCTTGGATGGGGACCACTGCTTTGAAGTCAGATATCTCCGGTTCCCTAGGGCCGATTGTTAAAATTCTTGTACCCATGGAAAGAGGGGACCCTCAGCTTTCAGCCTAGACTCCCGGGGGGGTTCTGGGTACTCAGAAACCCCCCCTGCATGCGCTACTGGTATTATCTGGGCTCCTGATTTTTTCATCGCATGCCACTACTTAAGGCATGCGATGCGATTTTTCATTGTAAAGACCCGATTTTTAATTGTATAGTCACCCATGGGTGATTTCATACCCCAACTATCTAACTACGCATGGAGTTGATTTTATATAGTCTGGCGAGCCTGAAGCGTGGTGAGCGCATCGAGCCCCGTGAGGGGACGCAGATTACTTTATATGTATTCTGCGTCCCCCTCGCTGCGCTCGCCACGCTTCAGGCTCGGTGGCTCGCTGCGCTCGCCACACTATATGAAATCAACTCCATGCGTAGTTGGATAGTGGGGGTATGAAATCACCCATGGGTGATTATACAATTAAAAATCGGGTCTTTACAATGAAAAATCGCATTGCATGAATTGTATGCCACTATATTGCATGCGATGCGATGCAATGAAAAAAGTACCGCCTATTCTTGTTAGACCAAGGTATTGGCTTGGTTTTGCCTTTTAAATGATTGCTGCTCTAACATATTGGGGCTAAATCAGACCTGATTCTAACACCTTTTTTCTTAAATGGGCAAAACATGTGCACTGCAGGTGGGGCTGATGTAACATGCGCAGAGGGAGTTACATTTGGGTGATATTTTTGTGTTTGTGCGAGTAAATACTGACTGCTTTATTTTTACACTGCAATTTAGATTTCAATTTGAAAACACCCCACCCAAATTTAATGGTGGCCACACATCAGACCAACTTTCCTCCAACCATCCAAGTAGTTGCTTGAATGGAATAAAAATATGATACTGGATGGGAGCAAATGTAATATTTATCTCATAAATTTGCTCCCAAAATCTCGAAAAGGACAAAAACTGTCGCTCAGACACGGTACTGTAGTTGAACCGGTTTGATTCAAACAATTTGACTGAATGTTTTTTGTCCATTTTACTGTGTTTGTGAGCACGTTTCTGATTGTCCTTTGCTCCCATCCAGTACCATATTTTTATTCCATCCAAGCAACTAGTTGGTTGGTTGGAGGAAAGTTGGTCTGATGTGTGGCCAGCATAATTCTCTCTATGTACATGTTATATCTGCTTCAACTGCATGATTGCCTGAAATGCATGATTGCCATCACCTGTGTTGAACAGGTGACTTGATAAGAAAGGTGCTTCACCACAGGTGATGGCTATCACTTATTAAAAAGGTCCAGGAGAGCATTCTGCCCCTCCTGGAGACGGTCATGTTGGGAGGTAAGAAAACGTACCGTATAATTGGGTTTAAAGGCTGAAAGGCACACAGATTTTTTAACATATACAAATATATATGTCAACTGTATGGCTATATAATACTAGGCTAATCTGCTGCTAACAGCTTCTTACGTAGTTTATGGTTTGTTTCTATTAAACTACATTTTCAGACATATAAATCATTATGATGAAAAATTACCCCCATATCAGTACCCTTAGTACCTGAATGTAAATCAAAGGTTACAGAATGGTTTATATCTTTTTTTTTTTTTTTTCAATAATAGATTTTTATTGGTTTTCATATAACAAAGAAAATAAAATGGGAAACAGAATACAGAAATCAAAAAAGGAAGGGAACGGGGGAAGGGAAAACATAAAATCAGAATCATTGCACAAATATGTAGTATTAAACCGACAAGCATTGCCACAAATAAGGTTTTGCTATACTGTACATCACAATAGAAGATTGACAGAATGGTTTACATTTTAGTTAAAGAGATCACATATGAATAAGCAGCACCTTCCTCTACTCCAATTCAGTTTTCTCTTCCATCTGTCAATAATTATCTCATCTTCTACACCCTGTTATGTTGACCCATTTCTTGTAGAAGTTACATGAAGTTTTATAATAGGATGCACCATGGAGTTGGAACATGTTTTACTGTCTGAATACTGTTGACATTCCTAGCTAAATCAATATTGCTACTTCCCACAGTGATAGCAAAGCTTAAGAACTGAAGACTAATTAACTAAAGGTAATCGGGAATATTCTGAACCAAATTCATTCCTGGGATTCTGCTTTGGTGAATCTTGCAATCACCGTAAGAGGCCCCAATGAACTGCCATCTCTGCATTTCAGCCAAATGAGCTGCTATCCCATAAATTCATCAAAATGTTAAATTATCCACACTATGGAACAGATGTACTAACTAAGCCTTGGAGATTGATATACTGAAGAGAGATAAAGAACCAGCCAATTAGCTCTTCACTGCCATGTTACAGGAAATGGGGCAGATGTATTAAACCTGGCAAAGAGATAAACTGGCGATAAAGTGGAAGGAGATAACGCACCAACCAATTAGCTGTGTTTGAAATATGACAGTTGGGAGTTGATTGGCTGGTGCATTATCTCCTTTCAATTTATCTCCAGTTTATCTTTTTGCCAGGTTTAATACATCTGCCACGATGTTTGAAAAATGACAGTTTGCTGATTGGTTGGTATCTCTCTCTCTCTCTCTCTCTCTCTCTCTCTCTCTCTCTCTACATTTGCCTCTGTAGCTTTAATCCTGCCTAGACTGTAATTCCATAGTCAGTGGCTCTGTGAAAATATGCACATCACAGCTGCAGGGATTTGGACTGAATGTCCACCGACAGTGTCTCAAATCTGCTACTTGCATACGAAAAGGAACCATTGGCTGAACATCGTTCTTGCCATCGATTATCTGTACGACCCTATGGTCACTCGGATTGTTCCTCAGAAGTAAGCAGCTGGAGCCTAATGACTGCATACACAAATGAAGTCATAGATGACATGCCCATGAGGATTGTGAAATACTCCCCTTCCTCGTTACCTCCAACACACACTCAATGACTGCCAATCATCTCCATATAAATCCTCAGTAATATCTAGGGCACATGTGCAGGTTACTCAGCAGAAAAAAAATCACCTAAATCTGCAAACATTGGCATTGCATCCACTCCTATATCAGGACCATGATATGGCACCTATGTATGTGATGCTGAGCATACACAGACAGATAAAAGGCCTGTCAGACCAACAGACATTTTATCTGGCAGCCTTGGACAGTGCTGATATCACAGGCATACAATGTGAGAACTCTCATAATGTATTGGGTGTGATATCGGCACCCTGACCCTGGGAACGAGATATTTCCTCATTCCTGGCCATGTGAAAGAACAGAGAAAAAGTCCATCAGTCGGCTGGGGTTAAACATACATTGCCCAATGCGACCGTAAGGACACAAATATGATTGCATAGGACAGAAATGCTGGACAATACAGCATGTAGAACAAGGGACATCATTGCCCTCGCCCCACTCTTGGAGATTGGGATTCCGACTTCGGGATACTGACTGTCAGAGCGTCATACCACACCTGTATTATCATGCTGCCCCCACACCCTAGTTACATTAAGCCATCCTCTGTAGTGGCTAGCCAATCCCATTAGGCAGGGGTCCCTACCATGGCATTTGCCCAGGGGGGCCATTCATGTGCTACAAGCATTATGCTCACATGACAGAATCTCATAGTAGGATGCAAGGAGAAACAGAAAGGAGATAGGAAGTTAGTGGGAGTCTAGGAGTCCTGATGTTCCAGAAGGCTAGGCAAATATGGGGGCAGATGTATATTAAGCCTGGTGAACAGCCAATCAGCTCCTAACTGTTATTTTTCAAACCCAGCCTGTAATTTGACAGAAGCTGATAGGCTGGTGCGTAATCACCTTCCACTTTATCAGTTCACCAGCCTTAATACATCTGCCCCAAGTTTCTTATGGTGCAGTAAAAAATCTTCTTTTGCTGTGTGGATGGTTTCATGTGGAAATGTGGTATCTTTTCATACATTATACGCAAGCTTATAATGCTATCCCCTTAAATCGGGACACTAATAAATTACACAGCACCTGTGGAATGAGTGTTTCAGTTTAAAGGGATGATATGGTAATCATAAATATACACACATTTGAAATATGTCCATGGGCCTTCTGGATGCTGTTTACAGAAAAGACGCAAAGCACCAATGTTCGGTACACTGTGCATGTGAATGCACCTGCAGTCATTCATGGTCAGGGAGGGGGCACATTGGCCTCCATTTTACAAACGTGCTGGGTCCAGGGTCTCCATTTTCAAATGGAGATGGTGGTGCAGAGTGATCTGATGCAGCAGAGCATCACACAAGCATGCAGGAGGGGTCTGTTTACACCAGATGCCTCCTACAGCATTACCATGTTGGATGGAAGCAGCAGATAATGAAACTACAACCGCACCTGAATAAGGCCTTAAGTCCAAAATTAAAACCGACTGCTACCTTCTGAGCTGAGGACACCTTGCAGGTATGAGGGTGGTAAAATAAGTTATTTTAAATAAACATCACAGTGAACATATCCCACTCAGTGGGGCAGACGATTAAGCCTGGTGAAGTGATAAAGTGGGAGGTGATAACGCACCAGCCTTGTGTGTGTGTGCAACTAGTTTGCAGCAAAGGTGATTATAATAGTGATAATGATTTCAAACTTGACTTTAAGTTACATGTCTCTTAAGATGTGCATAAAGACATGGAAAAGTACGAGAGAGATGTAGGGTCATTTTCTGAGCGATGTACAGATGGAACAGCCATCAGCCTGCCGGCTCCATCGCCAGATCTTCCTGTGCTGGTGCAGGCTGGCGGATGCCAGCTCCATCTGATGGGGACACACAAGCATCTCACGCGCTCGCACATCACTGTCGGCAAGGCAACAGGGAGCAGCTTCCCTGCCTGTCTCGGCTTCAGGGTGATGAGCAGGAGATTGGGGGGAGCTGGGGCAGAGCGGATGGAGGGACAAAGGCGAGCGGAGGGCTGCTACAGACTCCAACAGAACGGGGGGAGCGAGCGTCTCGTGTGCTCGTGCCCCCTTCTGTCCTCTGGCGGTGGGTGGCGATTGGTGATACAATTGCCAGGAGCAGCTCAGATGAGAGCTGCTCCCAGGGCTGCCAAGAGAAATCCTGGGCCCGGGTACAACAACTTACCAGGGCCCAATGGAGGGGTGGGACCACAGCATGTTAAGGGCATGAGTAAAACCCATTCGACCAAAGATAGCGGCACTTGGTCAGCCTTCTTCAAAAAACGTCCTTTATTGACCAACAGTTTGGGAGTCTCCCCCTATCGTCAGGGACAGCAGCACGCTGAGCAAGTGCTGCTATCTTTGGAGGAATATATATATCTACATTTATATACAGTGGTCGAAGTGGAACATGTAAAGTGGGTATATGGGAAGTGAAGGTCTGATTTATGTGCGCTCCGAAGGCGTGCGCGCTCCAGAAAAATGGGCGTGGTCACTTTAAAAGGGGCCTGTTCTTGAGGGTAGTGTGCCACTCATACTAGAACAATACACATGTGGGACATACAAAAAGGAGACAGGCATAAAAAATACATATACTTGCGGCTGCCCTCCCAGCTACTGCTGCAGTGCCCTGGAGTGCTACAGCAACTTGAGCAGTTGACTGCTGCCCTCCCCCACCGTTGCTGGTTTTCAGTGCTCATCTCTCATTCTGCATAATTCTGGCCACTGCCTCAATTGCTGAGATCCTGCCACTGCTGCTGCACAGAGCTCTTCAGCGCACTCCCGGACTCCCAGCACTGTCTTCCCGGGCACTCAGAAGCAGCAATCGGCAAAAAGGCGGGCGGCAGGCAGCATACTGACGGTGGGGCAGGCAGAGGAAGGAGTAAAGTTAGATACCTGTCCTGCTCTCTTCCACTCTAGCGTCTGTGGCTGGGTCCCGTCTCCTTTCCTGCAGCCTGTGCACCAGCCACTCTCGGTGCAGGCTGCAGGAGTCAGCCGTCACAGCCTGCACCACGGCTCTGTAGTGCTGGCTGCTGTGATGGCTGTCATTGGATAGAACAGTGCCACGGATCGGCAGGTGGGGGGGGGGGGGGCAGTGATATTATACAGATATTCTTTTTACTATACAAGAGGTCTTTGCCTTTATTTTATACCCCATATATCAATATATCTATATAGATATGGCTGCAATAATGATCTAATTAAACCTTTCAACTGTGGTTTTATTGCCTGTGGTGAGTGCCTGCTTCAAACCTTCTCCTCTATATATAGATATAGACAGGGCTATTTTTCAGCAGGCTCCAGCAGGAACTGAGGCCCTTATTCTAGTTCACTCTTTCCAACAAAATATTTCTTAGATGGACAAAACCATGTGCACTGCAGGTGAGGCAGGAGTCAAGACCAAGCTGTGGTGGTGTCCAACATTTCAGTTGGGATGACTTTTATCAAGAACAAAGGGCTAGGTGAACATACACATGTTATGTACAGAGATAATGAGGTGATAATATGCACCTGTGTCGTAAAGCCCCTCCCCCGCCGGATGCTACCTGATGTGTTAGTCCCATGCACGCCTCCTCACCTGCCTGTACCGAAGTGCTCTCTGCCCAGCGCCGTGGTGTTCCATCTCTCAGGGCTGCCGCTGTCTCTGGTCCGTCCGCGCTGCCCGTTGATGACATCATGCCGCAGATGTACAGATCCTCCGTCTCCATGGGGACGCACCATGCCGCTGGGAATGGACAACTCCAGTGTCAGCTCATGAGTGCGCATGTCTGTGGTCACGATCTTCATCCCCATGGAGACGGAGGATCTGTACGTCTGCGACATGACGTCATCAACGGGCGCCGTGGACGGACATATATATATAGATAGATGTATCGATCGATAGATAGATAGATAGATAGATAGATAGATAGATAGATACTAGAAGTATTAAGCCAGGCAGGGCAGAAAAAATTAACTTACAGGGCAGGATTGTTAAGTCAGATAGATTCAGGAACTGCTCCGGCTCCAGCCATCACTGCACCTTCCCCTCTCATCAGTCATGTGGGCACCTGACCTTTCCCCCTAATGTGCTGTGCAAGCTGCTGCAGTCTGTAGACACACAGACTCGAAAGATGATGAAATCATCATCTCGCAAGAATGTCTGTCACTGTATACAAACTGCAGCAGCATATAAACCCTTGCCGCTGTGCTGTCCCCCTTTCTCCGGGCCACGCCTATACGGTGGAAGCAGCAACGTCACCCTGTGTGATTGTCTGGAGACGGAGATCGAGACGGAGCGTGGAGACCGGCGTTATTCCAGCATGAGAGGCTGTCTGAGACCGAGTACCTCCTTTGACCGTGTCCTGTGAACACGTCCGTTCCTACATCACATTACAAGCTTGGCAAGCTGTTATACCCTAACCCACATGTATGTGAGCATATATTGTCAGTAAAGGAACTGTGTTTTATCTTGCTCATGGTGCGCTTCTCCTTTCTTTGCATATATATATATATATATATATATATATATATACATACATACATATTTATATATACAATGACACTACAAAATGTTCAGTTTCAAATAAAGTAAACTAAGCAGAAAAAAAATGCTATCTAATTATCTTATCTCAGACCTTGAAAACGTAGTTTCCTAGAAAAGTGATTCTGTGATGCAAAGCATTTTTGTTGCCAGGAAAAATTTCTTGGCTGTTGATTTCACGTTCTACCCTGGAATCTGACCTGCTCTAGAAAATAGTGCTGTGCTTGCTAGGCCTTTGTCCTCCGGAGCGTTAGATTTATCTATAGAAATATGTTGCCTGCCATTCAGATTTTTACATTGTCACCTTTTCATCGCTTCAGATGATTATCTAAATGATGCTAGAGCTGATAATGCCTACATATATTAGTATAATATAATAGTATAATAGTGTGCCGAGCTTAGCAAGATACCGTGCCCGGTGCATGGCGAGTGAAGTGGTACTCTTAAACCCTAATCTACAGTATGTCGGCATTGACACAAAATGTGAAAAACTCGTGTGGATTTTTTGCTTGTTTCAACTTTTTTGACTGTCAACCTGTCAAGGCATGCTGACCTTTTTCATGTGTTGATCTATGGCTCGTTGACCTATTGACTCTGGACCTGAATACTGACGACCCTATGACCCATATCCCCAGGGATATGGGTCATATGGGTCCCCGGTGCAAGCCCTGTCACCGCCCCAGGCGACCTGCCAATAGTCAGAATATCAACTCAGGCAACCTGATGGTGGGAATCCAAACAGGGGTCCAGTAAGTAGACTTACTTTCACATCCCTCCCCCCCATAACCTTCCCTCATGTTACCTTAACCAGTCTCCGGCCTGGCTGGTCCTGCCTTCTACTATGCTCTGTCCTACCCCTTCCCATCTACTATTCTGACCCCAGACCCCCCTCCATCATTCTGGCAGAGTACTGGAGGTACCTATCAAATTTTCCTATAGGGCCCAGAAAGGTCCAGATATGCCCCTGCGGAGGGATTTGGGAAATTTAGCAGTAGGTAGCATTTAGGCCAGGATGTAATGGGACCTGGTGTTTGCGGCCTGGGAAAAAGGCATTAGAATGTCCGATTTTTTTTCCTGGAACTTGGTCAATGTAATGGCATGCATCTTTAACGCTCCAAAACTTATTGGATCCAACTTCTCAATGTATTTTTAGACTAGCAAGTGTCGGACTTTTTCCAGAATGCATCATATAGTATAACAGTTGCATACCAATATGTAATAGAAACCGAAATAAAAAGTTGTATACAAAATAGCTCTGTAAAGGACATTGGATTAAGTTGTATCCAATAAAATGTAAATCAATAACAAGTACCCACATTGTTATGTGAATCGGAAGCACAAGCAACTTTTGCTGATTCAATTTCATGCCTATATTGTGTATATCTGCATAAAAAATTTTTATGCTACAGTATTTTTTTTAGCCAAACACTGTAAAATAACTTAGTATGCAGTCACAATTACACATAATTTAGAATATAGGCATTATAGCATGTATCTGCATACTAAATTGTGTTACAATGATTGGACGAATAACACTGTAGTATAACATTTTGTATGCGGATACAGTCACAATTGCATACAGTATGGGCATTATACAGTAGGTATGCTTTATATCAAGCAGCAGAAGCTGAAACTGCTTGTGTGTCCAATTCACATCCTGTTGTGAATGAGATGCGTTTTATGAGGAAAAAATGCAAACATTACATGTACAGTACAGGAGCAATTTTGAGAGCTCAAAGTATATATTTGTCACAGATTTTCTGTAATTGTGTACTTAAAGTGAATTTGAACATTGCCGCATACAACTAACTTTATTATGTCCGACTTTATGGAGTTGTTTTGCGTCCGACTGTCTAATTCCCATTACATCGGTTGAGTTGTATGTTTGACATGGGCAGAACATCTGGATCTGACTTTTTATTGGCTGCTTTTATTGGCAGACAAAACCTCCAACTCTTAATGAACTCAGACGCTATTACATTGGCTGCTTTTGCAAAATGTCCAACTTTTTCAAAATATCGGACATTATACAAAAATGAACCAAGATCGTTTCCCAATACATCCCATCCATAGGCTCCAAAAACGAATGTATCTAAAGATGACATTAACTACTGGGGCCAAACAGCTTGCCAACTTGCGCAATAAAGCAGCCTCCATAGAAACCTACCTGCTTTTGAAGTTGAATATGAGAGAACTGCAGCAGATATCTCTAATACGTCACTGTGAGAATGGACGTTTGTTGGAATCTTTGATATGTAAAGACCACATAAGCTAGTTATACTGTACAAAAAATACCCAGCAAACAGAAAGCACCAGCATGTATACAATATTTATGTTCACCAGGAAAATGGCTGTGAAGTTTAAAATAATGTCTCTTAACTGAACATCTGCTCGTTGAATCAAAAGAACACAGCCAATGAGTGACTCATGTATTCTTTAGCTTGGATATCCTTTAAACGTGACCTGTTACTGACCTGATGTAATAAACTTACTGTTTTGTCTGGGATTTTGATGAAAAGCTGATTGCAAATCTGCCTGGAATACCTCCATCTACTGGAATTCTTATTTGTTGCTGTAGATTGTGTACATTTATAAACATTGTTCAAGTTAGATGGCAGTATTTAAGGTGTATGCACTGCCACTAGCAGATTGTGAACGTGTGAGTAATTGGTCCTTGTGCAAAGATATAATTTGGGCCTCCCTCATCCACCCAAGTTCACAATATGCCACCCAGCAGTGGGTGGCAGCTGTGGGCCCCTTAGTCCCCAGTTTTCTGGGGACTAAGAGGCAATACACCTGCTGCACCTATGGTAGTTCTGCCTCTGGCTAACAGCTATATCACTATTTCACCAAAAATCAAGTTCCCACCCATGTTTCTGGACACAGTTCAACCCTAGGCCAGAACCTTTTTACATTGCACCTGCACCTCATTCCTGGGTCAGCTTGTTTTATGCTAAACTCCGGTGTGATCTACTGTACATGTCACTCGGAGACCCTCCCTTGAGGCTTACCGCTGCATACACAGCCAATCAGCAGCTTTTAAGAATAACCTGGGTCGGAAAACTCATATTGAGCTATATCAACTGCACCATTACCAAATTTCAATCCTAGTAGCCACCATTTCACCACTGTGAAGGGCAGGAGGGACTCCCAACTGACACCCCCCCCCCCTCCCCACTGTGGGACACACTGCTGGACCCAGGTGGGACGTGGTACAGTACCAAAAAAACAGGACTGTCTCATGAAAATCGGGCAGTTGAGAGGTATGATGTCTGCATTGTATTCAGTATGCTTAAATTTTCTGGAGGCCATTCATTTTTGCATTTACATTGGTTGATAATTATTTCATAAACCACACATGATTGTCTGACCATCTGATCATTGCATATATACAACTCTGTAGAGCCCACAGTTACAACTACAGAGTCCATCACATATTTGGTCAATGCAGCCTAGGTCAGAATGCCACCAAGTGCAGATGCAACTGATAAAGAGAAAGAAATATGCTACATCCATCCAAAAAATTAACTTTCATTCAGCTCTGTGTCACTAGATGGGCCATATGGTTAGAATGTGCCATCAGAATCTATGATACTGTGTGGCATGTGTATAAAGGGTATTCTGTGTGGCATAATGTGTATAAGTGGCTATTCTGTGTAACCTAATGTTTATAAGGGGTATTACTGTGTGTGTCGTAATATGAATAATGGATACTACTGTGTTACGTAATGTGTATAAGGGGTACTACTTAGTGGCATAATGTGAATAAGGAGCTCTGCTATGTAACCTAACATGTATAAGGGGTATTAATGTGTGGCATAACATGAAAAAAGGCAACTACTGTGTGGCATAATATGTATAATGGTTACTACTGAGTGACATTATATGTATAAGGGGCACTTCTGTGTGGCATAATGTGAATAAGAAGCTCTTCTGTGTGGCATAATGTGAACAAGTGGTACTACTATGTGGCATAACCTGAATAATGGGCATTATTGTGCATTATAATATGAATAAGGTTGTATTACTGGCATCATTTGAATTGGCAGGACTACTGTGTGGCCACAACCCTTCCCTGCGCAACCATGTCCATATTCAAAAAATTGGGGGTGCACCATTACACTTTTTGGAATAAGGCACCAAAATGTCTAGTTATTGCTTTATTTGACAGCAAACACAGCAAACATATCAATACAGTTTGGGTCTGCCAAATAAAAAATGCATGGGTCCATTATTTATGATATCAGATTTTTCTGTATTTTAATATTTTTTCAAACATAATGACATAGCTTGGTTATGGGACCCAAGTCTAAACACAGAATACATGCCTTTTTTATATGCACTTCACACATTCAGGGCAGAATGGACTAAACTTCTCTGATACATTTCCACCAAACATTGCATTGATACTTTTCACATATGGACTAACATATGTGATTAGTACAGCAAAGGACAGCCCTCCTGATAAAAGCTGTGTTGACTGTCGACCTAGACACTGTAGACCTATAAGCTGGATACCATCATAGGAGCATGTGTTAAACTCTGATTTGAGTTCATCACAAGCTCCTCTGACACCTAGTAGGGCTGTTCATCAATGCTGAAGGCCTATCCCAGCTGCACCACAATGAGTACAAAGCTCAGCCCATCTTTGCTCCTGAACATATAGATAATGGACAATGCCTAGGTCGACCACTAATGCTAGACATTGACTAGGCTGACATCTAAGAGTAGTCGACATACCCTAGGTTGACATTGACAGAAAGTCGACACAAGCCGCAGGTCGACATGAATATCATATAAGTGTATCGTGTACCTTCGCATGGCTCACTGCGCCCACCATGCCTCGGGCATGGTGCCTCGCTGCACTCAGCACACTATTATATTCTCACTCTATGCCCACTTGGAGAGTACAGCATGAAAAACCCACCTTTTACATTTTTTTTTTAAAAACTCATGTTGACCTTATTCATTTCAATCATGCCCATATTGACCTTAAGCTTGTGTCAACCTCCTGTCAATGTCAACCTATACCCATTTCACCCTGCAGCTGTTAAATGGTATATTAATATTTTTTGCCTTTTGCCTTTTAAAACGGTTAGAGCTGCAATGTGAAAGCTGCAGGGTGCTTTAACCGTTTAAGAAATACAAGTATTTCTTAAACGGTTAAAAAGCAGGGTCCTACCCGTTTCAGACCTGTTTTTTTTTTGCAGTCTGAACGGGTCTGAAACGGTATTTAGAACCCTGGCAGTAGTTAGCACTGAGCTGGTCCGCTCTGTGCAGTGACAGAGAGGGACCTCAGTGGCGATAAGTGTGCCAGAGCCTGCCGGCCGCTCCACACCTCTTTCTGCCTGCCGGATCCCCCGGACTCCTGTAGTGTCACTGCCGCTAGCCACTGCTCACCCGGGGCCTGCCTCCACCTCTGTACTCCCCTCCGCCGGACTCCGCCATGTTCCCGGGCCAACCTTACCTCAGGTAAACGGCATCATTGCAGATCAGTGGCCCCGTGCTTTCACACCGCAAACCTGCTTAATGCTGACATGTACTATGTGTAGAGCAGTGAAATGCAGTCAGGTTAGGCAGGGCAAACATACTCACTTCTCATACTCTGGTATGCTTCAAAGTTTTGAATATAGAAATTATTATAATAACAGAAGATATTTTGTAACTTATAAATATCATATTTGTATTATGCTAAACATTTTATAGTCAAAAATCTCCAAATTTGCAATGCTCTGGTAGAAAATAAGGGATTGTTACAGTGGCCCTTATTCTGATCGGTGCGGCCGGATCCGAATATGTGGCCAGCACCGTGCGTCCTAAACCCCGCCTTCCATACGGATCGCCAACTCCGTCCGTACGCGGTAAGAAGCTGTCCGAACGGACCGCACGTGTATTTCTCATGAATACACCTCCTCCATCTCAGGGAACCTCCCCCATCATTCGATGGTCGCAGAACATCGAATGCAGGACCGAGTGGCCAGGCAGCTCCCGCAACCTCAGACCACGCGGGCATTTCTCTGTGCAAAAGCAGGGATCTGGGCGGGCAGCTGACATCCTGCAATGTCATATGTCTGCCCCCTACACGTGCGTCACGGCCGCATTACCATACGTACGCCCAGCGTTTGCATGGGAACGCCCATGAAACGTGGGGTGTAAACATATGGTAATGAGCCCAAACAGCCCTTCACACCCCTCTCCACCCCCTGTTCGTAGTGTACACATTTCATGCGGAATGTGGCCGTGCGTCCCGCTCGCACATGCGCAGAGAGGCCTCTGCACATGCGCAGACACAAAACATCGGCGGCACGAACGCACGCGGATATTACCGCACCAACCAGAATAAGGGCCATAGTTACATAGTAGCTAAGACCAAATAAAGCCGTGCGTCCATCGAGTTCAACCTTGGTTAGTGTGTATGATCCATTTGCTAGCGTTGAGTATTCTGAAACTGTAAATAAATAAATAAAATGTTACAGGCTGGGTTTGAAAAATGACAGGTAGGAGCTGATTGGCTAGATGTTTATCACTCTCCACTTTATCACTTTTTGAAGCTTGATACATCTGGCCCAGAGGCAGCAGGAACATAGAGACAATACATTTATATTCAAAATTAAATAAAAGTAAATTACCTTTATATTTTAAAAGATGAAACTACTGTAAATTAAAAATTAAAACCGCAAAAATTCATACTGTATGTATACGAGTAAAAGTCTTATTTGTGTGGGAGTATTGTTGCTGGTCTCAGATTAAAGGAACACATTTACTGTATGGCCTAATTCAATAGTGATCGGAATGGGGGGAATTTGGCCCCGTTCTGATGGTGGGGGTTCTGTGCATGTGCGTATTTGCATATATGCAGATCCCAGGAGCGAATGGCATTCGTTGAGTTTCACTCTCGCTGAGCCGTTTAATCTAGAGGGCGGGTGGGGTCGCGGCCAGTGTTTTATGGGCATCCCCCAATGCCTGCCGGGGTGGACGGCTGACACTGAAGGAAATAAAATTCAGTTCAAAGCTCAGTAACTTTATCACCTCCTCCCAAATTTGTGGTGACTTTTTGGTTTCTGATAAATTTCAAATGTAAGGGACGTTTGTTCTGTGTCTTTATGTCCTTATTTTGTATTATTTATGTGTTCATCTATTTTCATTCTCAATTTCTGCTTGGTATGCCCAACATATTGGGGCTTAAAGGAGCTTTCTAGGAAGTATTTGCAGGATACCTGTTGTTTTATTTTATTTTATTTTTTACCAATTCTATTTAACTGAAATTGAGTCTTTTGTTCTGTTTTTCTCTCCGTGTTGGAATAAAGCTTTTTGTCAATGTCTGTAGATTCCTTGCTTTTTATTTTTGGATTGGGGGGCTAAGTAGGGAGTCTAGCTGGTTGTCAAACATACAGTTGTGCCAATGTTTTTCTAGAATGGTCTTTATCGTTGGTATTGACTGCTGTATTTCTAGATGAGTGCTGTTTCCCACTCTTTGGTGTCATCGTTCTTTGTTTGTATATTCGTAATTTGAAGCACTTTCAGACTACAGTAGCACCCCTCTCCACCTGCCTCTTATCATTTTAAGCAGGGATCCTAGTATTTTCAGGCTGCACGTTGACAAAGGCACAATCATGAGAAGTCCTATAAATGTATATATTATGTCAGGTGTGAGGCCAACTGGATTGCTGTGGCTGAGTTGCTTCAGGGCATCACAGTGTAACACTTATCTTAGCACTCTATAGAACTCCTACTAGTTGTTTTTATATACAGTAAGTTAAATTTTTTACACAATTATCTTTCACCACAATAACACTCCTAACTCAAGGAGTAGCTACTCCACAGTGAGATATGCACTATTTTTCTATTCGATTTTGCTTATAGAAGCGAAATCGAATAGAAAATCTAATTGGCATCGAATGGTTTTTCTACATTCTATGCAGATTCCCAATGCGCACTCTCGTGTATTGTAAATCGAATAGAGAAATAGGGTGAGCTTTAATAATGAGAGATCAGAAAGTGAGAGATTTGGTAAGAGATGTCCAGGTTTTTTTTAAAGCGGCAATCATTTACTGCTGCAAAAAGAGTTTGATTTTGAAGTGTAAATGATTGCTGCATTAAATAAACTGGAGATTTCTTACCAAATTTCTCACTTTGGCCCTTATTCTGGTTGGTGCGGCCAGAGCCGCACACGGTGCTCTGGCCGCACAAACCAATCCCCGCCCACGAGACGGATCGCCACGGCCGTCCGTACACGGACGGCTGGCGATCCGCATAAAAATGGTGGGGCGTCCGCCTCCACCATGGTGAGAGCTGCCCCCTGCATTCGATGGTCGTCGACCATCGAAGGCAGGGCCGCACGCCACAGCAGCTCCCGCAAGCTGAGACCACACGGACAATCGTCCGTGTGTTAGCTTGTATGGGGGCTGAGAGCTGACATCCGGCGACGTCAGCTTTCCGCCCCCATCAGTGGCGTCATACCCTCATTAGCATGCATACGCCCCGCGTTTGCATGGGAACGCCCATGAAACGCGGGGCGTATACATAGGGAAATGAGGGTATGAAGCCCCTCACGCCCCTATACGCCCCCTTTGCGGCGGACGAAATACGTCTGCGGCGAATGGGGCTGCACATGCGCAGATTGACCTCTGCGCATGTGCAGACTAAAAACATCGGCGGTACGGCCGCACGCGGGCCGTACCGCACGATGCAGAATAAGGGCCACTATGACTCTCTCATCCTACTGTGTTAAATTTCAAATGTGAATCTAATGTGTTCACTGCAGCATTCGATTCGATGTCTTCTGCACATTGAATGAAAAATCGAATAGAAAAATAGTGGAAATGGAAAAGGAGTAGAAAAGATATCTAATAGAAATCATATCGAAAACGGAATCGAACCATGTGTACGCACCTTTATAGAGGTTACACACAGTGAGAAATGCCCTATTTTAGTGTAAATCGAATAGAAAAACAGTCTTGTCAGGCAAGACTACAGTATATAGTACAGATCGGTACTATATAGTCAAATTGAATGCATTTTGCGTACCATTCGCTTTGATCCTGATTCGATCCTGATTCAATCCTAATTGAATCACAAGCAAAATCGCACTGTGTGTACCCACTATTATCGATATAACTCTCTTTAACACTTAACTTGCTCCACTGGTGTGAAGCATTGGGCTGGTTGGCTGAGCTGGTTTGGAGGGTGTCCCATATGTCAGACTTGAACCCTAAGAATCCTCGGTACTTGTGAGTTATCCGGGCGCCCGATGTGGTCATCGCATGCCATTATAATAAGGCATACGATGCGATGCGATGCGACGCGATTTGCCATCGCGTCGTATATCGTCGCATCGTACGCTTATTATATGGTATACGATGGGATGCGATGCGACGCGACGCGATGTTAACACTTCCCGCCCATTTTTAAACCCGCCCTCTGGCACATCTGGCAGAAAATCAGTGTGAGGTAGTTTCCAGAGGAGAGAGCAAGTGATTTACAGAGAGAGCAAGTGATTTACAGTCTTGGTGTATTAGTGAGGTGAATTTTTGGACATTTGCCCCAATATTGCCCCATTTGGCCCCTTACACCTGCCCCATTTTGGCCCTTACACCATTATTCCCAAAATGGCTTTGGTTGATGGCATCTTCAGCCTCCCAAAAACTGAGGAAGAGACAGTCGTATTCCTGCAGGAGAAAGGGCTGCTCCCATTGACTGCCACATGCCCAAATGGCCACCCTATGCGCCTGTCCCTGAAAGAGCGCAAATGGCGCTGCTATATTAAAAGTTGCAGCAAAAAACAGAGTCTGCGGGCCTCCCTATTCTATCCTGGGTGCAGGCTCCCATTCATGACTATCCTGCGCTTCATCTGGTGCTGGTGCGATGAACTGACGTCAATAGAGTTCTGTGCTAAGAATTTAAAGCTATGCAACAAAAGCACCATTTTTTATAACGCCTTAATGCGGGAGGCATGCCAATGTGACTTGATGGCACAGCCTCAACGGCAGATTGGAGGCCCAGGGCAAATGGTGGAGGTTGACGAAACACTGTTTGTGAAGCGCAAAGCCAATGTTGGCAGAATACTCCCACAGCAGTGGGTGTTCGGAGGAGTGTGCCGGGAGACAGGGGACTGTTTCATGGTCGCAGTTGCCAAGCGAGATGCACCCACTCTCCTCGGTGCAATTGTGGAGCACGTGGCACCTGGCAGCACCATCGTCAGTGATTGCTGGCGCGCCTACCAAACTACTGAACTGGAGCGGGCTGGTTACAGCCACTTGCGGGTCAATCATCGGTTTAATTTTGTAGACCCAGAGACTGGTGCACACACCCAGAACATTGAGAGACTGTGGGGTTGTGCAAAATGGCGCAACAAACGCCAGCGGGGCACAGCCCGCCATCATCTTGATTCCTACATGCAGGAGTTCGTGTGGCGAAAGTGCCTGGCGGGAGACAGCGCATTTGAGCGCATTCTGCATGCGCTCACGTTACTTGATAAATAATGATGTTGATTGATTATTGTGTGCTTTGTGATTGTTTGTTATTCTAATTTATTTCATTAATATGTTAATTACACAGTTATTCCCTTGGGTTGGGATCATTTGGTCTACTGCATTATGGTAGAAAGTCATTAGGTCGAATCCATTAGGTCGACATGCTAAAAGGTCGACATGACTCTAGGTCGACATGAGAAAAGGTCGACATGATTCTAGGTCGAAAGGTCATTAGTTCGACAGGTCATTAGTTCGACAAGGTCATTAGTTCGACATTGTCTATGTCGACATTCACAAGGTCGACATGGGGTTTTTCACTGTTTTTTTACCTGAATGTCAACACAGTCGACATGGACACAGTTTAAAGTGCACTGCATCCCCTCGCATCGCTCGCTGCGCTCGCTATGCGTCGGGCACGGTGCCTCGCTACGCTCGGCACACTATTTTATTCTCCCGCCACGCCCTAGTGGATGGTAGGGCATGAAATACCGCCTGTCGGCACATGTTGACTCAAAAAACAGTGAAAAACCCCATGTTGACCTTGTGAATGTCGACATAGACAATGTCGAACTAATGACCTTGTCGAACTAATGACCTGTCGAACTAATGACCTTTCGACCTAGAATCATGTCGACCTTTTCCCATGTCGACCTAGAGTCATGTCGACCTTTTAGCATGTCGACCTAATGGATTCGACCTAATGACTTTCTACCATAATGCAGTAGACCAAATGACCGCATCCCATTCCCTTTAATTCAGTTGTCCTTAATGTGTCAGATATGCATGATATTGATGAATGATATTGGATGCTCACAGCCACTCCACTATCAACGTGAACCCGAAGCGTGGCGAGCGCAGCGAGCCCGCGAGGGGCGGCGGTACGCGTCCTCCGACCTTTTCATGCCCTACTATCCACTAGGGCGTGGAGTGAGAATATAATAGTGTGGCGAGCGCAGCGAGCCACCGAGCCCGAAGCGTGGCGAGCGCAGCGAGCCCCGCGAGGGGACACGGATACCTTCACAGGTAAGCGCGTCCCTTCGCAGGCTTCCCAGGTGTCCACGTCGCCATGGACACCTGGGAAGCCCGCGAAGGGACGCGCTTACCTGTGAAGGTATCCGTGTCCCCTCGCGGGGCTCGCTGCGCTCGCCACGCTTCGGGCGCGGTGGCTCGCTGCGCTCGCCACACTATTATATTCTCACTCCACGCCCTAGTGGATAGTAGGGCATGAAAAGGTCGGAGGACGCGTACCGCCGCCCCTCGCGGGCTCGCTGCGCTCGCCACGCTTCGGGTTCACGTTGATAGTGGAGTGGCGTTAACAATGGGGATGGGACTGACATTGTGTCACTTTTTGGGACACTTTCTTGGGGGTTTTACACTGCTAAAATCGGGTGGTATCGCATCCCATCGCATTGCATACCATGTGGTTAACATGCGATGCGACGTGATCACTTTACATGGTACCCGATGTAAAATCGGGTTCGGGTGATCATCTCGTCGCGTCGCATCGCATGCCATTTGGTTAGCATACGATGCGACGCGATGCGAAATCGGGTTCGGGTGGTCATCTCGTCGCGTCGCATCGCATGCCATTTGGTTAACATACGATACCATGCGACGCGATGCGTATACGACCAAAAATCGGGCGCCCGGATAACTCACAAGTACCGAATCCTCATTACATAATGGGCCTGATTCACACCTGTCTGCCAGGCTGCATATGTTTGCAGCCTGGTGAACAGATTAATGCCAGCCACCACCTTGACAAAGCGCCCCCCCCCCCTGTGCTGATTGAATCCCCTCTCTAACATGCAAAGTTAAGTGTACGCTAACACATCCCCTCGCACGGGTGAAAAATCATTCAATGGTCATTCACCAAATGATATTCCATTGATTCACTAATAAGTCAGTCTTATTTTTTACTGTTATTATGGCCGCAGATCACCGAATTCTTGGAGGGCACTAATGTCATGTGATGCCAGCTGCCCACCCCAAGCAGACATAGACCCGTCTACATCTGCAGGGGTACGCCCAGCATTTTTATGCACACACCCTTAAAACCATGGGTGTTCCTCTGATCTCACAGAGCTTACCGCTGCCAGAGAAGGGCTGCTATGGGCTGACTGCACATGTGCATTATACTACAAGCTGGTGGGGAAGATCTAAAGGCTGGAAGAATGTTGGACCAAGAAAGGATTTGCTAGGTTTACATTGTTAAGTCATACTGAAACGAGCGCTGCACAATACCAACCTAAACAGTTAATGTCATTCTACGCATAAACATACAAGTGACTAAACTATTATGGCTCTGAAGTTGCAGAGTTCTAGTCAAAAATAATGAAACCGTGCAAAGAGAATAGAAGATGACAAAGTAACAGAATGATACACATATATCATTTATAAGTAGAGACAGGATTATATGCATTTGCATATTTGCATATGCATTTGCATATTTTGCCCATTCTCACTGGTTATTGCATATTTTACATAAAATCTAGTGATGGTGCATATTTTAGGACCAGCCCTCTTCCCACCAACGAGTCACAGCACTGCTTTCCCTTCTGCTGCTGGCCAGGTAGTGGTAGAGTGTGCAGGGGCAATATGTGCGCAGTGTGGGGCACCTTGGATGTACGCAATGTCTGACACTGCTCTAGGCTGCCAATCCATGTTGATAAAAGTCAGTTCGGGGTGGATGCCATTACAAAGCTCCTGAACCTTTGCCTGCCCCTGGCCTGGGACTTTACACCGAGACAGACTTCTGCAGCAGAGGAGGCGGGCCGATGGGTTGTGACATCATGCGGCGCGGAGGAAATGCCGTGTCACAGTGAGTATGCGTCGCAGGGAGGAAGCCTTCAACTGCGCCGCCCTCACACACTATACTGACATTTGATCCATCTGTGCTGGAGATGAGGGTCCATGTAGTTGATGTAAGCAGAGCTTTGGACACTGCAGTCTGCTGTAGCAGGCAGGAAGAAAAGGCCTGATGCTGTGGGCCTATTTTTGAGGTTTATTTGCAACTAATTGAATGCAGATTTTTAAATAAATACGTTAAAAAGTACTTTTCTATTATTTAATTTAGCATATTTTAACACTTTTCATGCATATTTTAAGTATTTTTCATGCATATTTGCATGCATATTTCAAGCTTTTTATGTTGCATATAATCCTGTCTCTATTTATAAGCAATAACAAATAATATAATGGTACTGCAAAAATACCAGGTTTGCAGTAACATAAAATATTTAGTTTGTTTATCACTAAAGTGCTGATAGTTATGTACGTTTATGCTGTGGTAACTGGAGCATAAAGGTGTCAATTTATTATTCATAGCTAAAAGCATCATTTTAGTGTTAACGTCGACTGATGTTCATAAAATAGAAGCATTAAAGCTATAACTACATAATGGAGTGGCATAATAAGTGCCTGGCCTGCCTTCAAGTAATATACAATGGATAGCAGATTGATATTAAACCAATAGTGATTTTCAACCTTTTTACCTCACTGCACACTTAGTAAGATTTTTAAATTGCCAAGGCACGCCATGAGATCCCCACAGGGCAAAACACATTGGCCCCACATAAAAAAGAATCACACTGGTCCCCACAGGTAACAAAAATGAATACATTGGCCCTTTACATGAAGAGAAGAGACCAGTAAATAACAGTTGAACTGGTGGTGGCTGTAAACTGGTTTGGGCATCTTCAGATATGGGGGCACACTTAAGAACAGCTCAAGGCACACTAGTGTGCCACAGCACAGTGGCAGAAAAACACTACAATAGACATTGCAAACAGGGGCATAAAAGGACGAGGTGTCCTGTGAGCAGCTTCTGTCCAGGACTTCTCCTCTTTAGCCATCAGCACAAGTTTTAGATGGCCTAATAATGAGTTAGCAATGAATAAATAGGTACTGTGCTGTAATCCCACCCAAACTCACTAATAGCATTAGTACTGATGCAATACAGTTTACTTTATTAAATATCATGTAGTTATTTATCACTAATGTATGTTTTGCTTATTCATTTCACCATAGTCATAGGTTTATGTTTATTCAATGTCACTAATATTAGGTAACTTATCTTCTGTTACCAGTCTGCTGCTCTCTGTGAGTAGGTGGATCCTGGCAGTACATAATAATCACTACCACCCTTTGCCCAGCAGTATACATGCGCCAACACCCCCAGAATTGTAGTTCTCTTCCATATGTTGTTTAATATTACTTGGCTGTATAATCGCACAACAGATTGTAGTAGTCTGAGCGTGAGCTGGGACAGATTTAGGTTTGTCTTGATTCATGCTGTGTCAAGCCTGCCCTGAGTAATTTCAGGCCCAGATTCTAAGAGGCGATTCAACCAAGCTTTGTAGTTGATGTGGGGAATGGTTGTTTTGTTTCTAAAGTGAACATGACTAGGGCCATCTTAATGTATGTGCTCAATGGGCATCTAACTGAGGGCTCCCAATTCTAGAGGCTTTTGAGCTGGGGCGGATTGAGTTGTGGGCATCTGCCTCCTGAGATTCTTGAGAGGCAGTAGCGTATGCTGCGTGGTCAATCTCATTGTGACATACAATCAGAAATGTCCAGGCATCATTCCCTTCCTGCCCCGAGCCTGCAGCCATACAGTAAATGCTGATTGGTTAATAGGTGGAGCTATACAACAATCAGAGTGCTGACAGCCAATCACTGTAGGGAAGAAAGTGGAGAGATGGCAAGAGACCACAGGAGCGGCATGTTGTGATTGTTTTTCCTTATTGTTGATATTTTGTTGTGTGAATGGGTGGGTAGGGACCCCAGTTCCTGTAATGCTGTTAAGATGGCCCTGGACATGGCCATGACATCTTGGGCATAAATGTGACTGTTTGTCTTTACCAGACCTATGCCCAAGGTTTTGTACCCTCCTCTCAGTGAAAAAGATCAGTATTCCCCAAGTCTGTTATCAGTCCCAACTTCAGTAATATGTGGTCACTTTACCTCCATCTGAGCCAATGGGCATGGCTGCTGGGCCATGGGTCCAGCTGGCTGCCTGTGTACACAATATGCAAATAAAAAAATACATTTATATAGATAAATAATAGAAAATAATAATAGGGGTCCTAATGAAAAGCTATTGGCTTTAAAATGTATGTGTTAGATATGTATTGTATTGACATCTGAAAACTATTAAAATACATATAACACAACATAGGTCACACAGGACCAAAAACTACAGCTAAGGTAAAATATATTATAATGTCTAGTTATTATTAAACTAGTAAGCCCGCTAGAAGCAAAAGCTTTGAATGTTAGTCTGCTACCTTCTGTGGTTTTTTTGCATGCGTGAGAAAGAGATGTAGTTTTACTCTCTGCCAGCAGGTGGCAGTGTTCCGGAGACTCCGAGACACTAGTGGTTCCCAACCCTGGTCCTCAAGTACCCCAACAGTGCACGTTTTCTAGGTCACCTGACAGGTGCAATCATTATTCAGACACATTTTAAAAGATCCACAGGTGGAGCTAATTATTTTGCCTGTGATTCTGTGTGGAGACCTATAAAACGTGCACTGTTGGGGGTTCTTGAGGACCAGGGTTGGAAACCATTGCACTAGACCAGGGGTGGCCAACCCGCGGCTCTCGAGCCGCATGCGGCTCTCCCCCTGCTAATGTGCGGCTCCTGCTCCCACTCCCATCTCATACATTGATGAGGCTCCCGGCAGCCTTCCCCACAGCAGCCCATTACGCTGGCTCCGCTCTGCGCGATGTGACGTCAGAACGTCATATCGCGTATGAGAGGTGGGAGGTGCTGCCGCATGACAGAAGGAGAGGACGCGATCGCGGGCCTGGAGGACGTCGTTGAATGGTAAGTATTCCTCTGCCTCTTAAGTCCATGCTGCAGCGGAGGGCAGGGGGGGGGGGCAAATGGTAGTGAGCGGCAGCAGAAGGGGGGAGCAAGTGGTAGTGAGCGGCAGCAGAAGGGGGGAGCAAGTGGTAGTGAGCGGCAGCGGGGGGGGGGGAAAGCTATCCTACTGAATAGATATGCTGCCCTTGCACTGTGTAAGGAACAGGACGTTTGTCCCAGAGTGACTATGACTTCAATAGGAAGTAGCCGGTTCTTACCCTGGTGCCACTCCTCTCTGCACAGAGGAAGGAGCATTCTGTGGACATAGGTATCGTGGGCATCAGGCTTCTTTATCCAAGTTGTATTAGTTGTTCCATTTTATTTATTTTATTGCAGTGTCATGTTTATGCCATTATCCATAAAACAGAGACAATTGAGGGTATATTAAAATCTTCTAGTTTTCACCACCTTATAGATCAGCTGATGTCTGGGCACTTTATCTGCAGTCATGGGTCAAAGATGGTTATACTTCTGTGTTAGGATTATCTTAATCTGCTCCTCCTCTGAGTTGGGGCACTCCCCTATCTTCCTCTGCCTGAGGAATCAGGGAGTATGGTGCTGTGAAAATACCACGGAGGGTCAGGGTGAGTACATCCTGCCCACCGTGGCATCCCCCTAACCGAGGAGCTGTCAGTTCCATAGGTGGCAGGCCCGCTCCCCCCGCTGCTCTAACTACCGCTCGCTGCATCCCGCTGATCGCTTTTTTCATGTGGACTGTCTTTTATGTGGATCTGGCAAGTCTCAGTGTATTTTATGTGGATCTGGCAAGTCTCAGTGTATTTTATGTGGATCAGGCTTCTCGAAGTGTATTTTATGTAGATCAGGCTTGTTTCAGTGTATTTTATGTGGATTTGGCTTGATTCAGTGTTTTTTTTGTGTGGATCTGGCTTGGCATAGACACAAAAATGGGGCTTGGCCTACTTCCAAATAGACCACGCCCCTTTTTTGGGTGCGCGTGCCTTCGGCGCACGTATGTTGGCTCTTTAACTTGACTACGGATATTTTTCGGCTCTTTACCTCTGACTGGTTGGCCACCCCTGCACTAGACGGATATATATATATATATATATATATATATATATATATATATATATATATATATATATATACACACATATATATATACATATATATAAACTTGGATAAGAGCCAGCACTCCACACAAATATGACAACGTGCCTTTGTAGGTATGTAGATAGCAAGCTAGGAGGAACTATCACACCCTTACGGTCGACAGCTCCCAACACGGCACTCCAGGGACTGGGTTCAGTGAAGCAAAAAGGTTTTTATTGCACTACGTTTCGAGACCCGTAGTCTCGTCGTCAGTATAAAATACTAAACTTAATATATATTATGCTTCTTTTTGAGATGATTCAGCTATGTTAGGACTCAAAGCTTAAAAACCTGAAAATGCTGAAAATAACTAGTAAGACATACATTGAGCAATAATAATCTCTGTATGAGTCAAAATACCGCCCACCAACACAAGAGGAGATATATGAAGCAGTGAAAGAATGGAGAAGTTACCCCATAGCAATGAATCAGCTGCTACCCAGAATGTACTTGATAAATGTTACTGCACAGCGGACTAGTTCTGCGCATATGCAGAATGGGTGCAGCATTCTCACACGCAGTGTCGCCTAAGCAGGTCTAGGGCATTAGGGGATTGGGAAGGGGTGGCAACTGGGTCTGTTCCTCAAAAAGTCTATTGACATAGATTTACTGACACTACCAATACTATAGTCAGGGTGCGCCGACAGGCCCCGGTAAAATGGAGGGGGTTTTGCCACCGAGAGGGGGTGAGGCTGCTGCGGCAGTCTGTCATCTCTCTCCCTACTGCCCAGCTCCCTGCAACAGGCTTGGGTAAAAAGTACCCCCCCCCCCCCCCCCCCCTTACTCTCAACACCACTGACTATAATGTGCTGTTCAACTCTATCTCTTGTTGGCGGTTCTTGCTATTGGATATAAACAACAATATTACATTTCAAAACCAAGAGTGTTTTGCATTAAATGTTGTTGCCCCTTTAAATCTCACACCTGCTATTGCCAAAAAGAGGCGACTTTTAAGAGCAGTTAAAAGCCACTGCTTATTAAATATACCCCAATAAACATTCAGCTCACCATGACAATCATAAGGGTTTATTTATGACGCAAAACCATATTCCACAGATGTTTGGGGGGGGGGGGGGGGGGGCTTGTACATCAATTCAAATTACTCAGATAACACTGCACCAAAAAGGCAACATGCTGTACTTGAGAAGCTTACACACATATGTGTAGTCATCTGACAGCCTGCCTCCTTCTCGCAGTGCTTTAATACTCACACGAGTCACAGATGGCTAAGTACCATATTATTTCCCTATGACACAGTATGACAGGTGTGTGAAATATTCCATGGACTGTCATTTGCATAGTTTATATTATGGATGTAATGCCTGATACAATTTAAGTGAATGTTTTTTTTTCCTTAAAATAACAATAAATGAACATTGTCAAGTGTTTAAGTCTTACAGCATGTTTTCTTCTCCAGGCAAACAAGTAGGGTATGGACCCAGCAGTCGGCGATCACATCACAAGGGAATCGTGAATGAGTGCTGCTTCCAGCACTGTGATCTGAGAAGGCTAGAGATGTATTGTATGCCTGCCAAGCCAGTGAAATCAGCACGGTCTGTACGTGCTCAGCGTCACACTGATATTCCAAAAGCCCAGAAGGTAATCTAGCATTGCAATTACAATGTACACCTGCCATGTGACAGAAGTATACATGTTACTGTTATTCATAAGCGACACATTACTCACATGTTATCAAAACACGTGGAAGGACACAGCATCATTGGCCAAGAAAGCGTGAACAGCCCCACATTCCCATATAATCTGAGGGTTACTCAGATGGCCGATGTTCACACTAGTAATCCGATGCGGCATCTTCGCACAGTGCAGTGTGTCACACAAGCCCACTGTAGGTGTCTTTTTTTTCACACACTGCAGTGTATCACACAAGCCCGCTGTAGGTGTCTATTTATTCACACACTGCAGTGTATCACACAAGCCCGCTGTAGGTGTCTTTATTCACACACTGCAGTGTATCACACAAGCCCGCTGTAGGTGTCTTTATTCACACACTGCAGTGTATCACACAAGCCCGCTGTAGGTGTCTATTTATTCAGGACGCCTCCTGCTGCTTTTGCAAATTTTTGTACAGCAGCAGCATCCAGTGATGAAGCTACTTTACCAAATGCGTCCATAGCTGAATCAGGTCCTAAATGTGCGCAAACTGACAAGCAAATGCAGCTACAGATGTGTCTTCCTAATTTAAGCCTACCAGTCACAGCATGGCATGGCATCTTGGTATTTCAGTATGGTCGGCCACCACACAAGGGTGTGGTATAACACACCGACAGACGGGTATAGCACACCGACAGTCAGGACAGTCATTAGCCCAACTTCGGAATTCCGGCTGCTGGGACTCAGACAGTGGGGCAAGCGCAATGAAGCCCCTTGTGGGCTCGCTGTACTCGCCATGCTGTGGGCACTCGCCACCTATTCTATTCTCCCACTATGGGGGTTGTGGACCCCACACAAGGAAGAATAGCCGCTGCCCGTCTGTCTGGGTTTTAGCAGTCGGGATTACGACGTCGGTATAATGACTGTCATAATCTAGACTGCTGGTCAGTCATCCGGCACCCCCACACAAGAGATCCATGCCATGCAATATACAGTTTAGCCACTTGGTGGCGAATGCTCCACAGACTAAAATTACAGAGCACGTTCTATTCATGTTCAATAGCAATGACATGCTGCTGTAGATGAGTGACGAGAGGCACCGCCACCAATATGAATCATGTCGGCGGCAGTGCCACTCGTCACTCACCGCTGCCTGCTTGGCCATGTACAGACTGACAGCTGCCGTCTCTAATAGGTGGGGTTTGGACTGGGGTTTGGCCATTGCTGGGCTTTACATTTGATATGGACTGATGTGGAAGAAGTATAAAGTTCATAGATATGGAGTAAAAAAGGAAAGCAGGAGAATGGTGCAGATACAGGAGGAGACAGCTTTGAGAGGAGCAGACTTCCCTTCTAGAAAGATAGGGAGAAATAAAATATGTAACATTAGGAGGTGTCATTTGCTATTTTTGTGACATGCAACAAATCACTATTAGAGACTTGGCCTTGAGACTTTTGGTGAAGTTCATATGCAGAAATGTCACTGGAATGTTGGAATAGTTGTTAATGTTTTCTACAGTGATGCATTTTCTGAGCAGTAATATATTTATCTCCGTTTTCTAACAGGAAGTACTTTTGAAGAATGCAAGTAGAGGGAACACAGGGAACCGAAGCTTCAGGATGTAAAAAATATTACAACTCAAAGTCTTGAAGAATGAATGTGCCATCTGCAGGATACATTACTGAAATGGAACAAAATCCGATAAAACAGGGAAAGACTTTACTTATCTCAACCAATGGGCATTCTTCCTCTGAACAATGCAAATACACATTCCAATATTATGTATTCCAATAGAATCATGTCAACTCACATAGCTGATCTAATACTGTGTAATCTTTCACCTGTTTAATAGCCTGCGTCTACTAGAGGTCCAAAAATAAATGGCCTTTTTTTCGATGGCTCCTATTGCACTAAACCTAACCAATGTTTTAAGAGTGCTGGACATATGACCCAGACTTATCTAAGAGAATCCTTTCTTATATTTGCACTTCTCTTCATGGGCTGTTTATTATCCAGCGTCCGATAACATTGTTTGCCTGCCCTTCTGTATTTGCACAGTTTTACTTTTCAGTGGCAGCAGCAGAAAAGCTTCTTTTCTCCTATCCCAATGTTCATGAATCCATTCAACCATATTGTGGGTCAGGTTCATATATTTCACAAAAATGGCTTTGTTAATCCACCGCTGAATATGTTATGATGCAACAGCTAAACACTTGTCTACGCTCATAAAAGTCACTGATCTGTCTAGGTATCAAGCTAGTTAATTGTCCAATGGTATCTGTTTGTTTTCAATCCATGCAGTACTTGTATATCACTAATGCACATATATCATTTGGTATGTAGAGCTGTTAAATAGTACAATGGTGCTACTGTATGTTGTAGTGAGTGTTGTGTAATGATCTGGTCACAAATATTAACTGGTAAAAGCAAACACATCTCTTGCAAGCAAATCTCGGGGCCTTATATTACTTGTAAGTGTCTCTTGGCTGGTTGATAAGCTATTGCTTCAACTTGAATTGAACTTGAAAGTGAGAAATGTGAAAAATATATTAACTATTTATCATTGCTAGGTAGGTTAACCTTTGCGAGAGTTTTTTTACTTTACATAGTAGCGGAACTATCTGGGATTGGGGTGTTTTAAGTTGTTTTTAATATCAGATACCCGGACAAAGGGCTAGATGTATCAAGTTTCAAAAGTGATAAAATAGAGAGTGATTAAAAAAAAACAGCCAATCGGCTCCTACCTGTAATTTTATCAAACCTAGCCTGTGGCATAGCAGGTAGGAGCTGATTGGCTAGTTGTTTATTGCTCTCCATTTCATCACTTTTGAAGCTCGATACATCTGGCCCTAAGATTGTTTTAAACCAACTCCCCCCACCCCCAATTAAAGAGTGTTTACAATGACAGCACAGATGTTATGATATGAACCAATTTTCAGTCAATTCACTAAAATTGTGCCTCTTGTCTCAGTGCAAATTGATTGCCTCGGTTCTGATCTTGGTTCAACGGAAAGTAAATTGTGTTTCCACTATGAACAAGTGGACTGGTACACTTTAAAAAATGTCAAACAGCGAGCATGAAAAATTGACAATGTGCGTCATTCCATTTGAGTACATGTAACAAACAATGATCCTTTGTGCCGATATGATGAAATGTTCACTCAACTGTTAGCTAAAACACATACAGTCTCAACAGACAAGGGAATTACCATATGTAAAGCTTAATTACAGGGTTATGCTACTTCCAAAACCACACAATATATAGAAAATATTTCCCATCCGTTTCTACAGTATAAATGCTTCTCTAGTCATAACCCCCCTTCACTTTTCCAGATTGAAATGCTATTTATCATTTTCCGATATGAAAAAGTGGTTACAATCACTAATTCATAACAAATGAACACATAATTCTTCTCCAAGAGGGTTCTGTCATAGTATTTAAATAATTGTTTCAGTCTTCTCCCGCTAAAGTATTTGTACCATTTAACAGTTTTGTTGTGCTTAACTTGTACAGCAGATGTCAGAAAGGCCTGATCCCTTGAGTCAATTTACGTCAATTCATTGCATCATGACCCTTATTCCATATGTGTCTTGAGGAGGTGGAACATTCAATTTATGGGAAAGGAACTGCCTGCTTTACTTGCATGCTTAAAAACTATTAAAAGTTAATATTTCTACAGTAAATTAAAGTCAAGTCATACCAATAGTTTTTAGCATGACTTTAAACAGGTATAACAAATATAATTGTCTACTACAAAAAAAAGGCATATTTAAATTGAGTATTTACAATAAAAACAATATATATATATATATATATATATATATATATATATATGTTAAAAGACAATTAAAATGGCAGCTTCTGATGTTCTTTCACTTTGAGGTGGGACAGTTTTCACCCCACACCCTATCCCCAGTCCGTATCTGCTCCTACCTCCAATCTATCTTCACAGCTCAATCTCTCCATATCCAGAAAGTTTGAAACAGATCAATGTCCCTGCAACTATTGCTTTCACTTTGGTCCATCAAGTGACCTCTAGTGGTCACTGGCAGTTCTTCGCCTCAGGTGAGGAATAGTTAGCCATTTATATAGATATATAAGTGGTTTCTGGATGATAGTTCCACAGTGGTTAGGTCAACAGTCAATTGGTTGACACAAAGGTCGACACAAGCAAAAGGTCAACATGATTGTTTTGAACTTTTTTATACTTCCACAAGGACTCCAATTGTCACTGACAAAAAAAAAAACTTTAAAAACTCATGTCAAATTTTCAATGTGTCAACTTTTTGCTTGTCTAGTGTCATCATTGTGCATGCCAACCTAATTGCTGTCGACCGCATGATCCAAACTCGGATAAAGTAGCGGTTCCTTAAATTTAAAGAAACGCAGTGTTCATTTTAATCTTCACTTCAATATCAAAAAAATGGAACTAAAGAAATAAATTGCTCTGGGAATTGTACAGTAAAAGGCTATGCTTTGGACGGCTAAATGAATGAATATGTGAAATGTTTCAATTAAAACACAACAATGTATTTTACAGTAACGAACGAATAAGAGTAGAATATGTAAGAGGTACATGGATGTTAGTGTATATGGTATGAGGAAAAAGGAAATTTAGTCAAATATATGTTATACTGTAGATTAATACTGTATAAATTAGCAATGCCAGCCACATCAAAAAGTCTGCAAATAGAAAATAAAGAGCACGGCAATGCTCCCCACCCAACATCATCACTGATTTTATCAGGCCACACGTGTCTGTGAAAGTGAGTGTCCACATATTTTGAGATATGGCCCTATTATTAGTAAAGGATTCACCTCATACAAGACTGTGTACAATGTGCAATACAGGTTGAGTATCCCCTATCCGAAATGCTCGGGACCGCGAGCATTTCGGATAGGGGAATTTTCCGTTTTTTGGATTTTTTTTTTTGCAGCCATACTTACCTGTCCCCTGATGGTCCCCGGGCGTCCCTCGGCATCCGCGCAGTCCCCGGGCGTCCACAGCAGGCCTCCGGCATCTTCTCCTGGTCTCCAGCGGTCCCAGGAATGCATTACGCGAGTGTGCGCGCGCGCCGGTGACGTCACCGGCGCGCTCACACTCGCGCAATGCATTCCTGGGACCGCTGGAGAAGATGCCGGAGGCCTGCTGTGGACGCCCGGGGACTTGGTAAGTATGAAAAGAGGGTTAGGGGTTAAAAAAAAAAAAAAAAATTTGAATGATTCCAAAAACCACGGTTTTTGGAATAATTCGGATAAGGGATGTCCGGATACCGGATACTCAACCTGTATAGCATTTTCCATTATATTATCTTGAATTAGAATTCCTAAAATCTGCACTTGCAGGTGACCTTTTATTAGCATATGGCATATTAGATGTCATATTGGGGTCATTACCAAATCCGAACACAGACAAATGTTGGAGATCCTGAGAAGCATTTGTTATTTCCTATTGTGTGCTCACTTCTGTTTTTACCTACTTGTGCCTTTGAATTGCTTATGAGTTGGGGCGACCAAATTTCTAGATGAGCACAGCATTATTGTTCCATATGAAATTTTAGGACAGATGCAAAAGTTCCTGCTTTTACACACAAATGAAAAAAGTTTACTTTTATATAGGACGACAATAGCTGTAAACCACCTAAGGGGTAGTAATTAAACCACAGCTACTAATTTCAATGGGACACCATTTACTTAAATCTGGCATATTTTGAAGCTGATACATATCACAGGTTGAATCTCCAATATCCGAAAATCCAATATCCAAAATATTCCAAGTTCCACACATTTGTGAACGCGACTGACATAGTGACACCTAAGATTTCAGTTGGATCAATGTTCCCCCCCCCCCCCCTCGCAGGGGTTGACCAGCCAGTGAGGACTGCACGCCTCCTCACATGTTTTGTGATGCCACTGTGTATATAGTGTGTATGAACCATCAATTAATTTTTTTGTGTGTACACAAAATTTATTTCATGAACAATCTTTTAAAAAATATTTGTAAAAAATTAACTATAGGCAATTCAGATATTGGAGACTCAATGTGTAATATGTTCAGATAAACCAAAGGTTTACTAAATGTAGTAATAAGTAGTTGAACCAATTGCGCTAGCAGGATTACCTGTCCAGAGCACCGGGCCAAGGTGCAGTTCCATGGCACCTGTATTTTGCATGCAGACGGTATCTGAAATGGCACCATACAGGCTAGCAGGCCGCCACCCATGCAACCTGCCCTTGACCCTGATACAATAATTGATTGATTGTCAATTTCAAATGAAGCTAAAAAGGTAGGGGTAACCGTCTTTCACTAAGCTATATACTGAGTTATACATATTTTCATTTTCACTATTAGCTCGCATGCAATAAGTGCATAGCAATAAAAAATACACTGATATGTAGCAGATTTGCTTTTACCAGTTACTTTGTCCATGAATGGTAAAGTGGTGCTATTGTTTTTATTAAAAGAAGTACTTGACTAAAATATAAAAATAAAGCATATAAAATATATTTTTTAAACATAGGAACTGACAATCCTTGTGTAAATAGAATGCTTATTGAATTGTTTTTTTTATGTCAATATATTTTGAAAAAAAATCTTGTGCCATCTGAAATCTAAATATTGTCATCTTAACTAATGTGTCATCTGGAACCAAAGCTATGCAAGGTTCTATACATTCAGAAATGTGGACTTTAATGTCTAATTGCAAGACCAAAAGCTGTGCAACAGACAATTTTGCCTTTGTTGGTAATGTTTATTTTTTTACATAGTGCTGTCCAAGCTTCCTGCACTTTATAAGATATATTTGGAATATTATGTAATTTTGTGGCAAACTGGTAAAGAGAAAAAACAATACAGATTCAATCAGTCTTCTGTCGATTGTCTTGTATAATCCCTTAAATGTCTGGAGAGACACTAGAGCAACACGTGTCATTTGTCCCAGTATTGAGTGGTACAATTTGGGAGATTGTATAAGTGTTTAACTGGATTAAATTAGATTTTCCAGTAAAACATTTACATTTATGGACTTTTATGTCAATTCTCGAACCTGCTTCTAGCACCTTCATTTATTGATATATACATGTTCATATTTAGCTAAATACAGTTGTGCTCATAAGTTTTCATACCCTAGCAGAATGTGTGATTTTCTGTCCATTTGTCAGAGAATATGAATGATAACTCACAAACTTTTCTTTCACTCATGGTTAGTGGTTGGGTGAAGCCATTTATTGTCAAACAACTGTGTTTACTCTTTTTAAATCATATTGACAACAGAAATTACCCAAATTACCCTGATCAAACGGTTACATACCCTGTAGATTATGGCCTGATAACATGCACACAAGTTGACACAAATAGGTTTGAATGGCTACTAAAGGTAACCATCCTCACCTGTGATCTGTTTGTTTGTAATCAGTGTGTGTTTAAAAGGCCAGTGAGTTTATGGTCTCCTAAAAGACCCTTGCATCTTTCATCCAGTGCTGAACTGATGTGTCTTGATTCTGAGTAATGGGGAAAGCAAAAGAATTGTCAAAGGATCTGCAGGAAAGGTAATTGAACTGTATAAAACAGTAAAGGGATAAAAAAAAGATATCCACGCAATTGAGAATGCCAATCAGCAGTGTTCAAACTCTAATTAAGAAGTGAAAAACAAGGGATTCTGTATATTAAAAGTTAAGTTTTAAATTTAAACAATTTTTCCTGACATATAGGGGGAAATTTACTAAAGGAAATTTGTAAAAAATAAGTGTATTTCTGGATACAAATACACCTATTTTTTTACAAATTTCCTTTAGTAAATTTCCCCCATAGTTTCTCCCAATACACTTGTGCA
Organism: Crinia signifera; assembly: GCF_055691185.1. Lineage (NCBI taxonomy): Eukaryota > Metazoa > Chordata > Amphibia > Anura > Myobatrachidae > Crinia > Crinia signifera. The sequence goes on along the minus strand of NC_139220.1, from coordinate 112,015,746 downwards.
AGTTACGGGTATATATTGTTAAGGAGTGCCCCCACACATGAGTCTTCTTTTTCTTCTGTATATTTGCATGTTTTTCTGACTCTGGGGAGCACCGCCACCCTTGTAAATAGAAAATTACTATAGGACCTGGTAACCATCTAATTATCCTCTCCACTTTTCAAAATTGACATAAAATTTACAAATGTCTTAGTGGAGACGCCAGTGCGGGTTTCAACCAATAAACTTTCCAATACTCCATACAGCACAGAGCCTCAAAACTTTTGGAGAAGAGTCAACAAGGCCTATAATGAAAGGTACACTATTCCTACTGTGAAACACAGGTGGATCGCTAATGTTTTGGGGATGTGTGAGCTTCAAAGGCACTGGAAACTTGGTCAAAATTGATTGCAAGATGAATGCAGCATGTTATCAGAAAATACTGGTGGAAAATTTGAACTCATCAGCCCGGAAGCTGCGCATAGGACGTACTTGGACGTTCCAACATGAAAATTAACCAAAACACAAGGCCAAGTCGACCTGTCATTGGCTACAGCAGAATAAAGTGAAGGTTCTGGAGTGGCAATCTGTCTCCTGACCTCAATATCATTGAGCCACTCTGGGGAGATCTAATATGTGCAGTTAATGCAAGACAGCCCAAGAATTTACAGGAACTGGAGGCTTTTTGCCAAGAAGAATGGGCAGCTTTACCATCTGAGAAAATAAAGAGCCTCATCCACAACTACCACAAAAGACTTCAAGCTGTCATTGATGTTAAAGGGGGCAATACATGGTATTAAGAACTGGGGTAGGTAAACTTTTAATCAGGGTCATTTGGGTAGTTTCTGTAGTATTTATGATTTAAAAAGAGTAAACACAGTTGCTTGACAATAAATGGCTTCACCCAACCACTAACCATGAGTGAAAAAAAAGTTTGTGAGATTATTTATATTCTCTGACAAATGGCCAGAAGATCACAAATTCTGCTAGAATGTTGGTATGTAAATTTATGAGCACAACTGTACATGGCTTTGACTTTCAGACATTTTTAAAGCATTTTTAGCATTAGACATTAGAGATATTTATTTTACCTGCCCTAAAATACTGTACCACACAAATCTGTTCTACTATTGTAAATGTATTTACCACAGAGAGCACACCAGAACTGTAAAATTCTATTCAAATACGAAAGGGAGGAAGAATGAAAAAAGACAATGTATTAGGCTAGAGGGTGTGCACAAATAAATACATTAAAATAATTTGAAGGTTAGTTTTTAAAGGTCTTATATCTATAATACAAGTTTTGTTTGATATCAACATAAGTAGCAACATGACTCATGCAGAGAAGCTACTGTATCTGCTCTCTGTCATGACCAGTCACATCACAGTAACACCATTATAAATGACAACATCAAGCAGCAGAGGGACTTTTATTAATTAACATCCATTATAAACATGAGGGACTCAGCCTATCGGACAAACCCAAAAGAATCAGCGCAAGTATGCCCACTAACCTAACACCAAGAGTCACCCATGCTTTTCCCAGCCAACTGCTGTCTGACCTTCTGGTGACAAAAATAAAATGACCTTGTAAACCCCCATTTCATTGGACAGTGCCCACATCTTTTTCTCAGGATCCCCACCCCCCAAAAAATAAAAATAAATAAGAATACAACAACAAACTTTATTAAGGGGTTGTTACATGGCAAAAACTATTTAGTTACAGAAACAATAATAATAACAACACAATAAGTACAATTCCAAGAAATACATATTACATGGACATAGGATTGTATTCATGGCCTAAACTGCCAAAGAGACAATTTGGCCCTAAAAAAGGGGCAGAGCTGTGGGGAAACTTGTATTAAGTAGGAAACAGTCATTTTCTAATAATACTGTTAGCAAAAACATTCAAAAATAGCAATACATGTGAAACCATGAATATACAGTAGAACATAATTACTAGGAACTAAATTGTACCGTGAGATGAACTGAAAGCATTTCTTTAAAGCTTCTTTCAATATGGTGGGACCAAAATGTCAAAACATTTCTCAACAAATTTTTCATTATGTCTCTGTCCAATCCAACATGAACAAAAAGGACACCCTAGGGAGTAATAACGTAATTGGTGGGATCTGGTAAGCCACCTTTCCTTAACCACAACTCTGACTGTGACAAACCCAACTCATTTTAAATATAAGTATCTCCATCTTTTACCATATTTAAATAGTACACTTTTACAAGCTTTTTACAACACAGATCATAGTACATTCTTACTTTATACAGTATGTCATGGTATGTCCCAGATGAGTGCATTGCAGTACCCGATATGATTAAGCGCATCCACCTTCTCTCAGGGCCAGATTAACAAGGGGGCAGATGGAGATACAACTCCAGGCCTCCACATAAAAATAGGCACATCATCAAAGATACTGTATGGTAGAAGAATCTGTTTTTTTATCTGTATCATGTGCACAAGGTGCCAGGACATGGGAATGGCCGCCTGTGTGGTGGCAGCTCCCCGCCTATAATTAGGTAGGAGCAGCCACCGATTGTGTTTTGATATGTTATATGCAAATATTCACTCACAATACATTGGAGCTAATTCAACAACCCCCACAGAAGTGCTAAAACTGCTTTTATAAGGCTTTTGCACTCCTGAGCATGCGCGTCCTGGAAGTATACATTTGCATTTTTTAGTCATGGTTTGGCGGCGATGGGGCATTAAGAGGGTGCGGTCTTGACCAGGCAGGAATGTCCGTACCATTTTTGTGGTGGTTTGGGACAGCTGCGTGACGTCGCTGCATAGGCAGGGGGCTACACTAGAAGTGTGATCATATCACATTTCTGTGATGCAGTCGCATTTATTGTATCCCTGGGAGAGACTTGACATAATGGGTGGCCTTGTCCTGTGCTGGGCGTCCCCCTGCATGCGGGAGACTGCAGTCACTGTGACTGCTACTGAATAACGTCCAATATGTGTACATGTCTCTCACATTATGGGACTGTAGCACTATCAGGGATACACCTGCACCGTCATGCTTAGGCTGAATGCTGATAATGTATATTAATATACTTAGCTTCTGTGTGTAAAAAAAGGCAGATATCAAATAAGATCTAGATCTATCAAGCCATGAGAGCTGTTACTGGAATTTGAATTGCGCCTGCCCTTCCTGGCAAAGTGGTGGTGAAAGCATAAAAATGAAGTATCAGGCACATAATACAGTACATGATCGCAACTTCCTAAGCAGGATTAATACTATAGTAATAAACAATAAATTAGTAAGATCAGTTTTAGTAAGCATAACACAGAAAACACAGGTGCAATTATTTCCAGGAAAACAGATGACATACAGGAAAATGACAGGGTTTTTTTTTGGTCGATTTGTTGTTCAGCGGCGAAGCAAAAACAATAAATGTTCCACATTGTGCAGTCTATACGCACAACCTACATTTATACCTGCTATATCATTAACAACCAAACTAGGAAACGACTCACGATATATCGTTTCAAACAGTGGCGTAAGTTCGTTTCAGTTGCCCGGAGGCAAGATATATATTGGTACCCCCCCCCCCACACACACACACACACACAATCCTATATAAACTTATATAAAATATATACTTCTGTTCAGAAATATAGATAGATAGATAGATAAATAGATAGAGATAATATTTCAGAACTCAGCCACAGTAGCAATATCTTTGGCTTTTAAATGACTAATTTAAACTTCCAGGGGGAGGAGAGGTGCCCCCTTGTGAGCAGGAGCCCGGTGGCAGATGACTCCATTGCCTCCCAGAGTTCTGCCTCTGGTTCCAAAGTTTGCACAGTGTGTATGCACTATCCTTTGTCCAATATTTCAAGGAAAATCATTGCATTGTTTGCCCATGGTCTAGTGTGTACCTTACTAAACAGGACAAACAGACGCCATTTTGTCACTTTGCTTCTGTGCACAATTCTGTTCTAGGAATGCCTCTGTGCATTTAGTGATTTTCCACTTATCAGAATCTGCAACAAGTCATGTTGCTGTAATATAGGGTACAGTCGGTCTCTATTATTACTATTCATATTCGCTGGAATATCTATAAACATATCAATGCACAAACTGGACATTAACATATGTGGAGTAGGATGTACAGTACTGTATAATGCAGATGAATGGATCAATCATCAAACTCATTCATCTAACCTTTATAGGACCTAGCATCCATTATTCCACAGATCATCTCTCCCAATTTGTTCTGGGTATCCTAACTAAAATAGATGCCATCTATGGAAGCTATGAATAAATCATAAAAACATATTTATAATGAGGTGCACATCATTAGGCGCATTATTCAGATATCAGATTCTCTTATTAAGGTTGTTCGATTAATTTTGATTTATTTAAATGTCACATAGAAATATTTTTTCATAGTATATATTCTCATATCCATCCCTTCAGAAATATGATGGCACTAACCCTTACTGGCTAAAATTGCTCCCCAATCGGATGCCATGCAGTTCCAAGCCAGATGGATGCCTGGACTCCCTCCCCTCAGTCAAGACTGAAACATACTTTCAATTTTACTTTAACTGCTAGCTAATTTACATTATTGGCCTGGGATCAGAGGTTACAGTGGCCTGGAATGTTATGGGACTGTGTTCCATCACCTGCAACAGTAGAGTAGGTGGAACTAGGTTTGCCTCCGCCATGGCGCTGCACAGTCCAACAGAGAAGCCCACCCTACCACCCACACATATAATTGACCCTCCTCAGGTCTTAGTGGCTACATGGTCTTCTGACGCCTGTAGCCTGCCCCTCCTGGTACTCAAATTTGCTGTATCTGTTGGCCAATGTTCAGCCCTCCTCAAGTTCTTTTCAGGCACTGTGTATGTGATTTCTTGCCATCACCACTGCTGAAGCAAACAAGAGCTATGAAGAGGAGCAGACCCTGTGTGTGCTGAAGACAAGAAGATGAGCGGCGGCTGGAGGGAAACAGAGGGACGGGGAGCTGCTGGAGTGACAGTGTTGGAGGGATATGAACAGAGATCTTCTGTAGTGAGAGGCAGAGAGGTGTATACTGTGTGACGTGTACAATGATCCCTATTACTGTGGGCACTATGTCTATAATTAGCACTACTACTGTGGCATTATGCATAAGGGGCACTACTATTGTGGGCATTATGTGCATAAACAGCACTAATATTGGAGTTGTGTGTAAAGCATTATACTGTGGGTATTATGTCCCTGATTCTGGTTCATACGGTCCCCCGCGCGTTTGCACAAGGGAACAATGTTTTACTACTGCGCATGCACATAATGGTTTATGCACATGTGCAGGGTCTGGGGGCGTGCGGCGGGTGGGACAGGTGTCACCCATGGGAACGCCCAGCATTTCATGGGCATCCCCATGAAAATACTGGGCATTTCCATGGGAATGCGGGAATGACGCGGGGTTCCGGGGGGCGGATGGCTGATGTCACATGACGTCAGCTACCCGTCCTGTCTTTGGCCGGAAGCCCGCAAATTAAGTCAGTCTCCAATTACTTATATTTGAGAACCCTGGAGAAATCATTCGATGGTCGTCGACCATTGAATGATTTTTCCGGCTGCGAGCACATGCAGGGAGATGTGTCTTTGTGACACCTGGGGATACGACCGTAGGGTGGACATTACTGAGTCAACCAGAATCACCCCCTGAGTGAGAAAGCAGCACTCAAAATGATGCCAGGAGCATGGACTAGGCTCAGCAAGGAATTTGCGTATGTAATATTTCAAAATATTAATATAGTTGTACACAGTAGTTATTAGCGCCACATTATTACAAAGAATAGCATTCAGAATATACAAGATATACTAGTTGCATTTTCTTGCAGAACCTTAAATAAATAATTAAGATTTTTCATATCATTCCAGGATAAAATAAAATATATATATATATATTGCTTAGAGCAGATGTGAAAAGTACTGTGCGGGCTACAAGTCCCAGAAAGCTCACACCTTCTCTATTGCAAGCCAAAAAGAACAACCTCATTTATTGTTCTAAGTCTCAAGAGAGGATCTGGCTGTAAGTATAATCCTACTAGATATCCACAGGGAAGAGCCCTTGTATGAATTCCATGCTTTAGTGTGAATGAAGTACTTTATTGTATTGTCTTACACAAAAACAGCTCTAGTAAGTGCTTTACAGGCTTATTAGAGGGCTTGTTTCAGAGTGGTATGCTAATGCAATTGCAATGTTGTTAGGTTACAGAACTGCTAATGTTAGCAAAGGAAGTTGCCACCCAGGAATGACAAGAGGCACCTATGGAACGTTCATAACTCATTCACAATTGCATACACATTCACAACCTATACGCAATAATGGGGAACATGGGGACTAAATAGGTTTATTCTTGAAACAGACTGGACACGGCAGGTGCCACGTGAACATGATCACAGCTGACATCGGATACACACCCCAAAAATGACTATGATACATCTGCTTCTTAGCCTCCACACACCATTACCTCACCAAAACAGTCACTTCCTGCCAATCACTCTGTGATTATATCTTCACTGCGATCGCAAACGCGAAGGCACTTATACCTGTGATTGCAGCATATGCACCATCTGCCGGCAATTGCTCAACAGCAAAAACATCAACACAGTGCTATAGAAGCACTTAGCCCTGATTGGCTGTAGGCGTCTCCATGGAGAAGCTTTCAACCAATCAGGGGAAGCCACTCAGCCCTGATTGGCTGAAAGCGTCTCCATGTGTGATGTTGTCAGACTGAGATGTGGCCGTTACCTTGTACTCCTTTCCTTTCTCTGCACTTCTCATCGCTGTCCATCAGTAGATTTCCATCTTCACTCGCCTGAACTCTGAGGGCAAAGGGACAAGGAACTCCAAAGAGCAACAGCCCACACACACACCCACACAATAACAGGTTCATCACATGTGAGGACGGTGAACAGATATTTTATTAGGCAGCTCTGGATCAACGAGTCACCGTTGGATGGAATAGTAGATGTCGCAATAGAAGTAACAACTAACACAGGAAGAATAAACTTAGTAAAAATGGTGGTGCTACCAAAATTCCTGAACGTCTTCCTCCAATCACCAGGATACATCCCGGATAAAATATTTAAACAAATAAATAGTATCACTACTTCATTAATATGGGGGGGGGAGAGCAAAAATAAAACTCTGATAAGAACGAAACAGCAGGGAGGGTTGGGGCTCCCACATTTTCGATTATACTACGTGGCAGCGCAATTAACACACTTACAAACATGGATAATGAGAAACCCACAAATACATTTATACTCCAAGCATGTGGAAATTTTACCCCTGAACAGCTGCTACTCTCAGGAAGTAATATAAAAGTTAAAAACCCATTGATAAAACAAGCAATAAAAATATGGGAATATGCCAATAAGTTAATGGGCAATAAAAGTTTGGACCCAGAGATCCCAGTATGGGCGACCGGGTTTGCTAAAAGAAAGGATAGGTATGAGAATGAAAAAGAGGTGAAGGAGCAATGGGGGAAAGTAGGTATACAGAATATAGGACAAATATAGTCAAAAAAACGGCCTAATCAAGACATATAATCAACTGGAGATAGAATATAATTTACCAAAACGATTCTTCTTCCGATACCTACAATCAGTACTATTTTTCTGGAAAAATAGGTCCAGGAACTCTGGGTCTGGGGGTGGATCGATTAAATAAAAAGAGAGAGAGATAGATGTATATATTGTATTTAGATACAAAGGCACTCAACATGTGACTTTAAAATAGAACATATCTTATGTGAAGTACATTTTGGCCCAGAACAGGTTCCTGGTGATGTCATATTTAATTAGATGTTCAGGAACTGGGTTCCTGCTGGTTCCTGCTGAAAAATAACACTGCCTACAATTGAGGAGTAGATTAAATGGAGGGTTTGGACACAACGGAGTAAATATTCAGGAATCCCCGGTTAAGAAATTACTGACGAGTGCTAATAAGATCAGGATGGCTGGGATATACAGAGCCTTGTTAAAGGAACTAGATACCCCTCAAATAGAAAAAAACTAGGCAAAGGTGACGGTTTTGGTGAGGTAATGGTGTGTGGTAGGGCGGATGGATGTAGATGACGTGGGTTACAAATAAAACATTAAGGTACTGTAGTACATATATAAGAGTGGGTGTGGGATGAACATGGACACATTATACATATGGTACGAAAATTTGTTATAATAGATGTGTAATGACCATGAGTATAAATATTACAATCTATGGAAGATACAACATGGGGATTCAAATCCACAATGCACATAAATAATATAAATTTATAAATATATTAATATGTAAACTCCTTTTTAGTGTAAATATATTTATGTACAAGTGTACAAGTGTATTGTAAACTGTGGCTATTTTTGTCGTAACAGACCGCTGTACAGGTGGATAAAGAGTCATATGACAACAATGTTAAATTTATATTGAGAATGTATGATGTTATTATTATATAAAAAAAGTAACAACTAACTCTCTATAACAAGCGACTACAATAACGGGCTTTGCGTGATATCGTGCGCAATGGGGCCCTGTCACAACAGGCCGCAATTCGCACGATATACTGCACACAATTACAGTAAGCAATCAAAGGACATTGCAATCAATTTCAAACAATAGGAATTACAGAGCAGGCATATGCAATCAATAATACAGTGTTATACAATCAATTAAAGGATACTGTGTGCGGTGGGGCCCACATTAGGCACTGGGCCGCAATTTGCACAATATGCCGCCACGTCAAGTCACGTTTAACATTAACAGTAGGTACATACAAGTAAGGCACTTCTGTATAGATAACACAACAATCGATACTGCGTAACAATGAGATCCCAATAGGGTGTACTAATTACCCTAAACTGTGCAGTTTTACCCCTACAGTTATGTACCTTTGGCCTAGGTGCACCATGTATGCTAAGTAGCAAATGCAGAATTTGTAATCCAAACTGGATCAAGGATCCTGTCCTCCTGTATCACAGTCACTAGTGGACCAAAGGACGGTACTCCCAGCTGGAGACTTGTACATCAAACCCTCTCCTTGTAGCTGCTACACAGGCTATTGAACACAGGGTGTTTATATATACAGGCTTGTCCCTATAAGCCTTTGATGAAGTACTGTAAGTCTGCCAATATGGGGAAGCTGTAGGCAGCCTGTCACCAATGGCTGGTAGTAAGGCCTAAGATGGCGCCTGGGCGCGGTGGTGTGGAACGTGGACGACAGGTGACCCTGTTAGAAGGGCAAGGTCCCGGGGAGGCACTTTAGGTGGGTACTATAGGTGGGTACTTGTCTGTGTGGGGCAGTGGTGTAGTACCTGCTTGCCAGCTGCTGGTGCTGACTCCTGTCAGTCACTATTCCTTGTGCGCTGCTCCTTCAGACTGGGTACTGCCGCAGTGTCCAGTGATGGCCGCGTCTTGTCAGTGGCTCTCAGTTGCAGGAGGGTGCTGGCTTCCCTCCCTGTCGTATGGAACCACTCCTTCTTGCGGCTCTATCTCTGGCAAGGCACCGCTGGATCCTCTCCTTGCAGGGGACCGCTGCGTCACACTACCTCTCCCTTGTGCCCGGGGCCTCTGCACTGCTTTCTGGTGCTCAGTGCGGGAGTTCACTCTCCCTCTGCTGGCTGGGCCGTCAATCACCGCCGGCGTGCGATAGGGTCACTGCTGTGTCTGAAAGTTCATCTCCCGGCTCCACTGCTCACAGCTGGGCACTCTCTCCTGCAGCCCGTCCCAACGGCTGCTGCTGGGGCTCTCTACCTGCCTGTCCGCACTCCCTGCACATCTGCTGCTGCTCCTTATACAGCGCACACCTCCTCTCCCGACTCCTGTACTGTCGGGTGTCGGGCGCTGCTGCTAGTCGGGCGGTCTCTGCTCTCTGCAGCCGCTGACTCTTCTTCTCTTCTGCCGCACGCTGACTCACGTGTCCTCTCTCCTCACTCCGGCACTGCCAGCTCTCTCCTCTCCCCGGGCACACCAGACTGCTCACCTTTTCGCGCCTCGCACGACTCCTCCTACCCTGGTTCCCCCAGTCATCCCCATGGGTTTCCTGCTCCTCTGCCTCAGGCAAGTCTTCTCTCCTGTTCTTCAATAGTGTTCTTCGACTACACCTTAAATCACTGCGTGCGGACAGCAATGAGCACGTGATGCCTCTTTCTGACTTTTCTTGGACCTGTTGATGGCCTGTTGCATCAATAATAGGAATTTTTCCTTGAAATTGTTGTGTATTCATACTCGCTACCAGGCCTCTCTTCCTTAGGCTGGGATTCAACCTTCTCGGCTTCATTTGGGGTTTCTGTAGGGACATTGGGTTTAGACAGTGGCATAATGGGCTCTGAGGCCTTGGATTTCATGCGGTCCAATCTTTCTACCGCTGCCACGTGATGCACGGTTTCACTGCCACTTCCTCGGTCAGTCACGCCAACATCTGTTAGTCGAGGGTTGGCTTCTCCGTCATCTGCGTCTTCCATTCCCTGTATACCAGCATGCTTCATCTCTGGAGAACGTTGTGGCCTACCCACACCTTCCAGGCACTGCTGCTCTGCCTTGCTCTGAGTCATCACAACTGGTCTCTTACTTGCTTCCAGCTGTTCCCTGTGTGTTTATTTGAACATTCTTTTTGCAGGTTAACTACAAGTCCAAGGTGGCCAATTAATGTCCCACATACTGGGACTTGTGGTTCGCCAAGGCCCAGCATGCGGGGGAGGCTTGCTGGGACATGTAGTTTGACTGTAAAAAGCTATTTTTAACATTTTAATTTGACATGTATCAGCCCGGCATCCATCCCCAGCCCCGGACTTTAGCACTGGACAGATGAAGCCTGAGGGGGTCCCCATTCCCCCAGGTACCACGCCAGGGCTGACCAGCCATGGTGCACATGGTTTGCCTGGGGTATCTTATGTAAAAAGTGTCCCCTGGCTGTGGCATGACACCGTGGGCTGTTGGAGCCCGGTGCTGATTCCAAAATACAGGGGAACCCCTAGTTTTTTTGTCCCTTGTATTTTTTGGAACCAGGACCGGTCTAAGAGTCCATGGCTGGCTTAAGAAATACGGGGAACCTCTAAACGGGGGAGCATTAAATTGCATGCAAATTCTGACTTTATCTAAAAAAATTACACCCTATTACATCTCACCCCTAGTATTATTTCCCATTTCATAGAAACTATTCAGGTTAGACTACTTGTTATTAGACAACAGCATTTTGAATAGCTATTGTAGTAACAAAATGAAACATAAAACAATCATCCCTAATTACCCAGGTGCCTCTCTGGCATTCTAAATTATACATTTATCTTTGGGGAAATGTAATAATATCCTGATCAACAGCCAAACTGCAATAACTAAAATATTTAAAACGAGCCAGCCTGTGCACTAAATTAGGCACCTGTAGCATGCTCAGTTTACAGTCTGTGACATTCACATGGCTGTCCTGTCAGAGGTTAGTCTATTAGTGAGGGTTAATACTTCAAAGAAACAGCAGATTCCAAATTACAGGTGATTTTCAGGTGTTTGAACGGAGACATAAATTTGCTTTAAATCAATCAATAGAAGACTGACTTAGAGGAAAATGAAACTTGCTTGTTTATCTTGCAGTGCACATGACACAATCAGTTGTCCAGAAAGGGACTCACCTGGAAGATTGGGCCCACACATTTCACTCTCACCTAAAACCCTTAGAAAGTTTTCTACAAATTACACTAGTCTTGTCTTTTGCTCAGAGCTCCTGGCTCTGGGCTCCTTCACAGAGACTTCATAATGTTGTGGCCCAGAAATGTAGCGTTAAGTGGCTAAATAGACATTTTGGTTATTTAAGTTCTTCACTTTGTCAGGGAAGCCCAGACTGTGTTAAAGATTTATCTGTACAGTAGCTTGAAATCATTACTAGCATAACCCTCTAAGCTACAGTATCAAGCTTCCAAAAGTGATAAAATGGACAGCCAGACAGCCAATCAGCCCCTATCTTCCATTTTACAGGCTGGGTTTGAAAAAGTAGGAGCTGATTGGTTGTTTTTTTTATCATTCTTCACTTTTTTGATGCTTGATACATCTGGCCCTTAGAATGAATCAAGGCAACAGATGGTACACTACTAAGCGGAAATTCAATTATTTTGGGCACTATGATAATTAATTTAATATCATAATTAGATTATGAGCGTTGGATGAAGCAATTCAGTTGTGACATGCCACATTTTGTGTTGTTTCCCATTTTACGGGTTTGTAGTTAGTTAGTGCTGGTTAATCGTAGACCCAATTTAGGGTAATGGTGGTGTGGGGTGCGGTGCCCTTGGACTGGTTGGGCTGGGTGGCTTTAGTGCGGCACGCCCTTGCATTCTATTAACACTTTTCCCTCACTAACACTATCTCTCGCTTATTTTAATTACATTTCATTTTATCTCTTTCGCTTTATATATAGCTTCGGCTTCCTATCACTAATTATTAACACTTAAGGGCAGATTTATTTAGCTTGGAGAAGAGATAAACTGGAGATAAAGCGGAGAAAAGGTAAAAGGAGATAAAGCGCCAGCCAATCAGCTGTGTTTGAAAAAGACAGTTGGGAGTTGATTGGCTGGCGCTTTATCTCCTTTTACCTTTTCTCCGCTTTATCTCCAGTTTATCTCTTCTCCAAGCTTAATAAATATGCCCCTCAGTATCTCACTGGCGTGCCGCACTGGGCTTCCTAGCTTATGATAGTTTTTGGGGTGCCGCACCCTGCACCTAGATATAGTGCTAGGGACCCCCAATATACAGAGAAGCCTTGATGTGGCTTGGGGGCATATCATACACCTGCGCAGGTATATGTAACCAATATCTCTGAATTCTATTATCATGTAGTGTTCAAGATTGGTTACTAATACTATTCAGTGTGCAGGGGGGAAAAATGTCTTGTTTACTTACTCAGTATTAACCCCTCCCTCATGCACCTGAGTAATATTACTGAACTAATTGAGCATCTACCACTATCTGTATGTATGCCTATAGATTCATATGCATGCCCGGCTGTGTCTCTGCAGCATGACCATCCATTGCCCCTAGGATTTTAATTTCTATCTCATTTGGGGTAATTCACCCCTGTTCCCTTACCACTGTGTTAAAGGGACAGGAGTGGGTGCTATCTGGAGGGGTGTAACAATTTCAAGGAAGTATCTGGGCTCCACTGGGGGAGGGATAGGGATATTTGTGATATTCAAGGGATTATGATAATGAGTTGTTTGTCTGCTTGATGGTTTTGGGGTCTATGGTAAGTCTCAGTGGGGGAAGGGGGGTATTATGTGAAATATGGAGTTTTGTGATTTGTGAGCTTAGAGATCTGGGGGCCACCAGACTGACAAGCATATTGAAATTCACTGCTTCCACACAGGTGTAGTAATGTATTAATACTACCTATTTCGGTGTTGGTTCTGCCTACATTTGATTTGGCACCGCCCACATGAGGCCACTTCTAGAAATTTTTCCAGGGCCACTTTTTCTGCATGGGAGTGAGGTTTTCTAATGGGCTAGAACCTCTGAATGGACCAGACACCCTGCTGTCATCACAGAACTGTTTTTATACAGTACTTCCTTGGGTAAACACACCAATAATTGGATTTCCTTTAGTTATTTCTAAATCTATAGCAAAAGTTTATTTACAATACACAGAATAATCCAGCTAAATAATAAACCCAGGGGGTTTCAAAAATCAATAGCCTGAATCAAAATAATAAAAAAGTCAATAGTGAATAATATTCCCTGTTCTGTTGCCCAAATCCAGTGTAAAGCAGTAGATTATTAAATTGAATATTTTAATATATTGGTAATAAAAAAAAGTTCCAAGCATGTCAGGTGCTTGAACTCTTGTCCTCAGTCCTATTAACCGCCTGTGAAGTCACCATATTATGCTGCCAACAATGATTTCTTAGAAAGAAAGTTTGTTTAGTAAGATAAATCACACTAATGTGATTGGGACAGAAGCCTTGACAATCATGGGATCTGTACTTTTCCATTGCAACAGCACAAGGCAGTAATGTCACAGGGTCCTAGCATACTCGGCATTGTATGTGTAGTGTTAAAATACAGGTTGAGTATCCCTTATCCGAAATGCTCGGGACCACGAGCATTCCGGATAAGGGAATATTCCGGTTTTTGGAATACTTTTTTTTTAGCCATACTTACCTGCCCCTGGTGGGTCCCCGATGGTCCCTCGGCGTCCATGGAGTCCTCCGGCGTCCACGGCAGACCACCAGCACCGTCTCCGGCGTCTCCAGCGGTCACAGGAGTGCTTTGCTCAAGTTCCCCAGGCGCGCCGGTGACGTCACCGGCGCGCACGAGCACTCGCGCAAAGCACTCCTGGGACCGCTGGAGATGCCGGAGAGGGTGCTGAAGGCCTGCTATGGACGCCGGAGGACTTGGTAAGTATTAAAAGAGGGTTAGGGGGGAGACATTTTTTTTTTTATTATTCCAAAAAAACATGGTTTTTGGAATAATTCGGATACGGGATACCCGACCCGTATGTATCTCATTGTTAGCCATTATAATTATCCATATATAATTATCATTTATCAATGAATAGTGAATAAAATTGTAGCTTTCATGCTGCAGTTCAACAAGACCTGTACAAAAGTGCAAAAAGTGCCTAGATGTCTATCCATATTTATATAAAGGGCTAACTACTCCTCACCTATGAGCCACTGAAGGCCACTTAACGGACCAAATTTCTCCGTTGTGTGCTAAAAGATATCATAACAAAAAATGAAAGCAATTTTTGCAGGGACACTGATGTACTTCAAACTTGCTGGATATGGAGAGGGAGCTGTGAAGATAGATTGTAGGTAGGAACAGATAGGGATTGGGGGTGGGGGTGGAGAGTTTGTGGGCTCACAGCTCAAAGTGAAAGTAAAAACTGTCACAGCTCATTGAAAGTTGAAATTGAAAGTACATTGTAGAAGCCATCATTGTGACAGGCTTTTAACTAGTTTATCAAAATGCTGTGATAAAATACTATTGCCATGAATAGGGCACAATTGTAAGATGTCTATTGTACATTATGTTACATGCCGACTCCTTGTAATGTTGGTATTGTGGGCTTGTAATATGAAAATGTATTTAAGGCTAATGTGAATGTATTTTTTTTTCCAGTAATAGAAATGATATTACTTTTCCTGTGGTGTAACCTACAGCTGTCTACATGATCATAGGCGAATCTAAGGGGTGGTCCGGGGGTGCACAGGACCACCCATTAGCTTTAAATATTATTTATGACCGGATTATCGATACCACTGCCGGCAGGACCCTGACGGGAGGGCTGCGCGCATGCCCAACTGCACGCAGCTCCTCCCATGGTCCTTTGCGGAGCTTGCACCGCCGCCACGTGACCTCCTCCTCCATCCGTCTCACAGCGTGACGCGGTGTCCTCCCTCTCCTGCACGTGCTGTGCTGCTGCGGCGGGTGCTAGCTGGCGTGCACGGTGTGGTTGTGTGGAGCAGCATCACAGCCAGCAGCCAGTAGCCAGCACATGGGGGTCGCCTGAGTGACTGCCTGCCAGTGCTGTGGCTTTTCTATCTAGACTGATCCCCCTGGTCCTGGGCACCTGACCTTGAGGCTCCACTCACTAGTGCAGTGGGTGCTGGTAAGACAAATTTTTCAGTGTAAAATCATGCCTATCACCAATGTCTTTAATAAAAATAAAAAAGACTGTAATCTTTCTCAGTGCCCTGCCCAGTGGCACTGGGCAGGGCATTGGGAAAGATTACAGCTATTTTTTTTTTTTTAAATAAAAGCCATTGCTGGGCTAGTGGGCTGGGTGGCCTGGCACTGGGCAAGGGCCATGCCCACAATGGCTTTTTTTTAATAAAAGCCATTGTGGGCACGGCCAGTGCCAGGCCAGCCCACTAGCCCAGCAATGGCTTTTATTTAAAAAAAATAGCTGTAATCTTTCCCATTGCCCTGCCCAGTGCCACTGGGAAAGATTAAACTTTTTTTTTTTTTTTTTTAAAGCCATTGCTGGGCACTGGGCAGGCCAGTGGGAAAGATTACAGCCTTTTTTTAAATAAAAGCCATTGTGGGCATGGCCACTGCCCAGTTAATATTTCCCAGTGCAGCTGGGCAGGGCACTGAGAAAGATTACAGCTATTTTTTTTAAATAAAAGCCATTGCTGGGCTGGCCTGGCACTGGGCAGGGGCCGTGCCCACAATGGCTTTTATTTTTAAAAGGCTGTAATCTTTCCCAGTGGCCACCAATGGTTTAAAAAAAAAGTTTAATCTTTCCCAGCGCTGGGTTCCAGGTCCTTACTTTGCGGCAGTGACCTCCTGCCGCTCCCCCGCTGTGTAGCGGTTCCTCGCTTGGCGGCAGGAGGTCACTTGTTTGGATTAGGTGACGTCCCCGGCGCTAGAATTCGCGCCTTCTCCCTTGCCTCATGCCAGGCTCATTTATCGCCGCCACCGCCGCTGCTCCTATATAATGCCTGCATTCTGTAAACTTTCTTTTTAAACTGTGCGCAGTAGGTAAATTAGCGGCCTGTGACTCTAGCCTGCATACTCTTTTCACTGATATATAATGGGCATCATGTGTGTGGCATATGTTTAATGAGTCATTAAACATATGCCACACACATGATGCTCATTATACATATGCCCCACACCTTGATGCTCATTAATAATGAGCTTCACGTTGTGGGGCATATGTATAATGGGCATCATGTGTGTGGCATATGTATACTGGAGCATCACGCTGTGGGGCAGTTGTATAATGGAGCTTCACGTTGTGGGGCATATGTATAATGGGCATCATGTATGTGGCATATGTATAATGAGCATCAAGGTGTGGGGCATATGTATAATGGAGCTTCACGTTGTGGTCATAGGTATAATGGGCATCACGGTGTGTGGCATATGATTAATGGAGCATCATGCTGAGGGTTTTTTGTATAATGGAGCTTCACGTTGTGGGGCATATGTATAATGGAGCTTCACATTGTGGGGCATATGTATAATGGGCATCATGTATGTGGCATATGTATAATGGAGCATCACGCTGTGGGGCATTTGTATAATGGAGCTTCACATTGTGGGGCATATGTATAATGAGCATCACGCTGTGGGGCATATGTATAATGGAGCTTCACATTGTGGGGCATATGTATAATGGGCATCATGTATGTGGCATATGTATAATGGAGCATCACGCTGTGGGGCATTTGTATAATGGAGCTTCACATTGTGGGGCATATGTATAATGGGCATCACGGTGTGTGGCAGGGGCGGATTGGGAATTAAAAGCAGCCCGGGAAATATCTTGAAGCAGCCCCAACGGGGGGTCCGATCCTGTTGCTCGCTGGAGGCGCGCGCAAATTTTTTTTGGGGTGGCCTAGCGATATGGGGGCGTGGCCTATTTAAACAAGGACACGCCCCATTTTTCACCGCTGTGGGGGCATGGCTAGTGGGTCTCTGAGGATGGCACAGAACGCAGAGTGTGAGGGGGGCATGGTGGCACAGGATGCAGAGTAGGAGGGGGAACGCATGTATATAATATATATACACCTATATTTATATATATATATATATATATATACTGTATAGATATAGACACACACAGCACAGCCTGGCTTAATACTGACTCACTGTACTGTTGTAACCCAAGCCAGGCTGCTGCTGCTCACTCTCCACCCGCCGCCGCCCATCAGATGGATCCCCAGCTGCCAGTGGCGTAACTAGAAATTTTGCCCCCCCCCCCCCCCATACACCCAAAAAGTTTCTGGCGCCCACCCCCATACTTGAATTTATTTATATTTTTTTAAATACATGCTTGTTGCTGGGAGTTTCTATGCTACTTGCCAGGGGTTGCAGGCACTTTACAACCTGAGCTCCCCTAACAGACACTAAAGGCAATTTTTGCAGGGACACTTTAGACGGTAGGCAGACTACTTGGAATCTACCATGACCAGAGGCTGGCCGGCAGCTTTTATTCTGGAGGACAAGTGCAATCAAGTGGCCCTGGCATTTCCCTTTCTACCGCAAATCATCCCTCTGGCCTCTTCACTGTCCACCTCAAAGCAATCTTCCCCTGCATATACTGTATATACTGTGCTTGTGTTTTTTTATATATATGCAATGTATACTGAATACACTGTATATATTTTTTCACCATTTTCATGCTTGTTGCTGGGGGGTTCTATGCTTGTTGCCAGGGGGTCACATTGAAAGGGCCCCCCATTTTTACTACAATGCCCTTTAGAAGAGCATCAAAAAGAGTGAGGGGTGGGAGAGACAAAGAGGGTGTTAGGGGGAGGGAGAGAGGATTTCATGGAAAAAGACAGTTGAGAGAGAGAGGAGAAAGCGTGTGGATGTCAGAGCAAGGGATGAAAGGGGAAAGAGAGGGGGTATCAGGGAGAGAGATAAGGGAGGTCAGAGAGAAGGGAGGTGGGGGCTGGGGGTGAAAGTGGAGTGACAGGCTTTTGGAGCAGCCAGTGACTAGGTGCAGGGGGAGCTGTGGGCCCTGGAGATACTTTTTTTCCCCATAGCAGCTGCACCCTCGGTTGTTATGCCCGTGAATAGAGTAGCCTAAGGATTATGTAAAAGAACAGGGGAAGACAGAAGGAGTGGGGGGAAGAATAGAGGGAGAAAGAAGGAATAGGAGGAAGAATAGGGGGAGACAGAAGGAAAAGGAGGAAGAATAGGGGGAGACAGAAAGAATAGAAGGAAAAATAGGTGGAGACAGAAGGAATATGAGGAAGAATAGGGGGAGACAGAAGGAGTGGGGGGAAGAATAGGGGGAGACAGAAGGAATAGGAGGAAGAATAGGGGGAGACAGAAAGAAAAAGGAGGAAGAATAGGTGGAGACAGAAGGAATATGAGGAAGAATCGGGGGAGACAGAAAGAATAGGGGAAAGAATAGGGGGAGAGAGAAGAAATAGGTGGAAGAATTGGGGGAATCTGAACGAATATGAGGAAGAATAGGGGGAGACAGAAAGAATAGGGGGAAGAATAGGGGGAGAGAGAAGAAATAGGTGGAAGAATAGAGGGAGACTGAAGGATTAGGTGGAAAAATAGGGGGAGACAGAAGGAATAGGAGGAAGAATGAGACGGAGGTAATGGGGGGGGTATGGAAATATGGAAAACTGAAAGTAAAATGATCTCATCTGTTTTCTCTTACAGTGGTACAAATTCCCCCACTGGAAACCCTTCTACAGTACCACATTTATAGTTCAATCTAGGCAGCAGCAGATGTGTCACTTCTGCACTCCCCAGTGACCAGTCAGTATTCTACATACTACAGTACCACGAAGGATAAACACACACAACAGCTGCAGGAAGAGTAGGAACATAAAATCAGGCATGGAAGCAGGGAGGATGTGTAGCGAGTTACATCCCCATCACTCACCACCAGTCTTCTCACTTGGCGCTGCCGTGTCTGGCCATCCCTTGCTTCAGTTAGTTCTTCCCATGCTTTTTCATCAATTACAGCAGCCACCTGCCGGCTGAGATAATAGTGAGTGCAGTGCCTTTGCCGCATGCATTAATCCTGCTTGCTTGCCGGGCCAGCTCCTCCTCCTCTGCCTAGACCAGGGCAGAAACCAGGGTTTCTGGCACCCGGGGCAAGGCAGGCACTCAGACGCTGCCCGGCTGTTCCTGACCCGGCGTGTGGCCGGGAGAGGTCAGGTGGGGAGTGGGCTGTGTCCTGTCACTCACTGTCGGCATCACTGGGCGCCGTGACAGCGAGCGGATTCCGGCCTCTGACTGTTCTGACACTGGAGAGGTTCGGCGGTGAGTGGGTTCAAGCGCTAGAGATGCAGCTCTGCGGCCTGAGCAGCGTGACATATGGGTCGCGCTGCGCAGGCCTCAGCACTGCACCTCCTGCGCCGGAACCCGTTTGCGGCGCCTGACACAGCAATTACCTCCATCCAGGGTCACAGCGGCCACCAAAGTAAGGAGGACAAGGGCGTTTTTTTTTGGGATGCCAATCCCGGGATCCCGGGATTGAGCATTTTTCAATCCTGATTCCCGGGATTGAAAAAATGCCCCGGGATTGGCATCCCTACTTGGCATCTCCTCATTCCTATGTCTATACCTGGGCCAATGACACTGAAGGAATCAGGTGGCCCCGCCCCCTCCTAGTAGGACACTGCTGCCATCTTCCCTTTCTGTGATTATGCAGGATGGTCCCATGAAATGATCAGGTCCTGGGAGCATGGCCGAGAGGTATGCCAGACCCAAGTAACATTTGGGGGTGTGGCCTAATCACGGGGGCGTGGCTACGTCCCGCGATTAGGCCACACCCCCAAAATGTGCCAAATGTTAGGGGGAGGGGGGGAGACCCTCTAAAGAAGTTAAGGCCGGGGGGAGTGTTATTGTGCCCCCACCCAGCAATAGCAGCACACATATACAGCATGTGTGCATTGTGCTGTCAGCATGAGCTCTCACGCTGTCAGTGAGATGGTCATGCTGAGCCCAATGTCAGCAGCACAGCACAATGCACAAGCTATAGGTGTGTGTGTGATCCTGCGGGGGGAGGGGGGTTGGGGGTGTCAGATCAGGGTCCCTGCTCGGCACCACTAGCAAGAAGCCCAGGTAATTGTACCCCCCCCCCCCCCCTGCCCCCTGTGGCCCTGTCTGAAACACATTCCCCCAGAGTTTCCCTTAGTTTCAGTCACCTTCATTCTTTTCTGTGACTGGCTGCTTCTTATCTGGGAGGCAGTCTGGCAGAGCTTCTGGCCGGGAGGGGAAGTACGAGAGGCAGGAACATCATGTTCAGGCAGAGTCAGCAGATCACTGTGCCGAGTCCCTGCGCTCCCGTGGAGCTGGCTCCCCCCCCACTGCTAGGGTTGCCATAGTTACGCCACTGCCAGCCGCCCAGTCCAGAGTGCTGCCTTCTGGGGGATCACATGACCGGCGCAGCCACCAGCCGGCTTCATCCGTCCTCCTACAAGTACCGCGGGAGACGCTGTGTGCAGCTGCGCATGCACACCAGGCCTCCCGCGGCCATTTTACATTTGGGCAACCCGAGGCTGGCTGCGGCCATGTTGAATAAGGGCATAGTGCTGCGGCCGCGGCTGCTAACAGCGTAAATGGTGGTCCGCGGCCCAGCAGGGAGGGTGAGCGGCCCAATTTTACCTAAATGAGCCGGCCCACCGGGAAAATGCCCGGTTTCCCGGCAGGCCAATCCGCCCCTGGTGTGTGGTATATGATTAATGGAGTATCACGCTGTGGGGCAGTTGTATAATGGAGCTTCACGTTGTGGGGCATATGTATAATGGGCATCATGTATGTGGCATATGTATAATGAGCATCAAGGTGTGGGGCATATGTATAATGGAGCTTCACGTTGTGGTCATAGGTATAATGGGCATCACGGTGTGTGGCATATGATTAATGGAGCATCATGCTGAGGGTTTTTTGTATAATGGAGCTTCATGTTGTGGAGCATATGTATAATGGAAATCATGTATGTGGCATATGTATAATGAGCATCACGCTGTGGGGCATATGTATAATGGAGCTTTACGTTGTGGGGCATATGTATAATGGGCATCATGTATGTACAGTATACAATATTAAGAAGGTGATGAGGGACTGATGAAGGTGATGAGGGACTGATGAAGGTGATGAAGGACTGAGGAAGGTGATGAGGGACTGAGGAATGTGATGAGGGACTGAGGAATGTGCTGAAGGGCTGAGGAAGGTGATGAAGGGCTGAGGAAGGTGATGAAGGGCTGAGGAAGGTGATGAAGGGCTGAGGAAGGTGATGAAGGACTGAGGAAGGTGATGAGGGACTGAGGAATGTGATGAGGGACTGAGGAATGTGATGAGGGACTGAGGAATGTGATGAGGGACTGAGGAAGGTGATGAAGGGCTGAGGAAGGTGATGAAGGGCTGAGGAAGGTGATGAAGGGCTGAGGAAGGTGATGAAGGGCTGAGGAATGTGATGAGGGACTGAGGAATGTGACGAAGGGCTGAGGAATGTGACGAAGGGCTGAGGAATGTGACGAAGGACTGAGGAATGTGACGAGGGACTGAGGAATGTGACGAGGGACTGAGGAAGGTGACGAGGGACTGAGGAAGGTGACGAGGGACTGAGGAAGGTGACGAGGGACTGAGGAAGGTGACGAAGGGCTGAGAAAGGTGACGGACGGACTGAGGAATGTGACGGAGGGACTGAGGAATGTGACGGAAGGACTGAGGAAGGTGACGGAAGGACTGAGGAAGGTGACGGAAGGACTGAGGAAGGTGACGAGGGACTGAGGAAGGTGATGAGGGACTGAGGAAGGTGATGAGGGACTGAGGAAGGTGATGAGGGACTGAGGAAGGTGATGATGGTCTGAGGAAGGTGATGAAGGACTGAGGAAGGTGCTGAGGGACTGAGGAATGTGATGAAGGGCTGAGGAATGTGATGAAGGTGCTGAGGGCCTGAGGAAGGTGACAAGGGCTGGTGGTGGTGCAACTGTCGAGCATTTCATGTTTAATGCATAACCGTAATATTTTATATTGCTTCTTTCTTCATGCACCATAAACATGCACTTTTTGTCTCTTTCCTTGTTAATTTTTTGACAATGGTAGCACCTTACCTTTGAAAAATAGTTATATAATAATTGTTATTTATTTCAATACCTAAATATATCCTGGGGACAGAGGATCAATCCTGTTCTAAATGTAAAAAATGTATAGTAAGAATTAAAGAGTACAGATATTTATGGTTTAAAAATAAAACATATTGTGAAATGTTTATTCTGTTATATGCTATTTAACATATAAAAAAAAGTTTTGGATGATCATAAAACTTTGTATGTGACATACAAAAATAAAAAACATTGAATTTAAAAATGTTGTCTGTTATGAATGAACTACATTATGTTCTAGGACCACCCATTAGCATATTTCTAGATTTGCCTATGTACATGATGAATTGAATTTGAATGCACACACATTTTCACACAGGCCCAACGCTAGCAACTCAGGGTCATTAACACATATTGCTAATAAATAGAGCATGTGCGCACCTATGTCTTGGTTTTGGAGCTGTTTTAACTTCATGTTTTGGGTTCAGTTTTGGATTTGCATTTTTTTGTTCTTCCCATATTATTAACCTCAATAACATTAATTTCCAATTTGACCACCTTACAGATCACAATATTATTCCCCAACATACAGTAGGCCAAAAGCTAAACTAAGCAACAGAGTAGAGGCACAAACACATGGCAGCTATTTCTGTTCAAATATGTTTTACAAATTATTAATGTACTAACAATAACCAATCAAATAAACTCACAATTACTTTCAATGGAAAACAATACAACACAGAAATTGGTACTTGTGAGTTATCTGGGCTGCCGATTTTTTGATTGTATGCCTTAAGTTGCGATGCGATGCGATGCGATATCGCATCGCATCACATCGCATGCGATCATCGGATGCGATGACCCGATTTTTCCATAGGAATCAATGTTAAAATTGACTGAGTCCATTTTAACATGGAATTCAATGGGAAAAAGGGGTCCTTTTCATACCCCTACTATCCAAGTGGGCATGGAGTTGGATATAAACCTGTGGCGAGCGTAGCGAGCCACCGAGCCCGAAGCGTGGCGAGCGAAGCGAGCCCCGCGAGGGGACGGTATTCTGTGTCCCCTCGCGGGGCTCGCTACGCTCGCCACGCTTCGGGCTCGGTGGCTCGCTACGCTCGCCACAGGTTTATATCCAACTCCATGCCCACTTGGATAGTAGGGGTATGAAAAGGACCCCTTTTTCCCATTGAATTCCATGTTAAAATGGACTCAGTCCATTTTAACATTGATTCCTATGGAAAAATCGGGTCATCGCATCGCATCGCATCCGATGGTCGCATGCGATGCGATGCGATGTGCCCGATCCGACCCGATTTAGAAATCGGCAGCCCGGATAACTCACAAGTACCCAGAAATTTACTAAGAATCCTATGTGAAATATTTTTTCTTAAATATAGCGGTAATTAACAAACAACAAAGATAAGGGGGTCTGGGTTTAGGTGGGCTGGTCTTTCAGGGAATAATATTTATAATAATAATAATTTTATTGGTACTTGTGTACAATGACGGCTCCCACGATGTCCATCGCATAGCAAAAAATCACATGCGATCGCATGCGATTTTTAACAGAAATGCATCCAAATGCATTGAAATTAGTATCAAACATGTTCAATTGCCCCCAAATGTCATTTTTGAGGCTGTACTACCCCACTATCAACGCAAACCTGAAGCGTGGCGAGCGCAGCGAGCCCGCGAGGGGCGGCGGTACGCGTCCTACGACCTTTTCATACCCCCACTATCCACGTCGGCGTGGAGTTGAAAATAGAAAGTGTGGCGAGCGCAGCGAGCCACCGAGCTCAAAGCGTGGCGAGCGCAGCGAGCCCCGCGAGGGGACACGGATACCTTCACAGGTATCCGCGTCCCCTCGCGGGCTTCACAGGTGTCCGCGTCCCCTCGCGGGGCACGCTGCGCTCGCCACGCTTCGGGCTCGGTGGCTCGCTGCGCTCGCTCAGGGCATGCGATGGCATGCGATGGGAGCCGTGAAAGTACACAAGTACCATTTTATTTATTTAGCGCCTATGGCCCAACCCCGTCACTTGAGCCCACAACATTTGTGTACAGTGTGGAGGAACAGCAATCCGATTTGCAGGTGGCACAGACAGGAGACATCCACCTTGAAAAATACATTTTTCATCTCAAAACGCGTTGGTGTTGGTACTTGCTTTTAGGAGGTCCACATACACAGTTCAGGAGCTGCTTGGGGTGAGCGTGTCCGGTTTCATTTTTTTGCCATCTTTGCAGTACATCCTTGTATACTGTTTGCCATCTTATGTGGATCCTCTTCTTTTATATACGTTTTTATATATTGTATTCATTCATTTAATAAAAGAAGATTATTTTTTGGAGCTAGGACCTGTTATTTTAAAGAAATCATTATAGGAGGATACATGACAAATTGGAGTAAGCGATTGTGTGAGCACCTATCCATTTTCTGTACCTGTGGAGTGTGTGTGCAAAGATACCTTTATATGTTTACAGACATATGATTGAATGTAAGCTTCATGTAAGCAACGTTTCAAGTTTCTGCACTACGGTGATCCCATAGAAGAAGGAATTTACACTCCCCATAAGGAGAGAAGGAAGCTTGATATCCCGCATTTAAAAACTTTAATTGGACGTATTACACCATCCTCTTCTCTCTCTTGTAATTTATCTTTATATATGTACTTGGAGGACAAGAAGAGAGGAGAAGGATAGAGGACCCATTAAAGGGGACTTCTATTTATTAACTGTTATACCAGGTGATAAGAGCGCAATTAGGAGGTCATCGTTGTTTTTATTGTTCTACAGACAGGAGACAGCTGAATCTTTAGATGGTGCTCAAATCCAAATCCATATTCTAATTGACTTTATTCACAAAAAAATGAGTGGTCACCCTACTACTACAGTGTGGCTATATGTTGATAAATTAGGAATCAGTCCTAGTGTGCGCCAAGATGGAAATTATTGTTTATTCCATTTATTTAATTGCTTTCTATGCAAGGGCATATACAGTAGCTCAATGTACAGTGTCTGACTACATTGTGGCAGGTGATGGATTTGAATCCAGGGTATGTCGGAATCTTGAAATGTGAAAAAGAACAGTGTTACTGAATACCAAAGAACTCAATGAAAATAGTTAAGTTCATGAATGTTGTATAGAAATTAGTGACAGAAGGGGTAGGGAAAGGAGATGCTGTGTCTTCAAAAGAGTAGGGAAACTGCGAGTGAAAGTAAATAGAACAGATTATTGACAAGTGCTGCCAACAAGCCCCCTAACCTGCAGAGCTGTGTGTGGTGTCACACTCCGCACCACCCTAGTTACAACCCTGGGCTGCCCAACATATTAATGTGCATGTGCTGTGTCAACTTGCCACTGTGTTTGAGTGACATGGTCAGAAATAGACATCACATACTTAGCTCCAGTGAACCTTGCCTCAAATACTGTTACTAATGTTCCAGCATCCCACTCCACCACTCGCATATTAAGCTCCAATCCGTTGCTAACTGGTGTATCCTAGTGAGTATGGCTTTTTTGAAAAGTACAAGAACTAATATTTGTCAGTAGTGCATAAAAAATTACTGACCTAGTTGGAATGTGAAACAGAAAGGGACAAGATGGACTTTGCAAGGGAGTAAGAAAACCATCTGTGGCGAAGGTGTTGACATCTGTGTAGATATATTTTCATGCTTCTTTCAGATTAATACCCCTTTGACATCGAAATGCGGGTCAGACCTGGCACCAACCCAGGTCCCGCGCTTTTCACATTAAACTTGGGAGGCCAATTATACAAAGGGTGTAATGAAACCTTATTATAACCCAGGTCGAATTGCTGGGTTGGTCGGCCCGAGTTATACGCTTTGGAGCTTTCACACCGCACCTCGACCCAGGTCGACACATCACCAACACGGCAGGTACTCAGGTCTGATGTGCGGCGTTAATGGGGTATCACAGTCACTACCTTCTGAACAAAGATAAGTGAAGTTTGGCCCAAATTGAGCCTTGTTGTGGAACAAGCTCTTTTGTAGAAAAAGACCCACCGCAGCATCCCGATATGGAGAATGCCGACAGGGGCTCCGTACCTACCCTAACCCTCTTCCCCTAATGCTCCCCTGCAGCAGCCTGACCCTAACACCCCCCACAGCCTAACTGTTTGATACTTGACTCAGCATGAGACACACTGTGCCTATGGAATGTGCAGCTGGAATGATTATTATTAGAAGTTGCTACATGCTTGCTTACATGTTCACTACTTCCTACATCATCAATTTTCAGTACTTTACTCTTAGCAAATTAATATTTACCCAGTTTCCTCTGTTTTCTTCTTAATTTGGGATTGCTGACCACATTCATTTTCTATTACTTTTACTTTTTTAAGCTGAGACATAATCAGGTATCTGTCTGGAGTCTTGTTTGTCAGATATTAATGATTACTGTTCCTTGAACAGTTCAACAGACAGCTATTTATAAAATGATAGTGTCTACAAAATACTGTATACTGTATTATTTTACAGTGGCAACAATAAGAAAGTGACATACTGTAAAATTACTTATTAATCTCTGAATCACTGAAATGCTAGTTGTGATTATTAAGGACAATATTAAGAATAATAAGGAAAAATACATAATGGTAATCCACAGTGCCATCACTGAAATGCACCCTAACTTCAACTGTCGGGCGAGATGCACCAAACTTTAAAATACGGACAAACCTTTGAAAATGCCATTTTATCTGCACCAAGTTCATGAATGCAATAGATTCCTGGGCTTTGATGTAGTGCAGGGGTGTCAAACTCAAATTCATCGGGGGCCGCATCAGCAGTTTGGTCACCCTCAAAGGGCCGGTTGTATCTATAGGTCCCCCTGTATAATTATATTGCCATGACACCACAGGCTGCTCCCCCTGTATAATATAAAATGAATGCCATGACACCACAGGCTGCTCCCCCTGTATAATAATAATGCCATGACACCACAGACTGCTCCCCCTGTATAATATAATAAAAGTAATGCCATGACATAAATGATTATACAGGAGGAGCAGCCTGTGGTGTCATGGCATTATTATTATTATTATACACGGGGACACCTCAGGAAACAGCAGATATATATATATTTTTTATTGTGAGTGTGATCCTCATCCTCACTTACTGTTTCTCCGTCTGTCCTGCAGCTGCTGCGGCTTCCAGCTTTTCTTCACTGCTTGCTGCGGCCACACTGTCCCCGACTCCCGGTCCAGCTTCCCTGCCTGCTCCTACTTCTCTACAGTCGCATGGGCGGGTGGCGTCATTGTCATGACGTCCCCACCCAGTGTCTGTCACTGCCGGGCATCAGAGGGAACAGGCGGCCGGGCCCTCCTCCACGTAGCCATGGAGGCCGGCGGCCATGTTTCTGTAGCCGCATACATATGTGCCTACAGGAACATGGCCACTGACAGTGGAGGAACAGGTAAGGCGGCCGTGGACGTGGACGCAGCACTCCTGTTTTAGACACACTGCCCCTACGTGCTATCTCCTCGCGCAGGCCACATGACGAGGCCTGGCGGGCCGGATTTGGCCCGCGGGCCTTGTGTTTGACACCCGTGATGTAGTGGGTATCACCATCTTTAGATGGAATTGCCCAATAGAAGCCCTTCGGATCCCTTTCAGCACCCCACATGTGGCAGGTGCCTTACTAGATGTATGCGCAGATAGGACTCTGGGTCATAAACCCAAAAGTCCTATCACTGCAATGATCAGCTCTTAACAACAATAGCAATAGCAAGAGTAAAGGGGCACACACACGCAGAGATTTAGGTACTTGTGAGTTATCCGGGCTGCCGATTTCTAAATCGGGTCGGATCGGGCACATCGCATCGCATCGCATGCGACCATCGGATGCGATGCGATGCGATGACCCGATTTTTCCATAGGAATCAATGTTAAAATGGACTGAGTCCATTTTAACATGGAATTCAATGGGAAAAAGGGGTCCTTTTCATACCCCTACTATCCAAGTGGGCATGGAGATGGATATAAACCTGTGGCGAGCGTAGCGAGCCACCGAGCCCGAAGCGTGGCGAGCGTAGCGAGCCCCGCGAGGGGACACAGAATACCGTCCCCTCGCGGGGCTCGCTTCGCTCGCCACGCTTCGGGCTCGGTGGCTCGCTACGCTCGCCACAGGTTTATATCCAACTCCATGCCCACTTGGATAGTAGGGGTATGAAAAGGACCCCTTTTTCCCATTGAATTCCATGTTAAAATGGACTCAGTCAATTTTAACATTGATTCCTATGGAAAAATCGGGTCATCGCATCTGATGGTCGCATGCGATGCGATGCGATGCGATATCGCATCGCATCGGATCTGATTGTATGCCTTAACTTAAGGCATACAATCAAAAAATCGGCAGCCCGGATAACTCACAAGTACCGAGATTTATGCTGAGCAATTTTGCTTAAGCAAAAAAAGGCCCGGTAGTGGATCAGAATGAGAGATTGCAATCAGTATCTCTTATTCTATACACACAGAGAGATTTGTAGTCACTTTCTAAGCAATCTGACTAGATTTTGGACTGCATGCACTGACTTAATTAGACTTAAAGAGATATTTAATCTCTTGGAGCATACACACGGAGAGATCTGTGCTAACTTTCTAAGCAATCTAGTCAGATAGACTAGATAGATAGACTCCTATAGACTCCTACTCTAGGCTTGCTTATTTTCTACTGTCCACAGATTTCTATATATAATCCAAGATACAGACATTGGGCTTATTAAATGGTTAGACCACTCCCACGTCTTCCTGACTCCGATGACGTCCTGCCCTCATTTTAAATAGTGTCAGTAGAGGTTAAATGAACAAATCCTGATGGATTCGAGGTTTAAACCTTAATTGATTGAGTCCATAGAGAATTATTTTGAGTTTATTGAGACGCCGTACATTTCCAGAGTCACGGTATGGGAAGCACACCAATGTGTTCTGTGCGGGAAGTTTATACAACTACTGTACGCTCACTGTTGAAAATTGAAAAATTAGGGGAAAAAACTGCCCTGGTTCAGAGGTTAAAAGAACTGGTGACAAAGCACAATACAGGAGTATCTGCCCTAGTTTTAACTAGAGATGAGCGGCTTCGGATCCTAGAGATCCGAACCCCCACGGACTTACCTGATCCGAGGCCAGATCCAGGGAGTTCGGTGGTCGCCGCCATCTTCCCGGGTCCAAAACGAGGGCGAAACGTCATCACCCTGCGCCGGATTCGGATCTATATAAGATCCGGCTCCGGCGCCATTTTCATTCGGCATGTAGGAGTCAGACAGCACGGATGTGTCCGTGCTGTCTCTGCGCACAGGGAAAGGGGACAATAATAATAATACTGCAAGGGCTGTTAAATGCGCTGTAGTCCAGGGGTGAGCCAAGAGTGCTGTATAATTCATGGGGTGTTGCTAAGTAAGGTGTGCTGCTCTTTTTTATAATTAAAAGAATACAAATTTTTATTTTTACTGCAGGAATATGTCTGCCGTATAATTCCATGCCTGCCGCCATGTGTGCCGTAACAGTCCAGGGGTGCCGCCATCTGTGCCGTATAATTCCATGTGTGCTGTATCAGGTCAGGGGTGCCACCATCTGTGCCGTATAATTCCTGGGGTAAGCCAAGTCTGCCGTATAATTCATGGGGTGCTGCCAAGTGTGCTGTATTAGTCCAGGGGTGATGCTAAGTGTGCCGTATCAGTCCAGGGGTGATGCTAAGTGTGCCATATCAGTCCAGGGGTGAGCCAAGTCTGCCAAATAATTCCTGGGGTGAGCCAAGTCTGCCATATAATTCATGGGGTGCTGCCAAGTGTGCTGTATTAGTCCAGGGGTGATGCTAAGTGTGCCATGTCAGTCCAGGGGTGAGCCAAGTCTGCCAAATAATTCCTGGGGTGAGCCAAGTCTGCCGTATAATTCATGGGGTGCTGCCAAGTGTGCTGTATTAGTCCAGGGGTGATGCTAAGTGTGCCGTATCAGTCCAGGGGTGATGCTAAGTGTGCCATATCAGTCCAGGGGTGAGTCAAGTCTGCCAAATAATTCCTGGGGTGAGCCAAGTCTGCCGTATAATTCATGGGGTGCTGCCAAGTGTGCTGTATTAGTCCAGGGGTGATGCTAAGTGTGCCGTATCAGTCCAGGGGTGATGCTAAGTGTGCCATATCAGTCCAGGGGTGATGCTAGGTGTGCCGTATCAGACTAGGGGGGATGCTAAGTGTGCCATATCAGTCCAGGGGTGATGCTAAATGTGCCGTATCAGTCCAGGGGTGATGCTACCTGTGCCATATCAGTCCAGGGGTAATTCTAGGTGTGCAGTATCAGCCTAGAGGGTATGCTAAGTGTGCCATATCAGTCTAGTGTTTGTGCAGCACACTTGTGTGGCTTATCATAGTTATCCAGCTACCTCGGTGCAACCTTTTGCCCTAAAAACAATATTGTAAGGTGTGAGGTGTTCAGAATAGACTGGAAATGAGTGGAAATTAATGTCATTGAGGTTAATATAGCGTAGGAGCAAAAAAACTCACCCAAATTCTGCGATTTTATCAGTTTTTATGCTTTTTTAACAAAAAATCAGAACCCAAAACCCCAAAAATCCAAACACAAAACACTTAGGAGGTGTTTTGCCAAAACCCATTAGAACCCAAAATCTCAAGGTAATCAGAACCCAAAACCCAAAACCCGAAAAGTGGCCGGTGCACATCTCTAGTTTTAACAGAGTTGAATGAGATAAGGTCAGCCCTTAATGCTGTGCTATTTGAAGATATTAAGAGGGACTATACTGTAGATTATGCAGGAACCGCTTCTTTCATAGGGGGAAACAAACTGGGGAAGCTTTTAGCTAGATCGCTTTGTGCCCAAAGGGCTACTTTATACATTCCAACTGTAGCAGACACAGAAGGCATTTGCCATACTCATAGAAACATAGAATTTGACGGCATGTAAGAACCACTTGGCCCATCTAGTCTGTCCCTTTTTTAAACATGTTACCTCAAACCATATTTGATCCTTATGTTTTCGTAAGGATATCAATATGCTTATCCCAAGCATGTTTAAATTGTACTACTGTATTTGCATCTACCACCTCTGATGGGAGGCTATTCCACTTATCTACTACTCTTTCTGTGAAGTAATTCTTCCTCACATTTCCCCTGAATCTTCCTCCCTCTAGTTTCAGTACTCGCACGGGAGACATAGTTGACACATTCCACTCCTACTATACCAAACTGTACAATCTGCAGGACCCTAGGTAACCAAGGAGACTTTGCTGGCTATGCAAATTTGAATAAACATTTATTAAAAGAGCTGTTCTTTGGGATTAAATTCAAGTGAATGATGTTTATAAATGCCATTATGCTTGCGAAGGGCAATGTGTCATGCATCCTGCCCTTAATCCTTGAGGACCATGGTTGGGAATGCCTGAGTTAGACATTGAGAA
Organism: Crinia signifera; assembly: GCF_055691185.1. Classification (NCBI taxonomy): domain Eukaryota; kingdom Metazoa; phylum Chordata; class Amphibia; order Anura; family Myobatrachidae; genus Crinia; species Crinia signifera. Next base: position 111,983,811 of record NC_139220.1, on the reverse strand, counting down.
AAGTTAGAAATGCATTAGTTAGACATTGAGAAAAGTTAGACATGCATTTGTTAGACATTGAGAAAAGCTAGAAATGCATTAGTTAGACAAGCCGACGCACTCAATATCCCGACATCCTTTTTTTTTTTTTTAAACCAACCTGTTCATACTTTACCCTCCCAGTGGACATAGTGTGCTGAGTGCAGCAAAGCACCGTGCCCAAAGCATGGCGAGCGCAGCGAGTCATGTGGGTGACACGGTACACTTATATGGTGTCTATGTACAGATATCGATTTTCCATGTCAACATTTCACTTGTGTTGTTACTTTTGTCACTGTGCTAAATCTTATGTGCAGCCTCCGGCCAGTGGATGCATAGAAGTGGTGGGCGGGGACTCTGGGAGGCGGGCAGAGGCAACGGACACAGAGGAGGCGGGCGGGGGATGCTAGTGAGCCGGTGAGGAACAGAGAGTCGGACAGGAGGAGCATGGAGCTGCAAGAAAAAATAAAAACAATATAAATGAATGGGCAGCCAGTGATTTGCTGATTGGCTGAGAGAGCTCTCTGGGCTGCCCATTAATTTGTATAAACTTTTTTTTTCTTGCAGCTTCCTGCTCCCCCTGCCCGGCTCTCCATTCCCTTCACCAGCTCGCCAGCATCCCCCACCCGCCGCCTCTATGTACACCGCCACTCTGCTCCCTCCACCTGCAGCTCCCCTGGAATTGCATATGATAAATTGCATGCGCACAACTATTGATAGTTGTGAACTATACCGCACCCATTGGCTTGGCTGCACATATAAACATTACCTTATACTGGGTATATTTCTGAACCAGTTTCAGAAAGGGAGCTACCAAAACAATAAATGACCTAGGTACACAGCTAATTGCTTTTTTTTACCAAATCAGAATCAGGCCCGATGCATGATATAGCTGCTGTGTAACAATCTACAAGTTGTGGTATCTGTAAGAATGCTATTAGCTCAGAGTCTAATCCAGTGGTCGCCAACCCCTCGCGAGCGAGCTACTGGTAGCTCACGATACTGATCCGGGTGGCCCGCCCTTCCCTCCATCACCCGCCACCACCGCTTCCCACTGAGGGGTGGAGAGGGCATTGTGCGTCTCTTCTTCCCCTCACTGAGCAAATTAGAACTTGCAGGCTGGCAACCAATCAGGAGCCGGCCTGCGAGCTTTGATTAGCTGATGACCCAGTCACAGGGACACAGTGAGGTGAAGGAGAGACGCGCGATGTGCTGTGCTCTCCTCTCCTCAAAGGGAGGCGGTGGAGGTGGAGTAGGAGGAGACAGAAAGACAGCAGGGGACACCAGACTATCCCCTCCCAGAGCAGCAGCAGGAGCAACAGCAACTGGGAAATTCTGGCACATTGAGGGCATATGTGTTTCTGGCACTGTGGGTGCATACCTGGCACTGTGGGGGCATACCTGACACAGTGGAGGCATACTTGGCACAGCAGAGGCATACCTGGCAATGTGGGGGCATACCTGTTTCTGGCACTGTGGGGGCATACCTGGCATTGTGGGGGCATACCTAGCACCGTGGGAGCATATGGGGGAATATGTGTATCTGGCACTATTGGGGGCATATGTGTATCTGGCACTATTGGGGGCATATGTATATCTGGCACTGCACTATTGGGGACATGTGTGTATCACACCCCTATGTGTATCACATCTTCAGAACGCACAGATCTCCCTTCTCCTCTGCCTCCAGTGTTGGGAGGTATGTATGCGGACATTGCAGTGTGTGGTATATTGTGTCTGGGGCATTGTGGTATTTGGCATAATGTGTCAGGGGCATTACAGTGTGTGGTATAAAGTGTACAGGGCATTTTTCTATTATTTTGCAGATTTCTTTTTATTTTTTGTAGCTCTTCAGGCGGTTTATTTTGTCTCGAGTAGCTCAAGCCCCAAAAAAGGTTGGAGACCACTGGTCTAGTCTATATATGGGCAAAGTATGCTTCATTCCATCAGTTCTTAGGATATAAAAAAAAACAGCAAGATAAAATGCTGCTTATGGCAGATTAAATATTATCGTTTTGCTGAGCTCATTTGCAGTATGATTGGTATTTGCAATGAAAGAACTAAAATCTTTAAATGAATCAAGGTGACCACCGAATGTTTTATAATGACTTTGCTAAAGTTGCACTGAAACCAACTGTCTTCCTCCTGACCCCCTGAGGAGTAACAAGAATGAGCAGTTCAGTGCCTGAAAGCATTCTGTTTGTTCTATGCAAGTTACAGTAACAGCATTTAGTTGATGAAGTTGCAGTTAGGGTAACAGGGTTAAAGGCAAACTTTGAAATCTATATTTTTCAATGGCAATTACAGTACTTCCAAATATACTTTGAAATGCACATAAGTATACTGATGCTGATGTGTGTGTGTGTGTGTGTGTGTGTGTGTGTGTGTGTGTGTGTACAATCTCTGTTGGTGACAAACTCAGTTTTAAATGTGTGCTGTGATTTATATTATCTCATTTCACAACCTGCCCAAGTTTACGTACACATTTGGAGGACTGTCCCACAGGCTTAATTGGGCACAGGGTTGGGAGGTGATGCACTGTGCAGTGCCATAGAAGCACGAATCCAGCATCACTCCCAGATGGCAGCTCTTGTGTTTTTAGGTTCTAACACGTGATAATTATAAATAATATGCCTGCTTTGCTCACCGTTCATCACCACAATCCTTCCCATGCAGACTGTGGGTGTAAAAGCATGTAAATAAGAAACACAGGTGCATAATTATTGTACTTACCACTGTAATCTAGCTGTTCCTGGTGCCTGATCAGCTGATTGAACATCCTGGACATTTATTTTGTTCCTGGCAGATGTATTAAGCCTGGTAAAGTGCGAAGGAGCAGCACAGTACTGAGGCACAGATGTGCAGTGCGACGTCTTCGTCGCTCCTCTGAAGACAAGCGGGAGCAATTAACCTCCATTGGCTCCTCCTTAGCTGGAGATACTAGACAAGGCGAGACTGTAGGTTGCACTTTAGGTTGTATTTATTGGCAGAGTGTATATAAGTACGTGCAGTGTGGTTGTTAGACCTCACACTTAGAAGATATAACCAGTTTGAAGGGTTTATTCAAGTGGCAGGCTTGTAGGTTACAACAGTACTTCATGAGTTAACTTCAAGCAGTAATACAACTTGTACATTTGGTAACGACAGTCTCTGGTTGTTACTTAGCTGTAGCGTTTTGGCGCGTGCAGGGTAAATGACAGTCTGCTGGTTTACGCTGCGGTATCTCTCCCAGTCTCGCTGCTGCCAATGATGACTGATCTCCCTGTGCAAAAGGTCACGCTGGTAACGGGATTACAGCGGGGGCTTGCTCCTATGCGCTCCGGTGCACGTGGAGCTACAAACAGCATGGATGGAGTCACATACGATCTGAGGCACACTCTAACGCGGGGACTTCCTCACAGGAAAGAGTAACGCTGCCAGCAGGGTCAGGGGTCTCTGCCCTGCTATTCGCTTAAGCGAGCTGTCACTCAGGGTGACACTTAACTACGTTGGCTGCAAGGGGAAAAGGAAGACTGTAAGTCTTACACTAAACAGTGTATGCGGAGACAGGCGCTGAGCGCTGCAATCTAACACTCCCCCTCGCTCAAGGCTGTCTTCGGCTACATAAAAGAACTCAATACAATGCTTTGTCCTTTTGTAATACCTGTAACCGAAAATATGGTTAGAGAGAAAAAAAGACATTCAGAACATCAAAACTTCAAATCAACATTTTTGAACTTAGACAAGTCCACAGTCCTTCACGAACTTAATAAGCAAGTTTCCCGACAGTCCTTTAGTAAGCATGTCAGCGACATTCTGTTCACTTGCAATGTATTCAACATCGATGGACTTGTTCTCCACTAGTTCTCTGATGAAGTGGTGTCTTATCGCGATGTGCTTCGACCTTCCATGGTGCTTGGTAGTACAGGAAAGATCTATTGCTCCCCTGTTATCACATGCGATACTGATAGTCTCTTCTTCATAAAGTAGACCTAACTCACACAAAGTCTCTTTGATCCAGAGTGCTTCTTTTGATGTCTCTGTAAGAGCCATGTATTCGGCCTCGGTTGTTGAGAGAGCAACGGTTGGTTGTTTTCTACTCGCCCAACTAACTGCTGCTCCGGCCAGTGTGAACAGGTAACCGGTGTGGGAACGACGATCATCTTCATCTGCTCCCCAGTCGGCATCGCAGAAGACTTTCAAATATGAATTGCTTGTCTTGGCGAATTTTAATTTCAAGGAACTTGTACCTTTTAGGTATCTCAGAATCCTCTTCACTGCGATCCAGTGTTGTCTTCCAGGATTTATTGCAAATTGGCTCACCCGACTGACTGCATGAGTGATGTCTGGACGGGTTCCAATACTTGCATACATAAGACTTCCAACCACGTTCTTGTAAGGAACATCTTGCATTTCCTCTACTTCTTCTTGTGTGGTTGGTGACATACCTTTTGTAATCTTGATGCTTTTGTCAATTGGTGTATTCACTGACTTGGAGTCTGCCATCCCATACTTCAAGATTGTTGCCTCGATGTACGTTTGTTGGTCGACTGTGACTGTTCCCTTTTGCAAGTCTTGAACAATTCTCATGCCCAACAGATGATTGGCTGGACCTAAGTCTTTCAACTTGAATCTCTGTTTCAGTTGATCTCTTACACTTGTGATGTGATCTTCGTGACCTGCTATAAGTATATCATCCACATAGACTGCTATGATGAACAACTTTTCTCCCAGAGTTTTGTGATAAAGGCAGTGGTCAGTCTCTGATCTAATAAAATTCATTTCAAGCAGTACTGTGTCCAATTTTATGTACCAGCAACGACCACTCTGCTTTAGGCCATATATGGATTTCTTCAGAAGACACACTTTCTCTGTCTGAAGTTCATTCTCATCATAATGATCTGGTGATTCCATATAGATCTCTTCAAGTAGTTCTCCATTTAGGAACGCTGAATCGAAGTCCAGTTGGTATAGCAGTAAGTCTTGTAAGGTGGCGACTGCAATTACTAATCTGAGAGTGTTATACCTCGCAACAGGTGAGTATATCTCCCCATAGTCAATTCCGGATCTCTGTGTGTATCCCTTAGCAACAAGACGGGCTTTGTAACGGGCAACTTCTCCGTCTGAATTTAACTTCTTGCAGAAGACCCACTTGTTCTTGACTGTCTTGCGGTTGCTTGGCCTATTTACTATGGTCCAAGTATCGTTCTCTCTCAGTGCTGATAACTCTGTGTCTATTGCAGATTTCCATTTCGCCCAATCACTGCACGCTTTCGCTTCTTGAATACTCTGAGGTTCACTGAAAGCAATATTCGCATATTCTTCCTCATATCTTCTGGCTGGTATGCCCTTGTTTTTTCTTACAGAAGCTCTTTTAGTTGGTTCGCTTCCTTCTTCAGTATTTTCTGTTGCAGGTATGCTTTCTATTTCACATACCTCTACTAGTGCTTGCTTTTCTTGCTCTTTTGCTTTTGTGGGTGATGCTGTTTCTTGAAATATCACATCTCTTGATTTCAGGAGACGTCTGTTCTCTGCATCCCAGAGCCTGTACCCTTTGCTCTCCTCACAATAGCCTAGCAATATGCACTGTCTTGATTTTGGGTCAAGTTTCTTCCTTCTCTCTTTTGGTATATGTGCATAAGCTCTGCTCCCAAAGACACGGAGATGACTGATGTCTGGCTTCTTCCCAGACCAGGCCTCTAAGGGGGTTTTTCCCTTCACGGCCACTGTAGGTGTTCTGTTTTTCAGGTATACTGCAGTAGATACAGCTTCTGCCCAAAAACTCTTCTCCAGGCCAGCATCGTTCACCATCGCTCGTGCTCTTTCAACGATTGTTCTGTTCGCCCTTTCACTTACGCCATTCTGTTCAGGCGTGTAGGCCATCGTCAGCTGATGCTTTATGCCATGCCTTTTTAGGAAGTCGGTTAGTACTTCATTTTCGTACTCTCCCCCATTGTCGGATCTCAGGACCTTTAGTTTTAGGCCCGTCTGAGTTTCCACTAGGTTCTTGTACTCCACAATTTTCTTGACCACCTCACTTTTCTTCCTTATGAAGTATACGTGTGTCATTCTCGTGGCGTCATCGATGAGAGTCATGAAGTACTTGTAACCACTGGTTGACTCCTCTTCCATTGGTCCGCACACATCTGTGTGCACCAGAGCTAGTTGTGTTTCTGCTCTGCCTGCTGACTTGGGAAATGGGTTGCGGGTCTGCTTGCCTTTTATGCAACTCTCGCACACAGGTCTTCCGGTGTCTTTCACTGTGATTCCTGTTGCCATCCCATCAGCTAATTTCTGGACATTATCATATCCTAAGTGTCCCAAACGTCTGTGCCAGAGCTCCATTGACTCATTTTCAGCAGAGGCTGCCAAAGCTACACATTCATCTGTGTCTAGGACGTATAGTTGGTTGCATCGGGTTGCTGAAGCAATTACAGTCCCTCTTTCATTATGCACCATACACTTGCCCTTTGCAAACTGGACTCTGTAGCCTTTTGCCTCGAGTACGCTGATAGCGATGAGGTCACTTCCCAATTCTGGTACATACAGGACGTCTTGGATATCTGTGACTACTGTCTGTCCCTCAATTCTTAGTCTCACTGTGATTGTCCCAACATTTGAAGCAGTAAGGATCTTTTCACCAATCCCGGTAACTGTTGTGGGTGTACACTGTGTTAAAGAATTGAACCACTCCTTGTTGCAGCTGAAGTGCCTAGAGGCTCCCGAGTCCATGTACCAGAGATCCCTCCTTGGCTTGTCTGTTACATTCAGTGCTGACTCGTTCTTCTTGTCATGCCGCTTGTGCATGCCACTAGTGTTCTTCAGCCTGCATTCTGAAGCCTTGTGCCCTACTTTGTGGCACACATAACATTTGAATGTGCATTTCTTGGGTTTTGCACCCTTTGCTACTAAGGCAGAACCTTCAGCTATGGCATCCTTGTGGATTCTCTCTTGGAACTGTAGTAGTTTGGCTCTCACAACTTCAGTTGTAAGCTTGGTTTCATTTGACTCTAGTGCGACAACCAGGAAGTCAAATTCTTCTGTCAAGTTCTGCAGCATTACCATTGCTACTTCTTCCTCATCCACTTTTGCTCCTACACACGCCAATTGCTGAGCTATCGATAGTATTTTATCAATATAATCGTTCATGTCCTTGCATGCATTCAATTTTGTTCCATACAGTGTGCGTCTCAGACTTATCCTTCTCATTAAGCCTTTATTTTCATAAGCACCTTGTAGAGTTGTCCACATGTCCTTGGCGGACTCCTTCCCACAGATAGTAGAATAAACATGCTGCTCCACAGCCAGGCCTATTGTGCCAATGGCCTTGTCTACCTCTTCTGGGTTTGGACTATCTCCTGGGGCTATTGTGACTTTCCATAGCTTCTCCCTCTTAAGCTGCATTTCCATAGCGAACTTCCATGTAGTATAATTCTCTGAGCCTTTGAGCTTTGGAAAGTTCATGCTATGCCCTGTACTGTGCATTCTCGTTAACTCTTCCACAAATGGCAATTTAGAAATAATTCCTTTGTGTTCTTTTATGTACTGCGCTAGCACTTTGTCTTCAGGGGGTTAATCTTCGCGCACGTGACGTGCTGGGCCCATAACCTATTGGCAGAGTGTATATAAGTACGTGCAGTGTGGTTGTTAGACCTCACACTTAGAAGATATAACCAGTTTGAAGGGTTTATTCAAGTGGCAGGCTTGTAGGTTACAACAGTACTTCATGAGTTAACTTCAAGCAGTAATACAACTTGTACATTTGGTAACGACAGTCTCTGGTTGTTACTTAGCTGTAGCGTTTTGGCGCGTGCAGGGTAAATGACAGTCTGCTGGTTTACGCTGCGGTATCTCTCCCAGTCTCGCTGCTGCCAATGATGACTGATCTCCCTGTGCAAAAGGTCACGCTGGTAACGGGATTACAGCGGGGGCTTGCTCCTATGCGCTCCGGTGCACGTGGAGCTACAAACAGCATGGATGGAGTCACATACGATCTGAGGCACACTCTAACGCGGGGACTTCCTCACAGGAAAGAGTAACGCTGCCAGCAGGGTCAGGGGTCTCTGCCCTGCTATTCGCTTAAGCGAGCTGTCACTCAGGGTGACACTTAACTACGTTGGCTGCAAGGGGAAAAGGAAGACTGTAAGTCTTACACTAAACAGTGTATGCGGAGACAGGCGCTGAGCGCTGCAATCTAACAGTATTGCCCTTCTGCATTCAATTGCTCATTTATGGAAACGCAGGTCAACTTTAGTACATAATACAACAAGCCCATCCAGTTTTTGAGGTGTCACGGGTAGCAGACTAATATGTTATTTTATCACATATCAGATAATCTGTGCCAAAATGCTGCATACAGCGCTTCGTCATTCCAGGAGAGTTCGGAGTCCAGAATTTGGAACTGTACAAGGTACTGACCAACACATCGAGATCCCTGATGAAGATGTAGTATATATGCAGAAGCTTTAGTCACCTACCCAGGCTCATCAAATACACCGGAATGTTGCCAAAAATTTCTTATCCCCCCTAATCTGGGGCTGAGCATGACAGGAGAGAGATAATGTATGCAACTTTAGTTCTCTCAAGAGGAAAGTTTCTGACACTGATTCAGGAATACCCTTTAGGAGACCCATCGGACTTTGCAGGTATTGGCAAATGCAGACGAGGAGCAGCTGTTGTGTAGTTGAGGCTTGTCTGAGGTCTGACTGGTAAGTGGAGGCCTCAGGTGTAGGGGCTGACTGGTAGGTAAACCTGGGAGCTGTGATAAGGCTCTTGTACATAGACCAATATATAGTAACCTTGACTGTACACCCGAAGGTGTGACCAGAATGGAGGAGAGCTAAGAGTGACAGTCCAACAAGACAGGATGGGCATGCTGTGTAGCCACGGGGATAGTGGTGTCGGGTGACCTCAGGAGAGACTGTGGAAATGCTGCACTGCTCACTGGACGCTGATGAAAGCAGACTTGGAGCGACAGCCCTGTCAGACTGAGTGGTAAGAAAGTCTGTTTTGTTACCCGGATTGTGACAAAGAGCATATTACTCCAGGTGCCATGGCTCGAGTGCCAGACAGGGTCCCGACAGTCAGGATCCCGACTGTAGGGATCCTGGCGTCGGGATCCCGACAGTCAAAATCCCGACACACGGGGGCCCGAAGGCCACCAGCTATTCTCCCTCGTGGGGGTCCACGACCCCCATAGAGGGAGAATAGAATAGCTGGCAAGCACAGCAATCCACCGTGCCCGCTGCGTGGCGAGCGCAGCAAGCCCACAAGGGTCTTTCTTGTGCTCACCATGCTGTCTGGGTCCGGCCAGTCGGGATCCCGACGTCGGGATAATGACTGTCGGGATCCTATACCACACCCCCATGGCTCTACACCTCTGCTTAGAGCTTAACAAGCAGCATAAGTTTATTCACAGCAATGCTAGAGATGTTGCATGTTTTGTATCAGCCAGCTCCTTAGTGAGTACCTGATGACAAAAAAGGATGGGGGTGGCAGAGCAAAAGTGATTGCACTATAAATGGGCATGTTGAGAAGATGGGCATGCCAAAAGCTCTCTGCACGTTTCTTTTTATTATATGTTATGTAACTATGAATACCATGGTACTTGCATAACACTTAGCAAGCTGGACATATTCAATGGCATCGTGAGTACGAAAAATAAGGTTAATAGAAGAATGCAATGTCTAGTAACCTGTAAAATCGAACACGTTTTCATTGGATTCCAACTCTATAACTTGTATTGTTCTTAAATGCTTGTTTTTGCTTTACTCCTAACTCAGAATCAGTACCATTGTATAGGTCATTTTATTAAACCTCAGACAGTATTGGAAAACATAAAGAATAACTAAAGCAATGCAAATCTAAGAATTAAGGATGAATGTCAGATATGCAGCCTTAAAGTTTTTGATGCTTCACATTTGGTGTGCACTACACTCTTGTTTAATACACAAATAAGGGGGAAAAGTTAATAATACATAGTGGATCTTGACTAGATCCAGAAGCATGAGAGGTGAGAGCTTACTATCATAAGTACCATATTGCTTTTTTAATTCTTTCCTCAGATAGGTACTGTGCAAAGAATATAAAGTGCCAGCTCCACCTAGTGTCAACTTGACATAATTACAATAGCTTTTTTAATCCATGAAGGAAATGAGAGAAAAAGGTAAAAAAGAAATATAAATGTTGGGTTTACTTAACTTGATAGAAATCTTAGTTTCTATCGTCTCCAAAGTAGTTGAAAAGAAATTTAATTAAAGACTAAAAACAAAACAATAATTATAATTTTGAAGGAATATATGTTGTTGTTCTTAATTTCAGACAAATAAAATACGGTACTTGTTTCCTAGCACGGTGACAATCGCGGGCATCGGGTGTCATTTTTAGTGGTCTGCGACGCGACCGACGCGATGCCCCCGATTTTCCCATTGAAATGCATTATAAAAAGTCAAAATCGCGTCGGTCGCGTCGTATGCGGCTAAAAAAGGCTTAAATGGTCCAGACGCGATGCCCCCGATTTCCCCATAGGGAACAATGTTAAATGCCTCAATTTAGCCGCGATGCCCCCGATTTCCCATAGGAATCAATGTTAAATGGCTCAATTTCACAAAATCATCATAGGGACCAATGGTAAATGGGCCAGAAACCCCCCAAAACACCCCTGAACAGTGAAATGTCACCACAAAAGTAGTTGACGCCACCCCACGATCAACGCAAACCCGAAGCGCGGCGAGCGCAGCGAGCCCGCGAGGGGCAGCGGTACGCGTCCTCCGACCTTTTCATACCCCCACTATCCACGTCGGCGTGGAGTTGAGAATAGAATAGTGTGGCGAGCGCAGCGAGCCACCGAGCCCAAAGCATGGCGAGCGCAGCGAGCCCCGCGAGGGGACGCGGATACCTTCACAGATAAACGCGTCCCTTCGCGGGCTTCACAGGTATCCGCGTCCCCTCGCGGGGCTTGCTGCGCTCGCCACGCTTCGGGAACGGTGGCTCGCTGCGCTCGCCACACTATTCTATTCTCAACTCCACGCCGACGTGGATAGTGGGGGTATGAAAAGGTCGGAGGACGCGTACCGCCGCCCCTCGCGGGCTCGCTGAGCTCGCCACGCTTCAGGTTCACGTTGATCGTGGGGTGGCGTCAACTACTTTTGGGGGGACATTTCACTGTTCAGGGGTGTTTTTTGGGTTTTCTGGCCCATTTACCATTGGTCCCTATGATGATTTGGGTAAATTGAGCCATTTAACATTGATTCCTATGGGAAATCGGGGGCATCGCGGCTAAATTGAGGCATTTAACATTGTTCCCTATGGGGAAATCGCGGGCATCGCGTCGGTACCATCGCACCCGATTTTTTAGTGCATGCGATGGCCGCGATGCCCCCGATTTTTCCTCACGATGCCCACGATCATGATCGTTGTGGCCGTGCTAGGAAACAAGTACCTAAAATACATTCAGAAAAATACATAAAAAAGTGAATATTAAGAAATCAAAACATGCAGACTGTTTTTTCACATTTGAATTCATATCATAAGGCCTGGTTTGCATGTACTGCAAATGTGTATCTGGTGACCTATTGTGTCCTATTTGGAGTCCCATATTCTGAGGAGAATACACCTATATCACAGCATCTGCCCAGCCTCCAAATACAGTGACACTTACACCTAAGCCTTTGTTTGGTGCAGAAGATACTGTTTGACTGAAAATGTGTCCACTTGAAAAATGCCCCATGTCCTGAATTACTGTCATCCGATGTTGTATACTTAGTTTTCTACAATATATATATATATATATATATATATATATAGCCACTCCAGATAGCGAGCACCAGCGGACTTAGCAGCAAAAAGTCATCCACAACCACACAGGGTTTGCAAGCTTTCGGGCTTCCTTTATTCCAGCCCTTCGTCAGGCAACAATCACAAAGGCACAATGTACAATACAGTTCTTAAATAGCAGTGTACATACCAACGTGGTCAGACGCCGTCCTGGCCCGCAGCTTGTGCGTCCGCCGGAAGTAGAGGGAGCACCCTCATCTATTCTCCCCGTTTCGCACCGCTGAGCGGTCACCATGGCGACGCAGGACACAAACAGTCTCTCATGCGCTGAAATAATGCGCTGTGACTGTTAAAAACAAACAAATACTTATAAAAATACAATACATACAAAAAACAAACATATACAAAGCAGGATCAACCTGGAAGAGAGTGCATGCACTACATACATTAATAGCCTACAGTTTTTTACTAGTGTGGGCATAAATATGAAAACGGGAATAGGTATCCATACACAGGCTATTTGCCTGGGAATAATACAGTAGCGACTAGTTTTATAGAAATGAAATAGATGACTTAATCTACAAAAATACTCATATTAAGATGGTCATTGAGACCTTTGGGCTTGACTGTATCTAGCAGATAAATCCACTTAGACTCAAGGCGAAGGAGACTTTTATGTCGATCTCCACGCCTTTTATCCTCAGGTACATGATCAATTATGACATGCTTAAAGCTAGCAAGACTATGTTTCATTTCAAGGAAATGTCTGGCAAGGGGCTGGTCCGATGGTTTTTCCCCCAGAGCTGCTCTTATAGTCGTCCGATGCATCGCCATCCTCTCCTTAAAGGGGCGGATGGTTTTGCCTATGTAGCATAAGCCACATGGGCATTTTACCATATATACTACATAGGGCGTACTACATGTCACAGCATGTCTGATCACGTACTTCTTTCCGGACTGAGGATGATAGAAATTTTTAGTGGCAATCATATGCTGGCACGTAGTACAGCCAACACACTTAAAACAACCTGGCTCATGTCTACGTGTTCTCTTGTCAGCCAGCATATGTTCACTAACATCACTATGTACCAGCCAGTCCCTTAAACTCTTTCCTTTTTTATAACAAGGCATGATTTTAGCCTGTTTGTTTTTTTAGGTCATTGTCATTCCCAATAACTGGCCACAACTTATTACTCCAGTATTTTACATCATGATGGGCAGTATTAAAATTTTGAACCCAATGGATCCTTTCACCCGTTTTCATGGCTGCAGACTTAGCAGGATTAACCAGGGCTTGTTCCCTGGTTACTTTGGCGACTTTCTTTCTGGCACCCTCCAATATATTGTCTGGGTACCCACGATTTTTAAATTTATCGGTCATACCATCAAAAGTCGTCTGTATTGCAGCCGAGTCACTGGTAATACGTTTTGCTCTCAGGTACTGAGAGTAGGGGAGACTACGGATAGTTGCAGGGGGGTGGTAGCTATCTGCCCTAAGCAACATGTTCCTATCAGTTTTTTTGGTATAAAGAGAAGTACAAATTTTGTTGTCAACAATCTTAATCAGAACATCCAAATACGCAATTTCTTCAAGATTCATCTGGAATGTGAACTTTATTGGACAATCTCTGCTGTTGATGTCTAAGACTAATTTTTCAAAATCATCGGGACGTCCCCTCCATAACAGGATGACATCGTCGATGTATCTTTTATAAAAAATTATCCTGTCTCTCACTTCCCTATTGAAGAAGAAGTCTTGCTCTATGTCTACCATGTAGGTGTTAGCATAAGCGGGGGCCACAGGGGATCCCATGGCACACCCGCTTACTTGGAGGTAGTACTTGTTGTTAAATAAAAAATAGTTTTTCGTAAGTACTACCTCAAGGAGTGACAGGAAAAAATTCACTTCTGGTCCATCATATTAGCGGATTGTCCAATATTAGTTTTTTAGCTGCCGCCAACCCCCCCTCATGGGGGATGTTGGTGTAGAGGCTGGTGATGTCCAGGGTGCACAGCCAGGTGCCATCTGGTACATCACCAACCTCCCGCAGCTTGAGCAACAAATCAGTGGTGTCTCTTAAATAGGTATCCCCACTCTGCACACACGGTTGGAGAAAAGCATCGAGATACTGAGAAATGTTGTTAAATAATCCACCCCGGGCGGATATTATTGGCCTGCCCGGGGGGTTCTCCAATCGTTTATGTATCTTCGGCAGTGTGTACAGAATGGGGACCCTAGGTTGAGACACTTTCAAAAAATCACCCACTTGTTCCGAAATGTGCATATTAAATACAGCACCATCAATCAATTTAAACACATCAGATTTATATCGGTCAGTAGGATCATTTTTCAACTCTAAGTAGACATTACCATCAGACAATTGCAGATAGATCTCATTGCAGTATTGGTGGACATTTTGCACAACTACCCCTCCCCCCTTGTCCGCAGACCTGATGACTATATCACGATAGCCATTCAGGTCTTTAAGTGCCTGCCACTCAACTTTAGACAAATTATTTCTTCTAGTAACCGACTGTTTCTGTGATTCCATTACTTGAGAGTCCAATGCTTTCAAATACCCCAGTATCGCCACATTATGGGTCACAGGGTCAAAAGTTGATTTATTGCAAAATCGTTTAGAAGGAAGTATATTCACTGTGTTTACAGGAATTGTATCAGTTCTTTTTTCAAAGAATTCTCTTAATTTTAGTTGTCGACCAAGATTGTATAAGTCTATCTTCCAATTAAGGCTGTTGAAGGGATTTGTTGGCACAAAACTTAACCCCTTGTTCAACACCTTAATCTCATTCTCTGTCAAAGTCCTGTCAGATTAATTAAATACCTGATTTATTTGTTGCGTGTCCTTTTCTTGGTGGCCGCGGTATCGTTTGCCGCATCTCCTGGTACGTTTCTGGCTCGGCCTCTGCCACGTCGTGTAGTCACACCTAAAGGGTGCTTAGCTCCAGCATAATTCTGGCGGGCAGAGTCATCACCTGAGGAGGAGGGAGCATCACTTGAATAATTAGCTTGAAAACGACCTCTACGCTGGTTGTAATTTCTGGTATTAGTTCTTGAATCAGCCTTGCCAGACAGCCATCTATACACCTGATGTTCAGAATAATCTCTGTTCACAGTGTCTAGCTTCCTCTTTTTAAAGGCAACCAGTTCATTTCTATAGGTCAACAATTGAGAGTTTATTTTCTCCATCCAATCCTGCGTTTTATCTTGTAACAGGATTTTTTTATTCATTCCCTCATACTCCTTTATTTTATCACGTACTAGCTTCAATTCTCGGCCGGCTTCTTCCACTACAATGGTCATCAGATCTAGCGAGCATTTATTCAACACCGCGATCCATTTGCGACAAAATTCGCCATTATGGCGACCGATCGTAGGTGCATTATTTACCCGGAAACCCCGGGGTATTTTTTTATCACGCACATAGTCCGACAATGTAATGCCATGCAACAAAAAGTCTATTTCCTTCTTTTTCAAACGCAATAATTGAAAATAAACATCATCAGCTGTAGCATCTCCCAAGGAATCAGCAAACTTTTCAGTAAACAGGATGGCCTCAGTTTCACTTTCAGACAGGCTCTTAGTCTCATACAACGGCACCTGAGTCCAATCAAAACCACCAGCTTCATCCATAGCATATATAGCGTAATGCACAAGATATGTTTTAAACCACCACAGCTTCTCCTACTCTTGCCACAAGCAGGGATATGCTAGTGTGGTTTCAGCCTGGAAATCATGCACAAACAGTACACTGTATTTCAATGTTGGAGGTGCTGAACTGTCTAAGCAGTGTCACAAACCGCAGTCTGTATATCCACACTACTAATACATACAAGTCCAGTAGACGAGCACCCTCCTACAGCAGGACAGCAGCCGCAGTGCTTCAGCCAATATAATAATATAGCCACTCCAGATAGCGAGCACCAGCGGACTTAGCAGCAAAAAGTCATCCACAACCACACAGGGTTTGCAAGCTTTCGGGCTTCCTTTATTCCAGCCCTTCGTCAGGCAACAATCACAAAGGCACAATGTACAATACAGTTCTTAAATAGCAGTGTACATACCAACGTGGTCAGACGCCGTCCTGGCCCGCAGCGTGTGCGTCCGCCGGAAGTAGAGGGAGCACCCTCATCTATTCTCCCCGTTTCGCACCGCTGAGCGGTCACCATGGCGACGCAGGACACAAACAGTCTCTCATGCGCTGAAATAATGCGCTGTGACTGTTAAAAACAAACAAATACTTATAAAAATACAATACATACAAAAAACAAACATATACAAAGCGGTGCGAAACGGGGAGAATAGATGAGGGTGCTCCCTCTACTTCCGGCGGACGCACACGCTGCGGGCCAGGACGGCGTCTGACCACGTTGGTATGTACACTGCTATTTAAGAACTGTATTGTACATTGTGCCTTTGTGATTGTTGCCTGATGAAGGGCTGGAATAAAGGAAGCCCGAAAGCTTGCAAACCCTGTGTGGTTGTGGATGACTTTTTGCTGCTAAGTCCGCTGGTGCTCGCTATCTGGAGTGGCTATATTATTATATTGGCTGAAGCACTGCGGCTGCCAGGGGCGGATTGGGAATTAAAAGCAGCCCGGGAAATATCTTGAAGCAGCCCCAACGGGGGGTCCGATCCTGTTGCTCGCTGGAGGCGCGCGCAAATTTTTTTTGGGGTGGCCTAGCGATATGGGGGCGTGGCCTATTTAAACAAGGACACGCCCCATTTTTCACCGCTGTGGGGGCATGGCTAGTGGGTCTCTGAGGATGGCACAGAACGCAGAGTGTGAGGGGGGCATGGTGGCACAGGATGCAGAGTAGGAGGGGGAACGCATGTATATAATATATATACACCTATATTTATATATATATATATATATATATACTGTATAGATATAGACACACACAGCACAGCCTGGCTTAATACTGACTCACTGTACTGTTGTAACCCAAGCCAGGCTGCTGCTGCTCACTCTCCACCCGCCGCCGCCCATCAGATGGATCCCCAGCTGCCAGTGGCGTAACTAGAAATTTTGCCCCCCCCCCCCCCCCATACACCCAAAAAGTTTCTGGCGCCCACCCCCATACTTGAATTTATTTATATTTTTTTAAATACATGCTTGTTGCTGGGAGTTTCTATGCTACTTGCCAGGGGTTGCAGGCACTTTACAACCTGAGCTCCCCTAACAGACACTAAAGGCAATTTTTGCAGGGACACTTTAGACGGTAGGCAGACTACTTGGAATCTACCATGACCAGAGGCTGGCCGGCAGCTTTTATTCTGGAGGACAAGTGCAATCAAGTGGCCCTGGCATTTCCCTTTCTACCGCAAATCATCCCTCTGGCCTCTTCACTGTCCACCTCAAAGCAATCTTCCCCTGCATATACTGTATATACTGTGCTTGTGTTTTTTTATATATATGCAATGTATACTGAATACACTGTATATATTTTTTCACTATTTTCATGCTTGTTGCTGGGGGGTTCTATGCTTGTTGCCAGGGGGTCACATTGAAAGGGCCCCCCATTTTTACTACAATGCCCTTTAGAAGAGCATCAAAAAGAGTGAGGGGAGGGAGAGACAAAGAGGGTGTTAGGGGGAGGGAGAGAGGATTTCATGGAAAAAGACAGTTGAGAGAGAGAGGAGAAAGCGTGTGGATGTCAGAGCAAGGGATGAAAGGGGAAAGAGAGGGGGTATCAGGGAGAGAGATAAGGGAGGTCAGAGAGAAGGGAGGTGGGGGCTGGGGGTGAAAGTGGAGTGACAGGCTTTTGGAGCAGCCAGTGACTAGGTGCAGGGGGAGCTGTGGGCCCTGGAGATACTTTTTTTCCCCATAGCAGCTGCACCCTCGGTTGTTATGCCCGTGAATAGAGTAGCCTAAGGATTATGTAAAAGAACAGGGGAAGACAGAAGGAGTGGGGGGAAGAATAGAGGGAGAAAGAAGGAATAGGAGGAAGAATAGGGGGAGACAGAAGGAAAAGGAGGAAGAATAGGGGGAGACAGAAAGAATAGAAGGAAAAATAGGTGGAGACAGAAGGAATATGAGGAAGAATAGGGGGAGACAGAAGGAGTGGGGGGAAGAATAGGGGGAGACAGAAGGAATAGGAGGAAGAATAGGGGGAGACAGAAAGAAAAAGGAGGAAGAATAGGTGGAGACAGAAGGAATATGAGGAAGAATCGGGGGAGACAGAAAGAATAGGGGAAAGAATAGGGGGAGAGAGAAGAAATAGGTGGAAGAATTGGGGGAATCTGAACGAATATGAGGAAGAATAGGGGGAGACAGAAAGAATAGGGGGAAGAATAGGGGGAGAGAGAAGAAATAGGTGGAAGAATAGAGGGAGACTGAAGGATTAGGTGGAAAAATAGGGGGAGACAGAAGGAATAGGAGGAAGAATGAGACGGAGGTAATGGGGGGGGTATGGAAATATGGAAAACTGAAAGTAAAATGATCTCATCTGTTTTCTCTTACAGTGGTACAAATTCCCCCACTGGAAACCCTTCTACAGTACCACATTTATAGTTCAATCTAGGCAGCAGCAGATGTGTCACTTCTGCACTCCCCAGTGACCAGTCAGTATTCTACATACTACAGTACCACGAAGGATAAACACACACAACAGCTGCAGGAAGAGTAGGAACATAAAATCAGGCATGGAAGCAGGGAGGATGTGTAGCGAGTTACATCCCCATCACTCACCACCAGTCTTCTCACTTGGCGCTGCCGTGTCTGGCCATCCCTTGCTTCAGTTAGTTCTTCCCATGCTTTTTCATCAATTACAGCAGCCACCTGCCGGCTGAGATAATAGTGAGTGCAGTGCCTTTGCCGCATGCATTAATCCTGCTTGCTTGCCGGGCCAGCTCCTCCTCCTCTGCCTAGACCAGGGCAGAAACCAGGGTTTCTGGCACCCGGGGCAAGGCAGGCACTCAGACGCTGCCCGGCTGTTCCTGACCCGGCGTGTGGCCGGGAGAGGTCAGGTGGGGAGTGGGCTGTGTCCTGTCACTCACTGTCGGCATCACTGGGCGCCGTGACAGCGAGCGGATTCCGGCCTCTGACTGTTCTGACACTGGAGAGGTTCGGCGGTGAGTGGGTTCAAGCGCTAGAGATGCAGCTCTGCGGCCTGAGCAGCGTGACATATGGGTCGCGCTGCGCAGGCCTCAGCACTGCACCTCCTGCGCCGGAACCCGTTTGCGGCGCCTGACACAGCAATTACCTCCATCCAGGGTCACAGCGGCCACCAAAGTAAGGAGGACAAGGGCGTTTTTTTTTGGGATGCCAATCCCGGGATCCCGGGATTGAGCATTTTTCAATCCTGATTCCCGGGATTGAAAAAATGCCCCGGGATTGGCATCCCTACTTGGCATCTCCTCATTCCTATGTCTATACCTGGGCCAATGACACTGAAGGAATCAGGTGGCCCCGCCCCCTCCTAGTAGGACACTGCTGCCATCTTCCCTTTCTGTGATTATGCAGGATGGTCCCATGAAATGATCAGGTCCTGGGAGCATGGCCGAGAGGTATGCCAGACCCAAGTAACATTTGGGGGTGTGGCCTAATCACGGGGGCGTGGCTACGTCCCGCGATTAGGCCACACCCCCAAAATGTGCCAAATGTTAGGGGGAGGGGGGGAGACCCTCTAAAGAAGTTAAGGCCGGGGGGAGTGTTATTGTGCCCCCACCCAGCAATAGCAGCACACATATACAGCATGTGTGCATTGTGCTGTCAGCATGAGCTCTCACGCTGTCAGTGAGATGGTCATGCTGAGCCCAATGTCAGCAGCACAGCACAATGCACAAGCTATAGGTGTGTGTGTGATCCTGCGGGGGGAGGGGGGTTGGGGGTGTCAGATCAGGGTCCCTGCTCGGCACCACTAGCAAGAAGCCCAGGTAATTGTACCCCCCCCCCCCCCCCCTGCCCCCTGTGGCCCTGTCTGAAACACATTCCCCCAGAGTTTCCCTTAGTTTCAGTCACCTTCATTCTTTTCTGTGACTGGCTGCTTCTTATCTGGGAGGCAGTCTGGCAGAGCTTCTGGCCGGGAGGGGAAGTACGAGAGGCAGGAACATCATGTTCAGGCAGAGTCAGCAGATCACTGTGCCGAGTCCCTGCGCTCCCGTGGAGCTGGCTCCCCCCCCACTGCTAGGGTTGCCATAGTTACGCCACTGCCAGCCGCCCAGTCCAGAGTGCTGCCTTCTGGGGGATCACATGACCGGCGCAGCCACCAGCCGGCTTCATCCGTCCTCCTACAAGTACCGCGGGAGACGCTGTGTGCAGCTGCGCATGCACACCAGGCCTCCCGCGGCCATTTTACATTTGGGCAACCCGAGGCTGGCTGCGGCCATGTTGAATAAGGGCATAGTGCTGCGGCCGCGGCTGCTAACAGCGTAAATGGTGGTCCGCGGCCCAGCAGGGAGGGTGAGCGGCCCAATTTTACCTAAATGAGCCGGCCCACCGGGAAAATGCCCGGTTTCCCGGCAGGCCAATCCGCCCCTGGCGGCTGCTGTCCTGCTGTAGGAGGGTGCTCGTCTACTGGACTTGTATGTATTAGTAGTGTGGATATACAGACTGCGGTTTGTGACACTGCTTAGACAGTTCAGCACCTCCAACATTGAAATACAGTGTACTGTTTGTGCATGATTTCCAGGCTGAAACCACACTAGCATATCCCTGCTTGTGGCAAGAGTAGGAGAAGCTGTGGTGGTTTAAAACATATCTTGTGCATTACGCTATATATGCTATGGATGAAGCTGGTGGTTTTGATTGGACTCAGGTGCCGTTGTATGAGACTAAGAGCCTGTCTGAAAGTGAAACTGAGGCCATCCTGTTTACTGAAAAGTTTGCTGATTCCTTGGGAGATGCTACAGCTGATGATGTTTATTTTCAATTATTGCGTTTGAAAAAGAAGGAAATAGACTTTTTGTTGCATGGCATTACATTGTCGGACTATGTGCGTGATAAAAAAATACCCCGGGGTTTCCGGGTAAATAATGCACCTACGATCGGTCGCCATAATGGCGAATTTTGTCGCAAATGGATCGCGGTGTTGAATAAATGCTCGCTAGATCTGATGACCATTGTAGTGGAAGAAGCCGGCCGAGAATTGAAGCTAGTACGTGATAAAATAAAGGAGTATGAGGGAATGAATAAAAAAATCCTGTTACAAGATAAAACGCAGGATTGGATGGAGAAAATAAACTCTCAATTGTTGACCTATAGAAATGAACTGGTTGCCTTTAAAAAGAGGAAGCTAGACACTGTGAACAGAGATTATTCTGAACATCAGGTGTATAGATGGCTGTCTGGCAAGGCTGATTCAAGAACTAATACCAGAAATTACAACCAGCGTAGAGGTCGTTTTCAAGCTAATTATTCAAGTGATGCTCCCTCCTCCTCAGGTGATGACTCTGCCCGCCAGAATTATGCTGGAGCTAAGCACCCTTTAGGTGTGACTACACGACGTGGCAGAGGCCGAGCCAGAAACGTACCAGGAGAGGCGGCAAACGATACCGCGGCCACCAAGAAAAGGACACGCAACAAATAAATCAGGTATTTAATTTATCTGACAGGACTTTGACAGAGAATGAGATTAAGGTGTTGAACAAGGGGTTAAGTTTTGTGCCAACAAATCCCTTCAACAGCCTTAATTGGAAGATAGACTTATACAATCTTGGTCGACAACTAAAATTAAGAGAATTCTTTGAAAAAAGAACTGATACAATTCCTGTAAACACAGTGAATATACTTCCTTCTAAACGATTTTGCAATAAATCAACTTTTGACCCTGTGACCCATAATGTGGCGATACTGGGGTATTTGAAAGCATTGGACTCTCAAGTAATGGAATCACAGAAACAGTCGGTTACTAGAAGAAATAATTTGTCTAAAGTTGAGTGGCAGGCACTTAAAGACCTGAATGGCTATCGTGATATAGGAGGTTATTCTGATCGGAGCGGCCAAACGTGCGTACGTTCGCCATTACCGCACGCTAGCCGTACGCGGCCGTTAGGGTTAAGTCCACCCACAAATCAGCCGCTTACGTACGGCCAGAAATACCGTAGAAGGGGAGTGGCGTACAAATGAGCGTACGGCAACGTACGCGGACGGGCCAGCCCTTGCACTCCGACAACAGGCGTACAACTGAGCGTACGGCGCCGTCTACGGCCGTCTTTCCTCCGTCTCCCCACCGCCTTCTTGCGGAGATCTGAGCGTACGCCAGTTTGCACGGACGGGTCCCTATTGTTTTCAATGGAAAACTCAGCTTATGTCACCGCTCGTGAGAGTGAGCGTACGTCCGTGCACGCTGGCATACCCTTCACATATATGGACCTGCAAATCTTGCCTCTCAACTACTAATCTGACAATTGATTAATTAATCTATTTGTTATTCACTTATTGTTTTCTATTAACTCAATTGTCTACCTTAATAAAGA
The DNA here is from genome assembly GCF_055691185.1 of Crinia signifera. Taxonomy (NCBI): domain Eukaryota; kingdom Metazoa; phylum Chordata; class Amphibia; order Anura; family Myobatrachidae; genus Crinia; species Crinia signifera. The sequence goes on along the minus strand of NC_139220.1, from coordinate 111,961,598 downwards.
CCTAATAAAACTACATTTTAACCCACATTACATGTATATTTGTTATGTTCTAATGTGGCATTTTAATCACTATCTATGTGTCCCCATATTGCTGTTACTTTTAAATCAAGTTATGTTGGTGTTTCTGTATATGTACTAAATTATGTACGTAATTACTTTGTCCAAAATGTGTAACATGTATACCTACCCTGATGTTATGTGTGATGTTTTAATCGAACAACATTAAACATTCATGCATTTTCACTATGTGTTATTTTACTCAAAAACACACACATTCACACATCAATCATTACCCCTCACCTCAAATTACAAGTATAACTTACAGTACACATCTGTATGTACCTACCCTTACACGCCCTCTAACATATTTATTAGTAAAAACACAGGCAATTTCGAACTGTAATCAAACTTTTATTGGATACAAAAATAAAAAGGGGGGGGGGATAAATAAAAAATTAAAGGCGGGCCTCCAGAAGCCCAAAAAGGAGCTGGAGGTAGACAAGGGTCAGCATTATTTCCCTCATTATTGCTGCCACCTCCTCCTGCTGCTGTTCAGTGTCTGTAATGAAGGGATAAAACAAAAAATTAATATATAACATACACAAATGTTTGTTGTATTTGTACATAATAAAAAGTTCAGAGTTATGTGTGAAGGCCACATACATTTAGAAACTACATTGAAGATGGGTCTGCTGTAAACACAGTACTAAAAAAAAATATGTTAACACACACATACTGTACATAGTAAATAACATTAATTCAATTACTCCTTCATCAATGAATGTATGCTGTATCCCAATTGGTACTTTGTTTTTGGGGGACTGTCCTCTAACCTCACAATTAGCCTGTGCTATTTAAGGGTTATGACATTGTTGTGGCTTAAGCACTCCTTACTATTTTAAATTTAGGACATTGCTGTACAAATTATAGGCCTACAGCTATGTTTGTAAAGCATGCATCCGCATGGCCTCACACACTATTACCAAAACAATCTCTACATTTAAGTTGCACCAGTGGCAGATTAAGCCTTTGACGGGCCCGGGGTACTTTAGAGCGGGGGGCCCCCTTGCACTTGTCATTACTGGCCGCACACTGCATGGGCGAATATTATACTGTCAAAACATAGAGTAAAGGCAGAATAAACTTGGTCAATGGTTACCTGCAGGGGATATATATATATATATATATATATATATATATATATATATATATAGACAGGGGGTTGGCGGCACTCGGAATAATATATATATATATATACACACACCACATGAAAAGCCTGTGTTTGTCCCTCTGCCCCTTACTCTGGAGGAGACCTCACAGTCCTAGTGCTGCCTCTGATTAAAAACCCTCCTATGACTAAGCTGCTGCTGCTGTTCTCCATGGACCTGAGAAGCATGTAATGAGCTCCACCAATCAGAGCTCAGCACAAACTTCTCAGCCTCTATCCTCTGGTGCAAAGTGTCATGGGACTTAGTCAACTCCCAGAAATGCACTGCACACTTGTGCAATCAGTGTGCCTTGGCTCCCGATGCTCAGCACCATAAATCATTGTCACATTGGCAGATAGGTCAAGCTGCAGCACTACCCCACCCATGCACAAAACATTTAGCTAAAAAAAAACAAAACATAACTTAAACATTTTATTTTTAAAAAATACATGACAACCACAGGGGGCCCCTAGCTAGAGGGGGGCCCAGGGGCACTGACCCCTTGCGCCTCCATTATAATCCGGCCCTGTGTTGCACATCATGCTGGGAACTGGAGTTACCAAACACCTGGAGCCACATAACTACCACACCACTAATGTCGGATATCTCATTGGATGTACTGTTATGTCAATTATTCAAGGGGTGAGGCATGGCCACACTCAAAAAAACCACCAAGGGGAGCCTTGTTCCTGGAGAAGGACCGGACACACCTCATGGTCGGCCTGCAGTGATATGTTGCAACTAATGTTGATGTTGGATACACATATGTGGTTGTTGTGATTGTTTATGTGTAGAAATGTGTAGGTCAACATTAGACACATTATTTACTTACGGCTACTTGAGCCATCCTGGGCGCCGCTGGTTGGCTGTGCAGTGGTTGGGGGGGGCAGGAGCAAGGTGGATGGTCCTGTAGTTTGGCCCGAGGTAGTGGGTGTGAGTGGGGAGTGGAGAGGTTTGGGGGTGGGTGGTGGAGAGGTGTAGGGGGGTAGGAAATGGGGTGGGGAGGGGGGGGGTTGTGGAGGGGGTGGGGGTTGTGGAGGGGGTGGGGGTTGTGGAGGGGGAAGGGGATGGGGAAATGGTGTGGGTCCAAACTGCACCCAGTGTCTCCTCTTCTTCCTCCTCCTCTTCTTCTTCCTCCTCCTCTTCTTCCTCCTCCTCCTCTTCCTCCTCCTCTTTCTTCTCCTCCTCCTCCTCCTCTTCCTCCTCCTCTTCTTCCTCCTCCTCCTCTTCCTCCTCCTCTTTCTTCTCCTCCTCCTCCTCCTCTTCCTCCTCCTCTTCTTCCTCCTCCTCCTCTTCCTCCTCCAGGGCTGCCTGGTCCCGGGTTGCCTGGTCCCGGGCTGCCTGCTCCCGGGCTTCCATACGTGCCCTTGCCCGTGCTGAAATGTTCATGTTGATGGCATAGAAATCGAAGATTGGGTTTCATAAAAAAGGGGGAAAGAAAAATTCACATTAGTCATGCTCATAACCTTTAAAATTATCATTGCTGTGATATTTCAGACATTTATCATGCAAACTATTTGATATCCTACACCCAAAAACTGATCAACTACTTAAACCCCCCCTATACACCCCCTATACACCCCCTATACACCCATATACCCCCATATACCCATATACCCCCCATATACACCCATATACCCCCCATATACACCCATATACACCCATATACACCCATATACCCCCCATATACACCCATATACCCCCCATATACACCCATATACCCCCCATATACACCCATATACACCCATATACCCCCCATATACACCCATATACCCCCATATACCCATATACCCCCCATATACACCCATATACCCCCCATATACACCCATATACCCCCATATACACCCATATACACCCATATACCCCCCATATACACCCATATACACCCATATACCCCCCATATACACCCATATACCCCCCATATACACCCATATACCCCCCATATACACCCATATACACCCATATACCCATATACCCCCCATATACACCCATATACCCCCCATATACACCCATATACCCCCATATACCCATATACCCCCCATATACACCCATATACCCCCCATATACACCCATATACCCCCATATACACCCATATACCCCCCATATACACCCATATACCCCCCATATACACCCATATACCCCCATATACACCCATATACACCCATATACCCCCCATATACACCCCATATACACCCCCATACTCAGGAACATATTTATAAAAAGTACACAAAACATTGCTAAAAAACGCTGACATACTAGTAATCAAAACTTACATCGGGCAATATGGCGGCGAAGGCTGCTGAGTAAAACCGGCTGCCGCCGGCGCAGGTCTGACCAGCGCCGCTCAACCTGCCCCAGGCTTCTGCGGACGCCGGTCGTAGAGAAGATGAGGCGGCGGGCAGCAGTATACGCCCGCCGCTTGTCGGCATTACTGACATATGGGCCCCTGGGCCCCAGGTGACGGTCCATCACTTCCACCAGGGCCAAAAGCTCTGAGGTGGAAAAGGGCCTAGCTCTTGGACAAGTCATATTGGCAATGGCGCAGTTATTAATTGCAGGTACATATATCACTTTTGGTGCTTGCTGATTGGTCGAAAAAATTGTTTGTTTGGTATTAACTTTATTAATCCTTCTTACATTAACAAACTGGATGCGAATAGAAACTTACGCGGACCATTCCGATATACACACACCACAACCAACAGCATGCATTCAATGAAGAGAGAAGTACTGTATTTACAGTGTGCGGAAAATAATAAACGCAACCCTCTACTTATAACTACGCTGCTTAAAGGGGGCACGATACACCGATATGCATGGAGAGGAGTACTGTATATACAGTAGGCGGAAAATAATACACGCAACCCTCTACTTATAACTACGCTGCTTAAAGGGGGCACGATACACCGATATGCATGGAGAGGAGTACTGTATATACAGTAGGCGGAAAATAATACACGCAACCCTCTACTTATAACTACGCTGCCTAAAGGGCCACAATGCAACATGTTGCTGTATGACAATTTCATACACATTACATATGTAAGGAAAGCATTATAACGTGATGTTTTGAAATGTGACTCACAAAGCATACACGAACTCCAACAGATACCAGCTGACAACACTCATCATTGGAATGACAGGTGCACACATTTCACGATGTAGCCCACAATGCTCCACAACCTGTGTATATACATATACGGGTGATTGATCAGGTGCATTGAGACCTGCGTAATTTAAGCGGCAATTATCGGCGGGAAATATCGGCGTAAATTTGCATCTACCTTGCGGGGAAAAATATACGCCCCCTTGTTCGTGGCGGGAGATTAACATATAAATATTCAGTCAGATGCAGCCCACAATTGCTGCAAACATGTCTGACTCTGACGATTCAGCAGCAGAGGACGCTCTGCAGAGAGCACAAGCCGAATCCCTGCTTGAAGCATTACAGAAGAGGGAACAGGAGCGGAGAAGGAGGGCCCAAGAGAGGAGTCGCCTGCAAGATCAAGCGGGCCCCTCAGTAACAGGCCCTGGTGAACCTCCACCAGCTCCACAAGGGCCAAGCAACCAGCCAGAACAAGAGGTTGCATCTCTCCAAACAGGTGTGACCCAGCAGGTGCATGGTGAGAGAGCTGGGGCCACCAGAAAACGTGCTGCAACATCTAGGGTGATGACTGAGCAGGATACCACCACCAGAAGGAGAAACCCTGCATTTGTAGAGGCCGAAATGCGAATTCTAGTGCCCAGGGCACGTGAATGGATTGAATTGGCAACCAGGAAGCCGGGTGCCAGTGCAAGGAGAAACCTTTGGGACAAGATCACAGAGGAAGTGAACCAGGTGTCACCAGTGGTCAGAACTTGGGACGCGGTGAAGAAAAGGTTAGTGTGTTTGTCAGGGCAATTTTTCAGCAGTCTCCAGCAGGAACTGAGGCCCTTATTCTAGTTCACTCTTTCTGCCCAAATATTTCTTAGATGGACAAAACCATGTGCACTGCAGGTGAGGCAGGTGTTACTTGTGCAGAGATAATCCGATTTGGGTGGGGTTTTACACCTGCCTCACCTGCAGTGCACATGGTTTTGTCCATCAAAGAATTATTTGGCCACACATGGCAAAAAAACATAAGATCACCCACACTAGGAAATGTCACGTAGCTAGGGGTACCACCTAGTCCCTTTAATTCCGGACACATATTAATTACACAGGTTCTGTGGCTGGCTGACTTCAAGACTCCACTTCACCTAATTTTAAACTGCCACAGAACCTGTGTAAGTAACATGTGTCCGGAATTAAAGGGACTAGGTGGTAACCCTACACGTAGCACAGTGGTGCACATATCTCATGGTGATATTTGTATTTTTAAACTTGTAGGTGGACTGACTTCAAAAGTGCCCTGAAGAGGAAGATGACTGACCGGTACAACCACAGCATGTCCACCGGGAACGGTCCTATGCCTGACCATTTGGAGTATACCCCCCTGGAGCTGGACTCCTGTGATGCCATCGATGTGGGGGAGATCAGGGGGATCTCCAATATGGACAGTGAGCTCCCGGCGGAGGTCTTTGCTGCTGCTTTTGATGGTAAGTCACAGTAATGCATTGTATTTAGAAAGATATTTTTTATTGCGTATGTGATGGTGACATTGTTTTCAATTCTTATCCTAGCAGAAGCAGAAAGTCAGGATGTACCAGCAGCATCTTCCTCTGCAGAGCCACAGGTGGAGCAGGTGGTCCAGCCTCCACCAAGACGTCGCCCCCAGCCCCAGCCACAGGAGACATTGAGTGAGAGCCTGTTGGTGACGCTGGACAGGATCGAGCAGCAAGGGGTGGATGCTGCGATCCGTCAGCAGCAGGTGGGGGATTTTCTGGCGGAGTGGAAGGCCACAAACCAGCTGCAGGTTGAGGCGTTGAACCGCATTAATGAAACTCTGGCGGCTGGCATGCTAAGCATTGGCCAACACCTCAGCCGCCAGAATGAACTTATTGCGGAGCAGCTGTCCACCGCCAGGTCCCTAAGGGACAATCCCCCATCTGCTGCCCCACCCCAAGCTGCTCCCCAACCTTCCACCTCGGCTGACCCTCCTGTGTCGACTAGGGGAAGACGCCGAAAGCCAGCTGAGCCAAAGGCCCCTGTCCCCAAGGCCCCATCTAAAAGGGGAAAAAAAGGGCCCAAATGAGACCTGGTTCACTTCCTCTGTGATTGGAGGCCAAAGGTTTAAATTGCACTGGACATCCGCTTCCTGAGTTGCCCATCGATCCATTTGCGTGCCATGGGCATGAAAGTTCGTATTTTGACCTCTACAAATGCAGGATTTTTTTTTTTGGTGGTGTGTATCTTGCTTAGTATTCACCCTGGTTGTTGCAGTACGTATTCTGGTGTCCCCATTTCTTTCACCATTGCATTTGCAGGGTAACACATGTTTGGAGATATGCAACCTCTTGTTCTGGCTGTTTTATTATTTGTGTGTCTATTTTATTTGTTTATTTGATTAAAGTGTCAAGCTGTGATGCTGAACAGCAAATAAATTTATTTTACAAATTAAAACAAAATTGTGGTATGTGTAATTTCTTGTGTGAAACAAATACTAGATTTATGTGTACTTACTGACCAGGGTATTTTTAAACATTTGTGGAAGTGTGGTGGAAGTTTCCCATGTGTAACCCTCTCCATGGCCATTCCCATGTTCCTATCCAACTTTTCCCTGCTAATTAGTTTGTGTCAGCACATGTGCAGAGCAACTTAATAGGTGAGAAAGCAGTTTGTGTGCAGGTGAGGTAGCTCCTACAGTAGTAGGTAAAAGCAGGTCCAGAACAATGCTTTCCTCATGGAGTGGGTGAGGCAGACAAACAAGGGTGAAAAGGTACATTTGTGTAGGAATGCATATGTGTCCTCCCTAAAAAAAGATGTGTGAATGGGCCAAACATGATAAATTAGCTTGTGAACAAACATGCATAACTTTTAAAATATATATGATTTGACAGTGTCATAAGCAGATGTAGGAATCCTTTGTTAGAGAGATGAGAGTGCAATAATGTGATTGGTGGCATCTTACATCCAGAGTGTAGTGAAATCCAAATCATAGCAGATGAGATAGTGGTACAGGTCATAATTTTGGGTACTATACAAAGATTGTGTGGAAAATAGTGGTCATGGGCTTCAAACATTGCTGAAACATCCTTTGTAGGTGTTAGATGTGGTTTATGTTATTGTATCCTAAATACAAAACCTATGTTAGTATTAGAGTGAACACGTTGACACATGTCGACTTGTTTATATTGAGTGTGCTACTGCGTAAAGTCTATGAAAGCAGGTAGTGAATGTGTCTGTTTAGCAAATACCTACCTTAGCGTATAAAAAGATTCTTACCTTAAATTAAACAAACCTTTAAATGTGGAGAAGTATAGAAACATAAGCTTCCAATGTGTTTGCGTGCTGCATGTGTGGCTTGCAGGCAGTGAAATCATGGTTTGGAGTTAATAGACTGCAGCATTGCTTATTACATTCAGGTGTATGTGTTTGAGTAGTAATCAGCGTTAATTAGCCAACTCAGGCGCACGCTGGCAAGCGGTATCTGTAGGGGTGGTTTTAGCTGGCGGTTGGCGGCCGCCTGTTTGGTGTCCGAAACGAACGGTGCCTTAGTCGATCGTGCGGTAGTAGCACCGCTCATTTTGGGTGCACACCCCCGTGTACGCCCATATTTACGCCCATTTTCCCTCATTATTTCGGCCGCTCCCATCAACACACCCCTATGCCGCCCCATTACCCGTACGCTCGCGTACAGGTTTTTTCGCACGTTGTGACACCGGCCGTAAGCGTTGTGGAGTGTTCGCGCCGGCGCATTAGCGTATCTGCACATGCGCAGATCGTAAAAAACCCCGGGACGTACGCGTACGGCCCGGACGCTCCAACCAGAATAAGGCCCATAGTCATCAGGTCTGCGGACAAGGGGGGAGGGGTAGTTGTGCAAAATGTCCACCAATACTGCAATGAGATCTATCTGCAATTGTCTGATGGTAATGTCTACTTAGAGTTGAAAAATGATCCTACTGACCGATATAAATCTGATGTGTTTAAATTGATTGATGGTGCTGTATTTAATATGCACATTTCGGAACAAGTGGGTGATTTTTTGAAAGTGTCTCAACCTAGGGTCCCCATTCTGTACACACTGCCGAAGATACATAAACGATTGGAGAACCCCCCGGGCAGGCCAATAATATCCGCCCGGGGTGGATTATTTAACAACATTTCTCAGTATCTCGATGCTTTTCTCCAACCGTGTGTGCAGAGTGGGGATACCTATTTAAGAGACACCACTGATTTGTTGCTCAAGCTGCGGGAGGTTGGTGATGTACCAGATGGCACCTGGCTGTGCACCCTGGACATCACCAGCCTCTACACCAACATCCCCCATGAGGGGGGGTTGGCGGCAGCTAAAAAACTAATATTGGACAATCCGCTATATGATGGACCAGAAGTGAATTTTTTCCTGTCACTCCTTGAGGTAGTACTTACGAAAAACTATTTTTTATTTAACAACAAGTACTACCTCCAAGTAAGCGGGTGTGCCATGGGATCCCCTGTGGCCCCCGCTTACGCTAACACCTACATGGTAGACATAGAGCAAGACTTCTTCTTCAATAGGGAAGTGAGAGACAGGATAATTTTTTATAAAAGATACATCGACGATGTCATCCTGTTATGGAGGGGACGTCCCGATGATTTTGAAAAATTAGTCTTAGACATCAACAGCAGAGATTGTCCAATAAAGTTCACATTCCAGATGAATCTTGAAGAAATTGCGTATTTGGATGTTCTGATTAAGATTGTTGACAACAAAATTTGTACTTCTCTTTATACCAAAAAAACTGATAGGAACATGTTGCTTAGGGCAGATAGCTACCACCCCCCTGCAACTATCCGTAGTCTCCCCTACTCTCAGTACCTGAGAGCAAAACGTATTACCAAAGACTCGGCTGCAATACAGACGACTTTTGATGGTATGACCGATAAATTTAAAAATCGTGGGTACCCAGACAATATATTGGAGGGTGCCAGAAAGAAAGTCACCAAAGTAACCAGGGAACAAGCCCTGGTTAATCCTGCTAAGTCTGCAGCCATGAAAACGGGTGAAAGGATCCATTGGGTTCAAAATTTTAATACTGCCCATCATGATGTAAAATACTGGAGTAATAAGTTGTGGCCAGTTATTGGGAATGACAATGACCTAAAAAAACTCAAACAGGCTAAAATCATGCCTTGTTATAAAAAAGGAAAGAGTTTAAGGGACTGGCTGGTACATAGTGATGTTAGTGAACATATGCTGGCTGACAAGAGAACACGTAGACATGAGCCAGGTTGTTTTAAGTGTGTTGGCTGTACTACGTGCCAGCATATGATTGCCACTAAAAATTTCTATCATCCTCAGTCCGGAAAGAAGTACGTGATCAGACATGCTGTGACATGTAGTACGCCCTATGTAGTATATATGGTAAAATGCCCATGTGGCTTATGCTACATAGGCAAAACCATCCGCCCCTTTAAGGAGAGGATGGCGATGCATCGGACGACTATAAGAGCAGCTCTGGGGGGAAAACCATCGGACCAGCCCCTTGCCAGACATTTCCTTGAAATGAAACATAGTCTTGCTAGCTTTAAGCATGTCATAATTGATCATGTACCTGAGGATAAAAGGCGTGGAGATCGACATAAAAGTCTCCTTCGCCTTGAGTCTAAGTGGATTTATCTGCTAGATACAGTCAAGCCCAAAGGTCTCAATGACCATCTTAATATGAGTATTTTTGTAGATTAAGTCATCTATTTCATTTCTATAAAACTAGTCGCTACTGTATTATTCCCAGGCAAATAGCCTGTGTATGGATACCTATTCCCGTTTTCATATTTATGCCCACACTAGTAAAAAACTGTAGGCTATTAATGTATGTAGTGCATGCACTCTCTTCCAGGTTGATCCTGCTTTGTATATGTTTGTTTTTTGTATGTATTGTATTTTTATAAGTATTTGTTTGTTTTTAACAGTCACAGCGCATTATTTCAGCGCATGAGAGACTGTTTGTGTCCTGCGTCGCCATGGTGACCGCTCAGCGGTGCGAAACGGGGAGAATAGATGAGGGTGCTCCCTCTACTTCCGGCGGACGCACACGCTGCGGGCCAGGACGGCGTCTGACCACGTTGGTATGTACACTGCTATTTAAGAACTGTATTGTACATTGTGCCTTTGTGATTGTTGCCTGACGAAGGGCTGGAATAAAGGAAGCCCGAAAGCTTGCAAACCCTGTGTGGTTGTGGATGACTTTTTGCTGCTAAGTCCGCTGGTGCTCGCTATCTGGAGTGGCTATATTATTATATTGGCTGAAGCACTGCGGCTGCTGTCCTGCTGTAGGAGGGTGCTCGTCTACTGGACTTGTATATATATATATATATATATATATATATATATATATATATATAGAAATCCGGAAGGGCCGTCACTCTGGACTGAAGTGAGCTGAAGTCAGTAACTTGCCCCGGTGCCAACTTGCAGAGAGCAGCAACGTAGCAGTGCCCACAGAATATGGAGAGGAAATAACTGGGCACTCGAGGACTCACAGATGCAGTACAAGTACAGTACTTCACACTGTCTGCACTTGGTCCCGACGAAACGTTGATGACGCCTGTAAGACCTTCTATGGATTAAATTGGTCCTGTTTTACCTGCATCTGTGAGTCCTCGAGTGCCCAGTTATTTCCTCTCCATATATATATATATATTTAACCATGCACAAATATCCTGTCTTATCACATAATGAAGCATTATACTAGTGTCTGTTAATCATGGGGCAATATTTAGAATATAAATGTTTATCCATTTTCCCTTTGTCCTCTGTAACAATATTGCTTAGGTTAGTCATAATAAAAATGGTAACTATGGACTTCACCCCCACTACATGGAGAAGTATTTCTCTTCCATGACTAGATGGCAGCAGCGCCAGGGTTCCATTCAGAAGCAGCAGCTGATATCCAAGATGGCGGTCACTCTCTCAATGCTGCAAGACACTGCTCTTTTGCCAGAATCTCCCCGTGCCAGCTGTGAAGATCCAATTGCCTCATTCCAGACTTCAGACTCCTATCAGGAAATGTTAAGGACAGTTAAAGAAAATAAATCTCACTACTGATTTACAGAAGCCTTTTTATGCAATGTCTAATAAGTGAGATGACCTCAAAATTCAGTCCAGCGGAAATAAGGTAGTGCTACTATTAACTGAGACTGGACAAATTTTGTCATAACTCTTATACTGTACAACAAAATATATGTAATTCCAATTTCAGATACAAGTAGTCAAAGGTCTTAACTACAAAACACCATCCTCCATTGCCTTCTTTTCTCCTTTGTTGGCCACAGCCCTGACTTTTTTTCTTAACCCCTCCATAAGCGTTTTTCCATGAGAAGCTGCAACTTTAAAACTATTTTTTTTCCAAATTCTCTTTAATCCAATCAAACTTTTGGGTTTTCTGGTATAGTCTGAATATCTCTTTTTACATAGAGCCCAAAATCGTTTAATAGGTCTACAATGGGGAAAATTCAGAGCGTTTGCTTCTCGACTTACAAATTCAAGCTAAATGTCCTGAAGATGGTTAACAACAGCATTTGCAAAATGGCATGTTGCCATGTCTGGCCAGAAGAGTGCCGATTCTAGAGAATGATTCTGGTGGATGAACTGTACTAATATACCTTTAATACAATTTTCAAGGTACACCCGTTGGTCCATGGAGGTGTTACTAACAAAGGGTTTTGAAACATTTCCATCAGAGTCAAGAGCTTGCCAAACAAGGAATTTCTTAGGAAATTTACTTTTGGTCTTGATTTGTGTTGATATTCAACTTCAGCACCCTTCTTTGATAAAAAGCTCTTTTTGGGAGCTCTTATGGGTCGACAGGGACGTATGTCTCATCATCAATGATGAGGATTTTTCCTTGCATTTTTCAATAAAGTGTTTTGCATGCTGCTTGGATGCGTGGTTCTTGAAATTGACTGTATTTGGGAGAGGTTTTTTTTTTGTTATGTCCTTAATGCCCAACTTCTCAACTTTAATTCTTCCTACCCAAGATCTTTTCATTTTCATTTTCTTCGCCGCTTCAGCCACAGTACTGGAGGGGTACTTCCTGTAAAGCTTCTTGATCTCCTCCATGTTGCTTTGGGTCGCTAGCTTCGGTGTACGACCTGGATTCTTTTTTAAACTTATTTATTTGAAAAGCTGGATCTTTTTTATATACCTGTGGATAGTTGCTTTTTTGAAATTCTCTTTTTTGAAATTCTGCCAGGTCACATTCGAGTCTTTGTTTGCCACAGTATTATAAAACTGTAAAACACCTTCCACAAATCCTTCACTTTGATGTCGGTTCATTTGAGAACGCTGCATTCTCAGAATAAAATAAAAATAATAAATACTAATTAGATAGTGGAGAATTTAATGAACGAAAACACATTTGTTTAAACATACACTGGAAATGTTATATATGACATTTTACACCAGTCCCAGTTAATAGTAGCACTACCTTAATTGTTAACATACACGTGTACCGAAGACAGATATCAGGTGGTTGGCAGTACTCAAAACAGAGGCACGGAGTCTAACTCACCTAGGTCAACTCCACAAGGGGTTTTAGACTTTGCGGGACCTGTCATGCAGGTGACGGCCCTCTGCCTGGCCACCTGCTGTCTGGACTGGACGGAAGTTATTTTCCTGGAGAATAAGATATGGCTGAAATGTATGTACTATAGCTGAGCAGGGTACAATGACAAAGACTTCTAGAATAAATTGCACTCTAAGGAAGAGATTGACTAAACCCAAGATTACTCGGTTTTCTTCTGGATATCTCTCTGTAATAGGCAGTCAGGGTGGCCAGGATGGATCAGGCTGTCCTCATGCCCACACCAGCCCTCAGGTCACCCAGTCGTTCCCCCACTGCTGGAGCCCTAACGGCAGTCAGACAAGAGTGACACCATCTGTCAGGGGAAACTGGTTTACAGCTGCTGTTGGCATAACTTATACCAGGTAAATGTCCTCTCACCTGGCGCTCGTAGGGGTAGATGCCTGCTGTGCAACCTGTGCTGCTCCCCAGACTCCAGGAGAGAGACGTGCTGTGCAGCCTGTGCTGCTCCCTGCTCCCCCGGACTCCAGGAGAGAGACATGCTGCTAAAATTCATATCTCCCGCTGGACCGCTAGCCAATAGGCGCTCGCGGTCCAGCAGCCACCAGTTGATTGGCTGCTGGACCGCATGCACCCATTGGCTAGCTGTCCAGCGTGAGACGTGAATGCTGCACGTCTCTGTCCTGGACTCCATAAACAGCGGGGAGCAGGGGAGAGGGGTGCGGGGAGCGGGCAGGCGATGCGGGTGCTGGGCGGCCTGGAGCTGGTTCCGGAATGCCGTTCCTGATGACGTAATTTTTAATTTGAGCTTCAGGAACGGCGTTCCGGACCGTTCCGGCTGAAAAATAGCCCTGAATGTATGTGGAAAAAGCCATTAGCCATTGCCAAAATAATGGTATTATGATCGGATCTGCATTACTAAAAAAAATGTTTGTTTGATGACAGTCTCTTATATATATTTAGCCAGATCTGTCAATCAATCTGTGAGTGTGTGTATAATGCTGGACAAAGTCAATCACTTAACTCCGCCCCCACCCAGCATTATACACACAGGACAGCGTTATACACACATCTGGCCCTAGCACAAGCCAGCATTATACACATAATCTGACCTTATATAACCCCTATGGCTCCTAAAGTCTCAGGGCGCCCGCCCCATCTGACCAGGAGCACGGAGGAATGGGACCCCAGCACCACCCACATACCTGCTCTCCTTCACACACACATAAATCCTGCTTCACTCACAGGAAGTCTCGCTGGAAGACGCGACGCAGCCAGCAGTTGGAAGAACCCGCCTCCAGCATTAATAACAGGTAATAATCATTGAGTTTGCTTCTAAAGTGGGTCAGGTCACTTTGAGGATCTGTTATAATATAGCTACAGGCAAATGATGGCAAGGCATTGTTAACATTTCACTTTGCTAAATGTCAAGACAATGACTTCTAACAATTCTTGCACAAGCGAAGAAGAGTTTCATTTCTCAGCTGATGCTTCAGTATGTTTGATTTGAACTTCAGATTTGTCATTTACAGCTCAGCCTCTGAGGACTAAGTTGCTTGGCTGCATATGGCTTGCCTACTAAAGCAAATTCAGCCATGTGATTCTCTCCTGGGAGCAATGTAGCAAACATGTAAAAAATTAATCAGACTAGTAAAGAGTGATGCAGAAACAGTGCTAGATATAATAGTTCTAACACATAAATGCTTTCAAATACTTAAATAATTAAAAAACAAGTGTAATATGTGCCACTAAATAAACCAATAATAAATTAATACAAATATAATAATAAATTATTGTAGTAGGTAAAAGAAACTTGATATTTCATTTTGTTTTCCCCTTATAAAAAAAATCATATAACAAAAGCAACTAATACCCCTTTCACACCCAAATCCTGGATCTGACTCGGTATTTGGAACACGGTTCCAAGCCAGGTCGGATCTGGGATTTGCACTGTGGTGCCGCCCCCCAGTGTAAACCGGAGCGGCGCTTGGAGATGACATCATCTCCAAGTGCCTGGACTGCCGATCATCGCGCTAGGGGCAAGCCCAGCACCTAGGTAAGCTGCTGGGCTGCCCCTAGCCCCCATCAGTGAGGTGAATGGATGCCACACACCGGCATCCATTGACCTACTCCCTGCCACCGCTGCTGTCTGCAGAGTACAACCTCCATGTTGATCACAGGGCGCTGCGGTCCGGAGGTTGGGCTTCCCCCATTTCTGTAAATGGGAGCTGGGCCGGATGACCCGCCATACTCATTTACACTGCCCTCTATCCAGATCTTGCCCTTGTTCTGCTCTAGTCATCACCTGTTAAACACTTTTACACCGCCGCTGACCCGGGTACATGCGGCGGTGTTAAAGGGGTATAAATAGATTACCATGCCACAATGACATCCACTCCACTCAATAATTCATGAAGCATTGTTTCTTATATTTATGGACTCCTTCATAAGTGAGTCGATTTCACAAGTTTGGTAGAAAGCAGATATGGCATCGATCTTTAAAAAGATGCCTACTCTTGTGTTCCGGGCACACAGTCAGCGTTCTCTCTATTCGTTTATTTCGTTCTTCAGGGTAAAGATACTCATCCTCTAATGTTTAGGTGGTATTTTTATTCAAAGAGGAGTACAGTATGTCATTATCAATATTTAAATGTATGGTACTGTGCAATATGATGTTAAAAATTCACCAATTAGGCAAGTAAATATGCCGCTGACCTCCAAAATGAACTTGACTGCCTCTGAGATCTGTCGCAGAGGGAGGGCTGTAGGCCTGTAGGCATGAGTGAGGTGTTTCCCAGATTCACAGGGGCCATAGCTCTTGTAAAACTCCCTGCTGGGTTGTTATGCGATTCAGACCCCCACTGCCACTCCACCTCACCCCACCATCTACAGCGGAAGACTTCTTTCCTGTTATCCCACAGAGTAAGATGTACGAAGCACAGAAAAGAGACAAAGCGGAGAATAATAACGCAACAGCAAATCAGTTCCTACTGTCATGTTACAGGCTGTATTTGAAAAATGACTGTTAGGAGCTGGTCGGTTGATAGTTTATCACTCTTCACTTAATCACTTTTTAAGCTTAGTACATCTGGCGCTTAATACGATCTCTGCTTACAGTAGAAATCACAAATATATATATATATATATATATATAAATTGATATGCATTATATACTGTATAACTAGATTTTAATATATACTCGTAAATTCAAATATGAAAATGAATGTCTACTAGTGCACTTTAAGGAAATAAAAAAATAAGGTGTGTTCAACTAAATGCTTCCAAGAACTCCAAGACCAAACAGGAAACGGTGAATTAAATTAGTTTTGTGCTAGACAATACAAAATTGAATTGGTCTAAAAGAAAGGCTACTTTTATATCTGTTATGATGCATCTTGATGAAATTATACAAATCTGTATTAATCCAGTCAATCATATTGGATTTATTACAAAATAACCAGTAAAAGATGTACTTTTAAACCAGGACAGCTGCAAAGTATTGCTCAGAATCAGCCAAAAAAATGACACTATTCTTTGGAGGAATTAGAACCAAATTTTCTAGTAATAGATAATTGAAAGTGTAGATCAGATCCTGAAGGGATGTGTCACTACATATTAATCAGTAAATGTTCAGAATGTTCAATCTGAGGCAATGTATCCAGGCATAAATTCTAAGACGCCTTGGGGCTAAGGTGCAGGACAAGTTATTATTATGGGACTTGAAGGTGCAAAAACTTTGCTATCATCAATAAAAGACTAGAATGACTGCTCCTAGTAATATGTCATACAGCAGCGATGTTGCTTCGCTACGGCTACAGTTGACACACAACCTTTCCTAATCAGTCTACATGGATGGTATAGTATGAAAAAGTTGCAACAAACCCATGTCATCCTTTTCATGTGTTGACCATTGCCATGTCAACCCATTGCTTGTGTTGACCTTTTGATCATGTCGACCATATGGTGCTGACCTATTGACTGTTGATCTAGACCGGTGAAGCCAACTCCAGTCCTCGAGAGCTATCAACGGTTCACATTTTCCAGCCCACCCAGCAGGTGCACTCATTACTTACGGGTACATTTTAAAAGATCCATATGTGGATCTAAATACCTCACTTGTGATTCTGTAAGAAGACCTGGAAAATGATAACTGTCGGTAGCTCTTGAGGACTGGAGTTGGCTACCCCTGATCTAGACATTGGGCGGTATTCAATGAGCCTGATTCGCCATGTTTTTATGGCGAATTTGTGCTGTTTGGCGAATTTCTGACTAAAACGGTGAATCACCCTATTCAATGACCACTTGGTGAATACATTTCAAGGTTTTTTTTCACCATGATTCATCGAGTAGCAATCGCTATCTTTTTATGGTGAAGTGGAATGTGAACTTTTAAAATAAAGGGTTTGGTTTTTACATTTGGTGTAAAAAAATCAGGAATTTTATTCTGAGGAGGGGCATGCTACTTTTATTCATGTGCTGTAAGCACATGAATATATATTTAATTTAAAAAAATATATATATATATATATATATATTTTTACACAGCAGCCAGCAGGGGGCGCCGGAGCCGAGCTGCTCATTACATATTCATATATTCACTGCACCTGATCGTTACGATCGGGTATAGTGAATATACGGTCCCCTGCTGGCACCCCCGGGGGGCAGCCTGTGCTGCCTGGCACCCGGGGAGCCCACCTACCCCCCACAAAGTTCTGGGGCAGGCAGAGAGACTTCCATCTCTTTGCCTGCCACCGTCCTCAGGCTCCCTGCGGCAATCGCCGCAGGAGCTCATATTCGCCAGTCAGGGGCAGCGAGCACCTGACACGTTGAATACCGGAGCCCGCCGGCTCCGGAACGTGGCGAATGTGCAGCAAATCCTAAAAAGGATTCGCTGCACCTCGCAGGTATTCTCATTGAATACTGCCCATTGTCTGTCATCCATCTGGATACCAATGGATGTTATCAAAGACTAGAACTAAGGTATTTGGTTTTTATGGCTGGTGTGGCAATCCGGTATACTTACAACTTGCAACTTTTCAAATATGATCTGAGTTATATACGGTAGGTTTCTCCCTGGCTCTTGCCGGTAAGAATGCTCGCTTCCTTGCCTCCATTGGCCTCCAGGCAGGTTGTTTACAAAATCCTGGCAGTCAGGATCAATTCAGTCATGAAACTGATAGGGAAGATTCCTGATGTATTCTGGATAAGTGTGTTCTCCAGGGGAGCTTCAAGAGCGGAGGAGCAGACTCCATCTCTATCCGGCAATGCTGTACACTCTGGCACTAGAGGAACTTAGCGAGTCCACTGCACATGCGCAAAACACCCAGTGATTTCTGCAGCGCTTATGCTCCTGACTCAGGTCATAGGAGGGTAAGTATTTAAAAATGGGTGCAGGGTTGCCCATGATAAATACACCAGTAGCGCACTCCCTATCCTTTCTCCAAATCTTACCCCTAACCCACCCTTCCCACTGCTTAACCTCCCCCTCACTCAGCCTAACCATATCCACTCCCTTCCACAGCCTCAAGCTGGGTACAAACTTGTACCCCATTTGTGACTTGGCTTGCAAGTGCTTGCGAGTGTGAAAGGGGTATAAGTGCACAGAAAGGTCCACTGGAGGTGGGGATCCATTCAGAGCCCTTCTTTCACTATGGAACTCCTTCCAATAGTAAACAGTGGTCCATCTGGAACCAACACCATTGACAGGCTTTTAACTAGTATGAAATAAAGATCAATTATTAGTAATGTATATGAATGACACTTTGTATCATTACTATAACAACAGGGTGCTTCAGTAAAATGATTAAGAGAATATTGGTTTCATAGAGAATCAAAAATAGAACGAATGCTATAAAATATACTTAAGAAAAAGATAAATAAGCTGATAGATTTGTTTTTAAGAAATGTGTACAATGCTATTGTACAGCATAGGCTTAGAAAATTGCATACGACTTACTTATGTCTTCTATGTAAAGATGTTTTCACTCAGGGGACAAGCACCCTGTTGATTAGGAAAAATGATCTTTCTAGAATACAAAACTAACAATAACCTTTGCTGGATTAAGTTAGAAATCAATTATTTAAGAGTGCTCGTTCAGGCTGTTCAAGTGGATTCCCTTATCTGAATCATTGAAAGATTTAACTTTTTTTTAAAGTAAGGCGCTAGAAGCAGAACATATATAAGGCCTGCATTTTCATCATATATCATTTCCTAATAGATGCTTAGATCTGCTTGAGGCCTGCCCAAAGAATGGTAAGAATGATTTTCTTGGGCTATCCTCTTATAATATCTCTATCTATTCTATCCCAAGGCTTCCTGGTTTCAGTTTCAAAGTCCATCAGAAAATCAGAGACTAACGATGCTTTATTAGATACAATTGCTCTAAGAAAAGCATTGTGGAACAGTGATATGATCGAGAAGTCTGAAGCTAACCCGCAGAATCATTACTCAATGGACGACAGCACAAATTTTAATGAAGATGAGGAAAGCATGAAGGTAAAATACTATGCATTTCATGCACTATAATAAGAAAACAACATTTCACAGAATTAAATATATTACAGTCTGAATACTTTGGGATAAATTTACTAAAGCTTCTAAAAACGAAAACAGGTATGTTGCCCATAGCAACAAACCAAAATCTGTCTATCATTTCTCTAACGCATCCCAGAAAATGATAGATAGAATATGATTGGTTGTTATGTGCAACATCAACTTTTTTCATTTTTAAAAGCTTTAGCAAAACTACCATTTTGAATTTTATATGAAAAATTGTAATGCATTAACATAGGTTAAAAATAATTGATAAATGTGAAATGTTCACACTCACTCTCCTGTAGACAGAATAGTGGAAGAACCGGCACTCTGGGTATAAGGTTCCAACTTAATTTTATTAAGGCATGAGAGAAATGTACACACACGGCCCAACAGCCATTGCAACTGCACACAGCAGTCTTCCTCAGGGGGCCCTGAGGAAGACTGCTGTGTGCAGTTGCAACGGCTGTTGGGCCGTGTGTGTGTGTACATTTCTCTCATGCCTTAATAAAATTAAGTTGGAACTTTATACCCGGAGTGCCGGTTCTTCCACTCTTCTGTCTACAGGAGGGTGAGGGTGAACATTTATCTATTATGAACTATGCACCACAAATACAAGCATTTACTACAGGAGGAAACGGTGTGTGGTCTTCAATGACCTCTTATAAATGTAAAATGCTAATTAATTTTCTCTTCGTCCCTCAAAAACTCAGCTTTTATTTATTGCAAAACTATTATCTTTCAGACAACAGGGCCTCAAAACAATTACTTCAGCCGCGATGTTCTTCCTTTAAGTGCTGCCTTGAAACAGATTCCGTTTCAACCACTGAAAAGCTCAGTCCGAAATTTGGAAACTGGAGATGAGAATGTAGAATTAACACATGAAAGAAGAGACATTGGCGAAGATGAAAATGCTGCAAAGTTTCCCATAGGGAGAAGAGATTTTGATAGTAAGTATTAATTACAATTAATGGATAATTTGATTATCAAATTCCGGCAATAGAAAAGTTGCAGACACTGATTCCGTAATTTATTTATTTTTGAAATCTAGGCATATTTTACTGTATACCAATGGCTGTTAGACAATGGCTAGGTTCACATCATATGGTCAACATGTCATAAAGGACAAGACAATCAGCTCCTAACAGTCATTTCTCAAACACAGGGGTAGATTTATTAAGCTCAGTGAAGTAATGAAGTGTCTGGTCGGCCAATCAGCTCCTACCTTTCATTTTTCAAACCAAGCCTATATCTTCACAGTTAGGAGCTGATTGGCCGGTGATAAAATACCAGCCACATTATCACTTCACGGAGCTTAATAAATCTGGCCATCAGACAATAATTTAAATATTAGAGGAAAAAAAACCTTCGAAAAACGCATGGATCCAGGCTTTTTGCAGTTACCAGTATTTGTAATAAAAAATGTTATGTTTTTAAAAAGGTTTTTGATTATACATATATATATATATATATATATATATATATATATATATATATATATATATATATATATATATATATATATAATTCAGTACGCATTATTCAAACATGCATTGGATAAAGTTAGGAACGGATTGGCTGGACCTACTATCACTCCACTCCACTTTATACATTTGGCCCAGTATATGTGTTTGTATATACAGTATACCTCAATATAAGAGCTATTTTTTTTATCTTCCAGAATGTCTGAAAAAGTAATATCAGTATACAAAATATTTATCTATGTGACCTTAGGTTACATTGCACAGTTTATTGTGTTTCTGCTCATTTATGTCATTTGGTATGTACGAAAACACAGAGTACACTAAAGTTAATGAGATGAAGAAGTATTTAGGAAAGCATTCGGCTTTAACAATGCAAAAACTTTATCCAATGTATGTTTGAATAATGCGTATTGAAATATATATATATATATAAATTAAAAAAACATAACATTTTTCATTACAAATACTGATAACTGCAAAAAGCCTGGATCCATGCGTTTTTCAAAGGTTTTTTTTTTCTCTAATATTTAAAAGTACATCATTTTTGATCTTACACAAAATAAAAGGATGTACATTTGAGACTGGGGTTAATTTAATTAAGGTGCCCATACACGTTGCGATAAGCAGCGTGCGATGCGCGCTCCTGCAGGCATCGCACTGTACAAAATGTATGTGCTGCACATACTTTTGTACTGCCCGCGGATCACATCGCACGCAAAACACATGCGTGCGATACGCCCAATAACCTGTTGCATTCCACACTGCTTATCGCAAAGTGTATGGGCACCTTTAGAGTCAAGTTCTATAAAGTAAACAAACATTTCTGAGCAGGTAATGCCTGACTTTTACAAGGGCAATGCTTTTACTAGTTTATTTTAGCTTAAAACCAACTTTGATTATAATCTCTTGTATATGAACAATATACTGTGGTTGAGTCTTATATTGTGGATATGCAAAGTAGTATATATGAAAAGGATAACAAAAATATGGTACTGGATGGGAGAAATGGACAATCAGAAATGTGCTCACAAACCCAGGAAATGGGCAAAAAAACATTCAGTCAAATTGTTTAAATCAAACAGGTGCAACTACAGTACCGTGTCTAGGGTTGCCAATCCCGGGGCATTTTTTCAATCCCGGGAATCGGGATTGAAAAATGCTCAATCCCGGGATTGGCATGCCTAAAAAAAAAAAATGCCCCTGTGCTCCCCACACTATCTGACTCTTGGGGAGGGGGGCAGGTGGCAGCGGTGCGTGATGCGGGTGGCCTGGCGGCAAGCAGGTGCCGGGGCCACACACTTACTTTTGGGGAGTGCCAAGTGGGGGAAGCAGGCGGCTTCGGTGAAGAGGCAGGCAACTGGGGGAGGCCCGGCGGCTAGCAGATCCGACGGTGGGGATGTAGTGCTACTGCCTGCGCAGCGTGACCTGTGACCTAATCACGCTGCGCAGGCCGCACGCCGGGATGGGGACAGCCGAGTGCTCAGACGCTGCCCGGCATTAGACTGCGCATGCGCAGTCTAATCCCGAAATCCCGGGATTGAAATCCCGGTCATTTTGGGGCCAAATCCCGGGATCCCGCCGATCCCGATCCTGGGATTGGCCACCCTAACCGTGTCTGAGCGACAGGTTTTGTCCTTTTCCAGATTTTGGGAGCAAATTTCTGAATTAAATATTACATTTGCTCCCATCCAGTACCATATTTTTATTCCATCCAAGCAACAAGTTGGATGGTTGGAGGAAAGTTGGTCTGACGTGTGGCCATCATTACAATGAAAAGAGGTGAAGTCAGTATCTATTATTTTTCTAGAATGCAATAGATAAAATGATAGACAAAATCACCTCTTCATTTTTAGAAGCTTAAGTAAATTCATCCCCAGGTCTGTTAAATATACCAAGATATCAGATAAGTAAAGTATTTGTATCATCAGTACCTTGATGAAATAAGACTTATTCGAAAACAAAAAAGTTTTTTAATGTTTGTGCAGCTACTATACCACATATGTATGTAGCAGTCACTATATTCCCTTTGTCAGTGCCACAATTACATTTTATTAGATGTATCAAGCACAGATCAGGGGTATATGTGCTATCCCCGTACATTAAATAAGGGGATAGCACTTCCCCTGATGTATTACTCCCGCAACGTGGGTACCTTGGCAGCGTGGGGCACGTGTCACATCAGCGCAGGTATTATTGAAATAGTACCTCCAATGTCTGAACGACTGATGTTCATGCCCATATCACCATCTTGATGTGTCGCTGCGGGTCTCCAGCTATCTAATACTCCGTGTCACTTGATGGTCTTCAGCATCTTTATATAAAACAGCTTATGCACTGGGTATAGTGCGCATGTGATAGTTTGCCATGAGGTACGTCTCTTCTGGCTCACATCTTCTCCCTTGTCACTGCTTAATAAATCTTACTATAATAAACAAAAGTTATCCCATCCTTTTGAGAATAAAGGTTTATAGGCATCTATAGATAACACAGAACAATTAGCTTTTTTCAGTTTAAGGTTCCATCCCACATTTAAAAAAAAGTATTGCTTTAATCATTTTCCACCGGTATCAGTGATCCTTATTGCATGTTCATTATATTGCCACTAGGTCCTGTGAGGATAACAGGTGCAGGAAAAGTAAAACCACTGTGCACATAGCTACAGGTTTCTCTTGTATTTTAAGAAGGTTACAAAATGCATTTGCATTAATAAAACCGGGCATCTTGGGAGAGATGTACTATAGCACATCGCACTTAGGGTTACTTTTAATAAAGCTTTGAAAATTGGAACGAGGTCATGTTGCCCATAGCAACTAGTCAGATGGTTTAATTTTTAGGATGCAATAGAGAAATTATAGAACCTGATAGGTTGCTATGGGTAAAATTAGCACTTTTTATTTTAAAATGCTTTAGAGCACAGGTTCTCAAAGACGGTCCTCGGGACCCCAAACAGTGCATGTTTTCCATGTCCCCTCACAGAATCATGTGAAATAATAAAAAAAAAAAAAAAATAATTATATATATATATATATTTTTATTGACATGTTATTGACTGCACTCTATTGTGGTATCCATATTAGAGTCTTTTCTTCCCTTATAAATGTATTGTGTCTGACTCTAGGTAGTGCAACCAACCTGTAAAGAGGCCCATACACTAGTACAATATGGTCCTTTTTTCACACAATTTCGAACCATGGGGCTGATCAATTATGTGAGAAGTGCCATATGTTATGTCATTTACCTCACATTCTGATCCTAAGTCCTGTGTTTATCAGATCGAATATACAGATAGTTATGGCTGCCACAAGATTTGTCATATGCATAAGGACTGCATACCACGTACGGTATGCAATCCTAGCCGCCGAGCACTTACTGAGGTATTATATGTGATACATTGACATAGTGTATAGGGGCATGAACAGATTCAGTTTGCAACCATCAAGGAATTAAATATAATCTAGTTGTTTTTTTTTTTTAACAATAATTCACCTCCCATTCCTGCTCTATTATCTTTACAATTGAGTGGCCTTGTGGAAAGTCTTATGTGGAATCAAAAATTCCCCCTCTTCCGCACATTTGTAAAGGATTTAAAAGTTGTTCTAGTAAATGTCACCTTATTTTAGCCAACACTCCCTTTTGCAATGCAAATACCTTTATTCAGGTGAAAAAGTGACCCTTACCCAAGACCAATGTTTCAAACATGACTAATTGTTATTTCTAGTGCTTAGATGCATGCTTGGAAGAGTTTATCGACCATGCTGGCAGATATGATGTGCGAACCAAGACTGAATAAACATCCGAAGGACGTGTATCTGCAACCCCCCCCACTGGAATGGACAGAGGACGAGCACATGCGGCATAAATTTATTAAATAAAAACAAAATAAATAAATACTGATATGAGCAACGTAAACCGGTTTCTTAATGTCTTATGAATAATGTAAAAAATATTACAGAATTAAAATTAAGGGGGGGGAGCGGAATGGAGAGGGAGGGGAATTGGTTCACATATCACCAAATAAACTTGACACCCTATTTCCAACTGTACAAATTAGAGTTTAAACACGGAAGAAGCTGGTTAACTTGGCTTGTCCTGCAATCAACTTGTTCTTGGGTGCGGATTTTCCTTTAGCTTTTGTGGCTGTATTTTCCTTTGTTGTTGCTGACCCATTTGTAGCTCTCTTCTGAGGGGGCTCGTTATCAAGGTTGTCCTGAGATTCTCCTTTGTCAACCTGCTTTCTTTTTGTACTCTTTCGTACAGAGTCTTTGTTGGACTTTCCTTTCAAGTCTCTATTATCTGTGTTTCCTGACCTTACCTGAAATGCTAGTTTTTCTTTGGACACACAACCTATGAGGCAAAATAAAA
This sequence comes from Crinia signifera, assembly GCF_055691185.1. Taxonomy (NCBI): domain Eukaryota; kingdom Metazoa; phylum Chordata; class Amphibia; order Anura; family Myobatrachidae; genus Crinia; species Crinia signifera. Next base: position 111,936,360 of record NC_139220.1, on the reverse strand, counting down.
CCTTTATAAGTATACATAAGCACACTCACTAAGCTTAAGGTAAATATAGGACATGTTGATGCTTCTTTTCGCTTCCAGATTTACCAAATTAACCAGCATTTTCGTACATCATACACAAAATGAAAGAATAAGGATCTCCGTATGTGAAGCTCTCAGTAGACGTTATTGTAAAGCTTATACTTGTGTTTACTGTCTTTTCTACTGCCCAAACAAGATGTGAAGTAAAACATTATATTAGATTCAGATTATACACAGGGATTGTGGCCTTTGAAAAAAATAAAAAAAAATAAAAAATAAGTCTAATTAGCATAAAGCTACATTATGGAGACATGAAGCGTTTCTTCTAGGTGGGGGGGGGGGGGGGGCGGAGCATGGCTTAAGCAAGTGGGCTTTGTCCATTTAACACAATCATAATAAGGTTAAAAAAAATGAAAAAAGAAAGTTACCAATGGGTTGCTCATCGAAGCAGAGCACTGGGACAATCTTTGGTGCTGGATGAATGCAGGTTGGAGCTTGACTCATACTCGGAAAAGCAGAGGACTTGATTGTAGCTGTGGAGCCCTCTTTATAAGTGCATGAGAACTGAGATTTAATCAAGTTCTGCTTTAGCTGTAGGTGGTGAGAAGATGCGTGTATCTACATTAGTAATGTGACAATAGGTTACCAAGTTCTCCTGTAAAGCGCACATTATAGCCCTCATTCTGATTAGCAAACTCACCCATACAATGGTGAAGCTCTGCGCATGCGCATATTCGCTTATACGCATTTGCAGGGCTGCAATACGGATACCTTCAGAGACTTGCATAGTCACCGAGGCACTCACAAAGTGAGGGGGGGGGGGGTGATTGTGAAGAAGGCGGGCATTGGCATATGTGAACACCTGGTGTCCCCATAGGAATGCAGGCGGGTACCTGGATCCCAGGGGCGGGTGCGGCTGACGTTACCGGACTCACAAAGCAGCGAACCCACGCTGCTTTGCAAGCCAACCGGAATCAGGGCCTAAAGCCAAAAACAAAAAGTACTTTGCAATTAATGAGGGGTCCCACAACCCCCCTTTTGCTACATGCACTGTGTAAGCATCTGTATATTATAGAAGTTACACACAAACCCACATTCCAACATGGAACACAAAAACCCAGGTAGACCCTTCCACACCAAGACAGGACCTTGGTTGACCAATAACCACGGTCGGTGAAAAGAGTAGGAGGCTGCAGTCTTTTAAATCACCCAATAGATAGGCTTGCATCTGCTAGGCCCAGGGCATAAAGTGGTCATGCAGAGGTGGGGGAACTCATTTCTCTCTGATACCTAAAAACACCCCCTCCCCTCCCCCCATTAGGCAGAGACAGGGCCTGTGGTAGGGTTTTGGCATCCCCCTGCAAACTAGAATGCTTTTCTGTGAGGATTACTGTGCAAGGCCAATGTGGAGGTGTAAATGTTCCACCTCACCATTAGAGGTGGTATAACACAGTTCCACCCCGTTCCCCCGTAACCCCTGGCTAGGCCTCAGATACAAATATGAAAGGTGGTATTGACGCCAGTCATTGCTAGGAGATTGACCACAATGCAACATGGATGAAATTAAAGTGGTGTTCTTAAAAAGTTTCCTCATAATACCAATACTAGAAGGCATCCAAAACAAACTTATACTTGGGCCCACACTCAAACACTGTTCCCATCATACGAATTAGTTATTACATTTGATTTTTAAATAAACAGAGGACATTTTGAAAGATGCATGGAAGGTGGTGCGCTAACCCTGGTATTAACCCCTTAAACAGTGCAGCTGCCATGGACTAGCCCTGAGGACCGCTGCTCTGAGTACCAAGTCCCAGGAATCGGCATAATGCATTCTGACAATTCCCAGGCGATTACACCTGCACAAATAAAAAAAAAAAAATCTTAAAAAAAAGCCACTAAAGGGCTTAAAGCACCATTGTAGTAGTTAAGTCACTGTTACCGGTCATTGTCTTGGAAATGGAAGAGTTAAAAATGTTATTTTCATGTGTCCTACTGGATTCTATCATGGACTTAACATCCCACTCTACCCAAGAAAATTTGTACTATACTAAAAGGACGACCATCAAGGGTTCCTTTAGTAATGTAAAATAGAGAATTTAAATATTTTTACATTTTTTTTATATAACTAAAGACACATTTCCATAAAGCAAATATAGAGGCAAAGAGGCAGTTATAGAAAAAGCAATGTAAAAAAGTGACTATTCAATGCATATTAGCATGTACCAAATAGGAATGCCTTGCATGGACAAAGAGGGTTATTCAGACTGCATCCCAAAGCTGCTTTTTTGGTACATTGACCAAGCCATGTGCACTGCAGGTGGGGCTGATGTAACTTGTGCAAAGAGTAGATTTGGGTGGGGTGTGTTCAAATTGAAGTCTAAGTGTAACAATAAAGCAGACAGTATTTACCCTGCACAAAAACATAATACCTCACCCAAATCTAACTCTGGCACACGTTACATTTACCCCACCTGCAGTGCAGCATGGTTTTGGCCATTTAGTAAAAAAAAGCAACTTTGCGATCAGGTCTGAATAACCCCCCAAATCAGTTATTGCATGCTGTTTAAGTACCTTGGGGTCATTTTTGTTTATACATTTTTGGAGACGTTGCCCAAGAGGTTTGGGAGAGGATCCATTATATTGTTCAGGAGTCCTGCATTGAAAAAGAAAATAATATTTTAGATGTATTCTATGTGTATATAAGTTTGCTAAGGAAAGAAAACAAAATATTCCAACCTAATCCACACAGACATCCAGATTTTAAAAAAATAATTACAAGATGGTTTGTTCCAACAGTTACAAAATATTTAAGTTCGCATTTTTTAATTGCAGGGTGTGGCTGCAGCTGAGCAACAATTATCAGTCTGTCTGCATGAAAAATAATGGTACTCTTTACCTAGAAGGGTGCCCATCGCAGCCATCGCATGCACTATAAAAAAAAAAAAAAAAAATCGGGTGCGATGCGACCGGCGCGATTCCCGCGATTTCCCATAGGGAACAATGTTAAATGTCTCAATTGACCCGATTTTTCCATAGGAAACCATGTTAAAAATGGGCCACAGAGGCCAAACAGGCACCCTGAAGTGTGAAATGGCCCCCACAATTGTTAACGCCACCCCACGATCAACGTGAACCCGTAGTGTGGCGAGCACAGCGAGCCCGCGATGGGCGGCGGTACGCGTCCTACGACCTTTTCATACCCCCACTATCCACGTCGGCGTGGAGTTGAGAATAGAAAGTGTGGCGAGCGCAGCGAGCCACCGAGCCCGAAGCGTGGCGAGCCCCGCGGATACCTTCACAGGTATCCGCGTCCCCTCGCGGGCTTCACAGCTGTCCGCGTCCCCTCGCGGGCTTCACAGCTGTCCGCGTCCCCTCGCGGGGCTCGGTGGCTCGCCACACTTTGTATTCTCAAAAGTGGGGGTATGAAAAGGTCGTAGGACGCGTACCGCTGCGCTCGCCACGCTTCGGGTTCACGTTGATCGTGGGGTGGCGTTAACAATTGTGTGGGCCATTTCTCACTTCAGGGTGCCTATTTGGCCTCTGTGGGCCATTTAACATTGTTTCCTATGGAAAAATCGGGTCAATTGAGACATTGAACAGGAAAATCAGGTCAATTGAGACATTTAACATTGTTCCCTATGGGAAATCACGGGCATCGCATCGCACCTGATTTTTTAGTGCATGCGATGCCCGCGATTTTTTACTAACAATGCCCACGATCAAAATAGTGGGCGCCGTTCTAGGTAAAGAGTACCAAAATAATTCTCTAGCATGCCTGATAGATGCCATATCTTATCTGTCTGATGGGAAGTATACCTGAGCATAAATCACCAGATATCTAGCATAATAGTTAAGCCATTGTGTGGGCAGGTCATACACCCTCAGATTTAACACAGGCCAGGTATTTGGTACTTACTGATACAAGTACCCACCCAACTCAAAATAAAAAAAACAGGTCTGGTCTAGCGGGATGTTTAGTAACGGATAGTGTGATCATCTACTGCCATTGCACAAAGAAATCCACATACCACAGATATTAACCTTCAATGTCTCACAAGTTCCGATTGGCTGCTATTATCATAGTGCAAATTGCAATGAAAGAGAACTGTAAAATGTGCAATTTTTGGGGGGCAAAATCGCAGGGTCCTTAGATCAAGTGTGTGGTATGAACTAATTGACCTTGTGGTCAGTCCACACACAATTTACCTAATGATCCTTTGTGATTTAGCTAAATCTCAAAAGTTCCCTTTTCTTTACTATGGGGATGATTTCCCCATAGTAAAGTATAGCGAGCTCTGCTTTGACCAACTGGTCAGCTGAGCTCAGCTAATATAGCATTCCCCTATGGACTGCTGGGCCCTGCAAGTTTTTAACACCGGGATGCCTACATGGAACAAACAGGACACGATCTACACTGAATCCAGACGAGTATTTTATATATTTTTTTCTTACTGGATTTCTACGTGGACATGGGGACAGATCTATGTAAGTAGATGTATGTTTATGTAAGAGCGTGTATGTATGGAAATAAAATTACTTTCATAGGTGTGTTAGCATGGGGCTGGCTATGCTCTGGATGTTGTTTTTTTTTTTTTTTTAGCATTGTGGTAAATATTTGCACCCTATTACATTTCAAATGTGCAACTTGCTGCAATTTTATTAGATGCCAAAAAAATTATTACTTAAAAATCGCACACCAGTGTCTTGTTTGGGAATTGTGGTTTATTTATTAAATCCCAACAAGAATGCATAGAACTGTTGCATTCAACTTCCTTTATAAAAAAATAAATAAAAATAAAAAAAGTCATCCATGGTGGCTGCTAACTTGTCACAAAACCAAAATGCATAAAGTTTACACATACCTAAAAAGCGATAAAAGAGAAATTGCTCCAAAGATGGCATTTTCTTCATCAGCACATAACAGCTCAGCTTTGTTTTTGCTGGGAGGACTAGCGGCTTCTTCATCCAGAAGTATAAGCAATGTTTTTATGGTCTCTCTACCACATAAAGCTGTGCCACGGTTTATTGCATGAATTCTAGGCTGTAATTAGACAGAACATCATCTCACAGATAATAGACAATGGCAATGTGAATCAAGCATATACAGTCTTGTCAGAATATGCATTAGGCTTAGCATCCTATTCAACATATAAGAGATATTTGCTTACCCGAGCAGGACTGATGCCTGTGGTGCTCTGACTAGTATCTTCGCTACATAAATCAATTAGGTTTTTAATCCTTAAATCCAACTCTTGTGCTACCTCCACCACAGCTTCACTAAATGAATCCCCGCTGCCTCTTCCTTTTATCAGATGCATCTTAATTGCAGATAAGATTAGTTTGCCTGTAGCTCTGAAATACAAATATAATGAGGTTGACAAATCTGTTAAATTTATATCTAATTTCATCAAAAGAATTTGAGACCAGGAAGAGAAAACTGGACGATTATATTCTTTATAAAAAAAAAAAAATATATATAATTCTATCTATCTACCTACAAGTACTTCAACTCAAAGTCCCCATTTGGGCATTTTTAACTTAGAGGAGGTGCTTTAAAAGATTATTTATTGTTGGGTATTGCGTTTTTCTATATTATAGCTGTACCTTATTTTGGATCTTTATATTTATGCTGGACTGTGGCCTGTGATGACTGCTATGAGCAAGTTCTAAATATCCTCTCCTGGATTGATATTACAATGCCTTTCATAATAAACCTGGTGATCCAATAACTGTGGAAGACATACACCAGAAGAACGACGACTATCTTTTATCCAGTTCCCATAGAACATCACTTCCATATTCTAAAGCAGGGGTGGCCGAACCGGTCCTCGAGATCTACCAACGGTCCACATTTTCCAGATCACCTAGCTGGTGCACAGCGGTAGTCATTACTAACTCACATTTTTAAACATATTCGTTCCTACTATAGATCCACAGGTGGCCTGAAACACATGAACTGTTGGTAGATCTTGAGGACAGGTTTGGCCATCCCTGTTCTAAAGCAAGTGGGAGGGACAGTTAATTAATTGTTTTGGGTATTGTGAAACACAGGACACACACACACACACACACACACACACACACAATGCATGAAGCTGGGGATGCTGCGCCTCTGGAGTGGAAATGGTCTGTCAATAACCCGGTTTGGATTCCCCGGCAATCCTACCAAGGTAATGATCAGGGTAGTACCCGGTTAGCACCCGGATTCAAGGGTAGTGAAAACGTTCCTAAACCGGGTTATTGACTGGCAATGTTAAAATCTTCACTGATCGGTGCTGCTGGGGCGCTGGCGAGTGATGTCATCACTCAGAGCCCCGCAGACAGCACACATTGTATGGAGGACAGCGTTCTGTGCACATGACCTGCATGTCTGTCCTGCTGACTTTCCCCTGCTGCATCAGAGGCTGCTCCAGCAGCCACCTGCCACTCTGCCTACAGCACCACAGGCAGCTCCAGCGGACACTGCGGTTCATCCCGCAGCACAACCTCAATATGGCTGCCAGCAATTGGTCTGATGCTGAAGTGAAGGAGCTGCTGCTCATTAGGGCAGAGGAGGAACTAAAGCGCCAGGTGACTGGTACCGTAAAAGACGCGGTTGTGTACCGAAAGATTGCCCGGATGCTGGAGTCTAGGGGGATACTCCGCTCTCACCAGCAAGTGCTTAACAAGTTGAAATCACTGAAGAGGCAGTTCACCAAGGTCTCTGACCAGAACAGGAAAAGAAAAATGGCGCTGCACATGTCGGGTGGGTCCATTACGATCTATGCTGCAGTGCATTTGGCAACACAGCTCTGAGTGCTCCTGTGGCACGGTCATCCTCAATGGAAAGCCAGATAGAGAGTAGCCAGGAGCCACCTGACACACAGTCCACCATGGAAATGTCGCCGTGCTGCCCAACTTCTCTGCTCCTGATTTCGGAAGACGGTGACGTCTACTCGATAGGTCTGTCTTGTCCGACACCGCACAGTCCATGGTGGAGAAGGGGTCCGAGACAACCAAGGAGCAGTCGACTCAAAGACATACCAAAACTGCGGTCAACTAGTAAGTAAAAAATAAAAAATGCAAACATTTTTCTCAGCAATCAACAGTAGATGTTGCAGAGTGCTGCAAGTGTGCAGGTGGTATAGGGCGACAAGCACATGTCTGCAAACACCTCTGTTATTTTATGTTTATAGTGTTTTTTTGTTTGCCCCACTTGCAGTTTACAATGTGCCGCCAAAGAAAAAACAAAACCATTCCAAACAAGCAGCAAGAGCTTGCTCATCCATAGTAATAGAACAGCAGCGGGAAATGGACTCCGACATGCAGACCAAAGAGGACGCTCGTGTGGAGAAGTTTTTAGCAAATGAGACCGCTGCAGCACTCTTTCTTGGATCAATTAAAGGACATGCAAGACAGACAATTGGCCTTCTTGGAACGGATATTTAATCGTGGGTATACGCCGCCTCCGCATTATGCACAGTATCCACCACATGCTCCGCAGTCCCCAGCACATCATGAGTATGCATATGGCCAATACAGTAGAGGGCCAATTCACTCTGCCCCTAGCACTTCGTGTGAGCACCAGCCACACCAAGAGCCTCTACAATATAGAGGACCCAGTAGCCACGCCCCTAGCACAGCAACTAGCTACCACTCGGCCACTGGTGCTCGCTACGCCCCCAACACTGCTACCAGTGCCCCACTAAACCCAGAGTATAGTGAGGCAAACACCACTAGCCGTGAAAACACGTCTACTACACTGCTGGCAACCCTAGGTTCCCCTGAATTTACAGCATATCGTAATTTGTCATAAGTAATACTTTTTCTTATTGCATTATTGCAATAAGAATGTTGAATACATCTATTGCATTCAGTCGCCTTGTGGACAGTTTGGTTAAACCCTACACTTTGCACTTTTTTTCAATTTATGGGCACTTGTTTTTTTTAACATATTTACGTGCACTTTTTTCCATTTTTATGTACGGCAAAGGCCCAGGTATACGTCAAAATTTTACCTAAACATGTCTTGTGTGAAGACACTTTTGAAAGTTCCAAAGATTTAAGTTTTGGGAGTAAAAAAAAAAAATTATTTTAAAAGAAATGAGTGTGGTCTCTTCTAATATGGTAATCTTTTTAATGGTGGCCCTTTTGGTGTAATGGTGACCCTGTTTTGTGACCTCCCCTGGTAAAGCCCTTTAAAAAAGGCTTTTTCTTATGTAATCTATAGGAAAAAAACAGGCCTTACCCGGGTTAAGTGTAAAAGGGGCTGATAAGGCAATTTACCGGGTAGCACTGCAGTGGAAATGGTGTCTTCCCCATGTCCAAACCTGGTCTGACCCAGGTTGCTAGTGAAAAAAAGAAGTATACTGCAGGAATTAAAACAGACAAGATCGCTAAATAAAAATACCAAGTATTGTATTTAATAACATTGCCCCTTTAAATTTAGTCTAAATGATGTAACCCTATTAATATACATCACTGATTGCTACATGAGAAAAATATGCACTACTTTAGGCTCCCCAATGCAAGTTAAAATTTATGGGGACATGAAATACATAAACTATAAAAAAAAAAAAAAACACTTAAAAAAACTCATGATGCTTATTTTTACGGTAATTGGATTATTTCTGAACTTTAAAACGAACAATAAATGGGAAAAGGGTTCTTATTATTTACATGTTATTTGGAACATATAAATAACTATGGGGCATATTTTATAAGCAGACTTCATGTCAACTGGGTCAAGTTTTTAATTTCAAGATTATGGGAATCCTGAGAAAAAAAAAACATTCCGCAAAGAAAACCATTTCCTGGATCCATAAATAATATCATACACAAAACCAGTACATGATTTAACAGCTCAAAGTTCATCTTCTCTGAAAACAATTCTCTGCTGGAAAAAGAATAATGTTCTCTAGCTAAAGAACAGGGATATGGGCAATTTCCAAGTACCGTTCAAAATATAAAACAGATTTTTAAATCACAATTCCAAAAATATAAGAGTAATCTAACAGCCCGGACAACATTTCTTTATAATTACAAAACCAGAATGTTTTTTGCATATGACAAGCTCCTGCGACCAGCGATCATAAGGGGGCTAAAACTGGTAGAGCGCACCGGGCGATTTATCGCCGGTGCACACTCCAATCGCTGGCAATATCAGCGACCATATTGCCAGCGATTATAGCATGTGTGTATGAACCTTTAGGATGCAATTGATGCGGAATTAGGCCCTAGGTAGTTCAGATTAGTGTTTTGCGGCAGTCCAGTCCGTGGTGCACTAAAAGGTGATACAATTTTTAGGGCCAGATGCACTAAACTTCAAAAGTGATAAAATGGAAAGTGACCAACCAATCAGCTCCTGCCTAACATTTATCAAACACAAACTGACATGGCAGGTAGGAGCTGATTGGCTGGCTGTTTATCTCTCCATTTTATCACTTTTGAAGCCTAGTGCATCTGGCCCTCAGTGAGATTTGATGATAGGTGCTTGTAAACACATCTGTCCCTCAGAAAGTGTGCAATATTTTATATAAAAAGTTCAACATATCTAAAAAATCAAGAATAGATTGGTAACTGATAATAGGCTTCAGGGAGAGAAATTATTTAAAAAGGGAATTGAAATGTATCAGTTAGGACAGTATGTAAAATATCTGCAACAATGGAAATTTGCAACATTATAGGCTATAAGTCGATTGGTATCCCCTTCCAATGGATAATAGAAAGATCAGCTGTACACTATTGAGAGCTTTAGATGTGCGCATGGGGGGGGCTTAGTCAGCTGATCGCAAACAAGTCGGCAACACAGTATGAAGCCACATGGAACAGAGCAAACTGAATCCTGGGTAAAGTTATTATTGGGGGAGTTAAGCTGGTCAGGCCATATCTCAAAGAGGGTATTCCTCTGTCACACTGGGGAAGTGCCCTCCAAGGCTTTGTAAGGGCAGGACAATTGGTAGGTATGCATGTACATTACTCAGCAATAAAAAAAATGTTAAAAAAAAAATTATATACTAATAAAGAAAACTCAAAAAAATGGTACATTATTATTCTGAAACATTGGCATGGCTTGTTCTTTAACTCATTTTATAAAACGGGGCATATGAGGTTACCTTGTATTATGGGTTTCCCCAAGAATTTCATCAAGTCGGTCCATAAAAGTTACAAAGTGTAGAAGTCCTTTCATATGCTTTCTTAAGGGATCAGATTCTGAGGGAGCATAACCTTTCCCTCCAAGTTCCACTGTTCTTACAAATGACATAGCCACCTGTAATGAAAATTTGCATTTATTTAAATTTATCTACACTTCAGATTGTATTTCAAACAAAACAGACCTACACCAGCCGATAAATAGATTATTCCTGCATACTAGTCTCCAGTCCATCAAAATGACATGGCAAAACCATGTGCACTACACGTGGAGAAAATGTGCCATGTGCAGAGTTAGGCCAAATTTTGTTTCTGTGCAGGGAAAATACTGGCTGCTTAATTTATACACTAGTGCGATTTAGCCACCTTTCATCAGATTACGATGGATCAGGCAGAGAAAATCGGGTAAGAAGTGGCCAAATCACAGGTGTTTGACATCTGATCGGGTCATGTGCGCATTGAATCGGATCCCGGCATTGAACCTGCTGCCTAGGGATAAACCAGAATCAGACCCATCAGCTGCAAATCGCTGGTGCTTTTTAGCAACCTGCAATGTATCACACCCCTATTTCCCTTGACCCACCCCAGCAGCTCCCTGGGAGTCCTTTTACATGCAATCAAAAAAAATGCATGTACAAATAAATGGCATATCAAGTGCCAAATTGTATGGAAGCTCTCCCTGGGGAGTTCGAGAAAATAATGTCCGACTTGCTCTTCAGACTCCTTTATGGGAGGCCTTTAGTAAGGAATTGAGACTTGCAACAACTAAACAGAATTACCTAGCATAGACAAAACAAATAATATTTTAACGTAATGTTTACGAAGAATTGCAAATATAATTATACGAACCAAGAACAGTGACATCTGCTTCTTTCTTGAAGCATGTTTAAGGTCGGTGAAAGCTTCTCTGCCTAGTCCTCGGTCCGGACAATTGAGGACCTGGGCTAGGGCAAGGTCATTTTTAGAATTCACCAATAGATGTAGATACGAACAAAAGATAGTATTAACCACGCTTTTCATCTGCAAAAATACATAGAAGAAATAAATACAATATAAACAAAAAGTTTACTGATTTTGTTCAGAACATACCACCAACCTCTAATCTTAAATTACCTTTAGGAAATCCATATTATTCTTGCATGGTGTTGATATGGCCGAATGTCCAAGTTCTGCATCTTCTGATTGAGAACCGAAAATAAATTCCAGTAAGTGGTCCTGTTGAAGCATACATTTATACTGTTATATAACTTTTTAGTGTAAGCAACTCCAAGACATACATTGAAAATTGCTGGATCTTTACTGCTCTAATTAGAATCCTCCGACGAAGAAACATAATAGTAAGTGGGGTATTCAAATTGTGCCAATATTTCCCAACAGGGAAAATATTGGCACTCACCTATGTAATGTTGTCGTTAACGACAGCATTAAAGGGCATCAGATCCGACTTCCTAAGAAGTCGGATCTGTTGTGTCGGAAAATGTTGCGGATTGTTGAATTCACAGCCGTTTTGACATCCGCAGACATTCCGCTCCTCGACATCAGGAACATTGAATTCCAGCTGTCAAGTTATAGTCGGAAGAAATTAAAATTGCACGGAATTCAGACGGGACGTTCCGACAGTCAGAATCCCAACTTTCACACTGCAGTCCTAGCTCCGAGCACCTTAACCATTTGAGTGCCAACATCTGAAAGATGTTCAAAACATCCGCAAAAAAAAAAATGCCAGCGGCACTCATGTTTTGTTATATGAATTCAAATTTAGAAAATAATAATAAAAAAAAAACCTTGTTTAAAAATAAATATATTACTATATAAAAAAAGGTGAACATTACAGGTCATTATGGTGAATAAAAATGTTTGCTTAGCAATTTTCACACCTATTTTGGTAAATTCACTTGGCAAAGTGGTTCTCGCATTACAGTTTATGAATCTTCATTGACTAGTTGTAAATGGCCAGATTGATACTTACAGAGGAGAGGTTTGTTTCTGTAGAGCAGCCAAGTGTTGATAATTTTTCATATAAATCAATCAGATCCAATGAACTGCTGTTTTTCATAAGGAGGTCATAGTTTTTTCTGACCTCATAATAGCTTTCAGGAGCAGGCACGCCACTAGCGATTAGTCCAAGTTTATCTTTTACCAAGTGTTTCCATAATAGCAGCACGTCACTAAGGGAGGCTGTATATTCTTTACCAGTCTAAAAGAGAAGAAAAATAATAATAATAATAATAATCAAAATCAATAACAAAAAATAAACCAACACACCGTGTGGGACTACCTTTAGGGCCTAATTCAGACCTGATCCCAGGGCACATTTTGTTTATAAATGGACAAGACCATGTGCACCGCAGATTGGGCTTAAGTAACATGTGCAGAGAGAGTTTGATTTGGGTGGGGTGTTGTAACTGAAATCTAAATTGCAGTGCAAAAATAAAGCAACCAGTATTTACACCGCACAGAAAAAAAAATACCTCGCACAAAGCGAACTCTGTCTGCACATGTTACATTTGCCCCACCTGCAGTGCTCATGGTGTTTTGCAAGGGTAGCAAACTCCAGTCCTCAAGAGCTACCGACAGCTACCGTTTTGCAGGTCTCTTCGCAGAATCACAAGTGAAGTAATCAGCTCCACCTGTGGATCATTTAAAATGTATCAGTGAGTAATGAGTACAGCTGTGTACCTGCTGATTAATCTGAAAAAAATGTGAAGTTGGTATCTTTGGTAGACTGGAGTTGGCTACCCCTGGTTTTGTCCATTTGTAAACAAAATGTGCCCTGCAGTAAGGTCTGATTTATGCCCTTAATGCAGAACCACCCACAAACAAACAATTAAAGACTGCAGTAACGGCCTGACAAAGCATAGCAAACAGAGGAAATCCACCATTTGGTGGGATTCATGGGTTCTAGACATCAGGCAGCCATTGCCTGCAAAGAATTCTATACAGAGTGAATTTGTCCAAATACAATTAAACCCCAGAAAATAGGGGACTGTATGAAAAATTTTGCAATTCATAAGCATTTTATGCATCATATTTTAGTCAACCCCTTGAATTAAAGCTGAAAGTCTACTCTTCCATTGCAACTCCATTGTTTAATTTCAAATCTACTGTGGTGTACAGAATTGTGAAAATTGTGTAAGTGTCCAAATGTATATGGTCACGATAAAAAAGCCCCTATTGGCATGCCAGGTCACATGAGCATCTTCTGTCGGGATTCTATTTTGGCAAAAACTAAATGCAACTATGATGAACAAAATGAGATTGTGCAGTTTATTTTTATTAATAATTTTATATTGGATAGAATAGATGGTGAAGATTTCAGGTTTTTGTTTTATCTGCATTGCTACAGACCAAAGTTTGTTTTGCCAATTAAGATAAGAGCAGTCCAAAAAAAAAAAAGTCTGTCACGACAAGTCTAATAGCACATTAAAACTTTTAACTTTCACCCTTATTTGCTAATCAAGTATTGGTATGTAGTAACCCAGGTAAGAGTTACTAAAATCAACACCAAAAGTTGTACATAGGCACATAAAGGGTTATGGTTGTTGAGTAACCCTTTGGGGGGTATTCAATCCCCTGCCGCTATGTCCGATGGGGGAAATAGCAGCGGGTGCCTATTCAGTGCTGTCTTTACCGACACCATTGGACAGGCATCTTGGCAGAACGGACCCAACGTCCAAAGCAGACGAGCCCATTCTGCCGAGAACAGCCTTGGATTGTCGAGCTCATGGCCGTATGGCGATGGTCCACAGCCATTTCTCGCAGACACGCCCCCTTTTCAGTGCTCGACAGGCTGGGCTTTGCATCTTAGTCGAGCGGGCCAGGGTCACGACTGTGGGGACGTCCCGACAGTTGTGACCCGGCATTTAATAACCCCCTTTGAGTGCCAATGTTGATGTAGAGGATGTGCAAAATATTTGCTAGTAGTGCCAAGGACGAAATTGAGGAATATGAATCGATTTAGTTATTGCTGGCAAATAATATGAAGTTAATTAATTGAACTTTAGCTAAATATTGTGCCTGCTGTAAGAGACACTGGCATTTTTAGCAGATATTTTTAACATCTCACAGCAATGTTGGCACTCAAAGGATTAAAAAAAATAAAAATAATTCCTCCTTTCATAATAATTTAGCAAAACAATTCTTACTTTATAGCAGTGGTTCCCAACCCTGGTCCTCAAGTACCCCCAACAGTGCATGTTTTGCAGGTCTCCACACAGAATCACAGGTGAGATAATTAGCTCCACCTGTGGATCTTTTCAAATGTGCCTGAATAATGAGTTCACCTGCCGGGTGACCTGAAAAATGTGCACTGTTGGGGGTACTTCAGGACCAGGGTTGGGAACCACTGCTTTATAGCTTGTGTTTCCCCTTCTGCAACAAAAAAGCTGTCCAGAACAAAAAGGTATGTTGCAGCTTGAAAACAGTTGTTAAAAAAAAAAAAAAAAATTTTTTTTTTTTTTGCTACTGGACCACAAAAATAGGCAAAAATACACTGAGCAACTTTAGGAAATGTTATCACAAGAACTAAAGGAGTATGGAGTCTGAAATTTTGGTACTCTTTACATAGAACGGCGCCCACGATTTTGATCGTGGGCATCGTTAGTAAAAAATCGCGGGCATCTCCGGCATTGAATGCACTAAAAAAAAAAAAAAAAAAAAAAAATCGGGTGCCATGCGACCGACGCGATGCCCGCGATTTCCCATAGGGAACAATGTTAAATGTCTCAATTGACCCAATTTTCCTGTTCAATGCCTCAATTGACCCAATTTTTCCATAGGAAACAATGTTAAATGGCCCACAGAGGCCAAATAGGCACCCTGAAGTGTGAAATGGCCCCCACAATTGTTAACGCCACCTCATGATCTACGTGAACCCGAAGCGTGGCGAGCGCAGCGAGCCCGCGAGGGGCGTCGGTACGCGCCCTACGACCTTTTCATACCCCCACTATCCACGTCGGCATGAAGTTGAGAATAGAAAGTGTGGCGAGCGCAGCGAGCCCGAAGCGTGGCGAGCACAGCGAGCCCCGCGAGGGGACGCGGACAGCTGTGAAGCCCGCGAGGGGACGCGTATACCTGTGAAGGTATCCGCGTGCGCTCGCCACGCTTTGGGCTCGGTGGCTCGCTGCGCTCGCCACACTTTCTATTCTCAACTCCACGCCGACGTGGATAGTGGGGGTATGAAAAGGTCATAGGACGCGTACCGCTGCGCTCGACACGCTTCGTGTTGACGTTGATCGTGGGGTGGCGTTAACAATTGGGGTGGCCATTTCACACTTCAGGGTGCCTATTTGGCCTCTGTGGCCCATTTAACATTGTTTCCTATGGAAAAATCAGGTCAATTGAGGCATTGAACAGGAAAATCGGGTCAATTGAGACATTTAACATTGTTCCCTATGGGAAATCGCGGGCATCGCGTCGGTCGCATCGCACCCGATTTTTTTGTGCATTCAATGCCCGAGATGGCCACGATGGGCGCCCTTCTAGGTAAAGAGTACCAAAATTTTTTAGTAGTGTGAGGATATTCACTTACACGGTCAGATGTGCCTTCAGATACTATCCACGATCCGATCAGATCGGATCGTGGATAGTATCTGAAGGCACATCTGATTTGCATACAAGTCTGACTATATAGTGCAGATCTGCACTATATACACTGTAGTCAAGGCAGACAAGACTTTCTGCCTTGCGATACATGAACGCGCATCCGAATCGGAATCTGAAGGGTTAAAACCCATGCGATCTGCATCCGATTCCGACTATATCATCAACATCGGAAGGCAAAAAGTACCGTGTGTACACACCATAAGTGCAGTGTTCCCATTCTTGCTCCGTAATTACCCCCAACATGTAACGTTTTACAGGTCACCCGGCAGGTGCACACCTGTATTTATTATTCAGTGACAGTTTAGAAGATCCACAGGTGGAGCTAATTATTTCACCTGCGATTCTGTGTGGAGACCTGGTACTTGGGGGAAGCTGGGAACCACTTACAGTAACTATAAAGAGGTCATAGGAAAAGTGTTTTCCTTTAGAGATATAAGAAGCTCAATTCAAAATTAAATGTAAACAGATTGTTTGGTTACTTCAGCTTTATGCTGTGAAAATAAAAATAATTAAGACTTTGAGCTTTGCTTTTTGAAATTAGCACCAGACGCTGTACAGACAATTTACACATCGTTAACGACATTGAGGGGGAAATTTACTAAGATGTGTATTCTACTTCACATGTGATGTTGCTATGGGCAACCAATCAGATCCTGTCTACTATCTTCTAGAGCAGGGGTAGCCAACTCCTGTCCTGTAAATTGTGGTACAGGTTGAGTATTCCTCATCTGAAATGTTCAGGACGAGGAACATTTCGGATGGGGGATTATTCCAGATTTAGTTTTTTTTTTTTTATTCATACTCACCTAGTCTCCATGTGCCCATCTTTCATGGCATCCTCTGAAAGCAGATGCCTGGGGACCAGATGGCCAGGTGTGTTTGAAAAAAAAAAAAAAAAGAAGACGACGACTGTCTTTGTATGTGCTTTTAAGCACATGCAATTGGCCGCTCCTCAGGTCTGCCACCTTCCCCCGCCTCGGAGGAGACGGATGCTAGAGATCATATTTGACCTAGTGTCAGTCTCCTCCGAGGTTCTTAACCCCTGGGTGACCATTAACCCCTTGGTTGTATGCAGAAGCTGGATTGTTCGACTGATTGTGTGCACAAAAACCACCACTTCTGTCGGGGAGTTAAATGGGAAATCTGGACACAATCATGATTGTGAGCAGGTCTTTCTGATGTATGGCCAGCTTCAGTGTGTAGTGTTCCAGCTGTGACGTCGGCGGGCCCGGTCCCCCGCCCGCCGCCATGCCCGCTCTAAATGCTAGAGTGAACACTAAGTGTGTGCCTGGCTTAAAGGCCCCCATACAGGTTGCGATTAAAAGCCTGCAATGCGACACGCGCTCCCGCCGGCATCGCACAGTACAAAAAGTATGTGCTCCATATACTTTTTGTACTGCCGTTGATCACATCACACGCAAAACGCATGCGACGTTATCGCAACATGTATGGGCACCTTTAGGGTAATAAGTTTATACATTCAGTGTAGTTTGGCAACCCATGCACATAACACAAACTGCTGAAAAGTGGGCAGGAAAGATATGTGATCAGCTTGTGCAAAAGGCAGTAAAAAAATAGTTTTCTACTGAATATTGTACAGAAAATCCCAGTTCTATTACCTTTTTATTGGTTTCAGCCAAAGCCAACTGTAAGGTGAGTAGCATATTGTCAGCACTGCATACAGTGGTTCTCTCACACTGGCACACAAGGGCCCACTTCTGTCTGAAGCATTTGATCAAACTTGACACCTGGGGAGAAGCCATCTGACCCTGCAGGGACACACAAGTCATAGGTTACACATTGCTCCCATCATAGAAACACTTTCCAAATCATACCACAATCTACACTGCACATGTAACAGCTGTGAACAAGGAGACAGTAACACTTATATATAATGTGCCCCAAGCGGGTGTGGTATAGGGTTCAGACAGTCGGGATCCCAACAGTCATTAGCCCGACTGGCCGGACTCAGATAGCATGGCGAGCACAACAAAGCCCCTTGCGGGCTTGCTGCGCACGCCATCTATTCTGTTCTCCCTCTATGGGGGTCATGGACCCCCAACGAGGGAGAATAGCCGGTGGCTGTCGGGAACCCGTCTGTCGGTGTTTTAACAGTCGGGATCCTGACGTTGGGTAAATGACTGTTGGGACCCTGTCCGGCACCCCCCCCCCCAACCACGCACGAATACACACTCATCCAGTGATGGCTACATTGACACTACAGCTGTTGAACTACACATCCCAGCATGCCCTGCTACAGTTTTGCTATTTGCCCATGCCAAAATGGATGCAAGGCATGCTGGGATGTGTAGTTCAACAGCTGGAGTGTCAAGGTTAGCCATCACTGCATACATCCCAATATGACACATTTCAGGATGGGCAAAATACTCTGCTCCTTGACTTCTCTTTTTGGGGTAAACCCTATTGTGGGTGATGTACTCACAGGTGCGTTAAGGAAGTTGTGTTGGCAGAAAAATTAACCATATTTAAGAATTTGGACAAATGATTGATAACATTCAGGGCTATAATTATCACGTTATGGTCTGGTGAGGAGAGCAGCAGGCTAAAGAATGACAACGTATCACACTTGTTAAGCGGAAGAATAAATCAAAAGTATATAATCATGGGGGGGGGAAAATCACATCTTGAACTTACCCAATGACTTTAGTTAAAAACAGGTCGAACACAATGGACAGACGTCTTTATTCAACCTTATCTACTATGTTAATTTACACCTGCACACAAAATTGTTCATTTTCCCATAGGGCTCCAGAACACATTTGTGTCAAGTAGAGCTAATTTCAGCCCCCAAAAGTTGCAAATATAAGACAATGCGCAATGACACAATTGCTTGAATAGGATTACCAACACCTGAGTGGAAATACTTTAGTTACTTGTTGAAGAAAGGAGTTTCACCACAGGTGACAGTAAATCATACATTAAGAAAGAACTCCAGGAGCAGACCATTTTGCCCCTCCATGAAAGGGTCATGTATATATTTCAAATTGAGGATGGCAAATCTAGGTCAAAGGTTGAACTCGATAGCCATATGCCCCTTTCAGCCGCTCTTATAAGACGGTATTTTGTAGATTTTTTAAGTTTTGAAACGGTAATATGTGCGGTCTGAAAGGTGCAGAGTGAATTTACGGTTTCCAAAAATCCGGTATTTGGAAATGGTTAAAAAGCAGGGTCCTACCGGTGTCAGACCAGTTTTTTTTGCAGTCTGAAACGGTACCCAGGGAGCAGTGAGCACTATTGGTCCCGCTCCGTGCATATCTACAGAGGGTGACTACCCCCCCACCCCACCTGGGCAGCAGGGTCAGGTCAGTATTGCTGGCGGGCAGGGGATCCCTGCAGCATATGCGAGATCAGCGGCAGGGTCCCTGCGGCAGATGGGAACTACAAGTTCCCGTCAATCATAGGGACCCCGCTGCTGACTTCACATACGCCGCAGGGACCCCCTGCTCGCCAGCGCTACCGACCTGACCCTGCTTCCCTTAATCCGGCCCTGCACGGAGTGTAAGCTCACCCCGGTGTGTAATGAAGGTACAAAAACTGTAAAATTAGGGACAAAAATGGCATTGAAATCATAAAATACTGTCTCACATATGCAGTGTGAAAGGTTTTAAGCTGTCCGACCAATTGTTTTTTTTTATGCGTCTTTTTTTGGAACCTCAATTATGTTACTATAGTCGACATGAGTTTTCACTATTTTTTTATTTTTATTGAGAGTCAACCTTGTATGTCGACCACTTCACAGCATCAACAGTTAGTGGTCGACCTAGACATGGTCTACCATTTATATCGTAACCAACCCAACAGTAGGGCTGCACTACAGCAGGGGTAAGTAACCCTGCCGCAGCAGCTCAGCACTCTAAATGCTACTATAAATGATATTACACCTGCCTTAGTGCCGGAGTCTGGAGATCAGCAGCGGGAGAAAGACTCAGCCAACGGGTACTCTGTCTGTGCTCAGTGCCGCTGCCAATTATTCCAATCCACACCAACGGCCGCCAGCTACAGATACACACATACACAGTCACACTACACACGCGAATGAATGTAGTAAGGTTTAAATGCTGGACGCGTCATAGCCTCAGTAACCAATCATAGGCCGCGACCCAAAACCCCGGATGTAGAAGCACCAGCTTCACAACAGCTACGAATCTTGCTGGCGGGAGCAGCAGCAGCAGCAGCGAGGTGTGTACAGCACAGGGTGTGTGTGTTACCGGGGGTGCGGGCTCGGTGACACCGGGTGTGTATCTCCGGCACATGCGGGTGACACAATCATTTATTATTTCTTCGGTGTCCGGAAAATTATGGTCTAACGCTGGGGATAAACACCAGTTCTTATGGCCGTCACCTGCCGGCAGCTCCTCCTGTGCTCGCATTTACCTGGCGTTTGTTAATATGTTACTGCCCAGGCTGCAGCATGACGGGATGCCCGCTATTGGTACCCGCAGCAAGTGATGCGAGGCTAGCCCTGGACACTTCCCCCGCTATGGCCAAAGGACACTTCCCCCGCTATGGCGAAAGCAAAAGCTTCTTATAGCAACTGTACTTTCTCTGGTCACTAGGTTCATTATAGGTGACGTTGGCAGTGAGCACATTGCCCACGTGGGCACACATTGCTATTTCATTTTGTTGACCCCTGATGGAGGATTTCCCGTCAATGCTATGTGCTTAGTGTGCTTCCCTCTGGAGGGAGTGGGAAGTCACTCTGCAACCAGTATATTCCCTCATAGAGAAGTGCAAGTAAATAAGCTAATACTGGCTACCATAACATGCACAGGCATCACACTGATGTGAATTCCCCTGAAGTATGTGCTATTGGAACTATATACATAAAACTTGTTTAAATGATTTCTCATGTTCTTTTCCTACAATCTTCTAGGCCAGTGTGTTCCCAAACTGGCCTGAATTATGGCACCATCAAATATCGGCACTTGTTCCATTGCACCCCTGGGCCAAAAGTTTATTATTGAGCAAATTAGCCATCTTCTAAATTAAGTAAATTGTGCTTACCTGTCACCCTTAAGCTGGATTCACACTGCTCGATCTGCATGTACGATATGCATGATAAGGGCTATTTCACACGTTTCGGCTCCTGCCAGAACCCTGCATGGCCAAATGCTGTGCCGCACACAGTAGTGCATAATGGACACGATTGGCCGGTTTCACACACTCCGGTTCCTGCCGGTCGGTGAAATCCCGCACGGCCAGGGAGCCATGCCGCACACACTAGTTTATCATGGAAGGGATGGCCACAGCCCGGCAGCCGTCCCTTCCAGAGGCGGGATCCGGCTGCAACCGTGCGGCCGGGTCGTGGCCGTCCCGTGTGAATGGACACAATAGTGTCCATTCACAACTAATGTGTGCGGCACGGCTCCCTGGCCGTGCGGGATTTCACCGTCCGGCAGGAGCCGGAGTGTGTGAAACCCTCCTTAGTGTCCATTCACACAGGACTGTGAATGTGGCCATCCCCTCCATTCTAAACTTCCTTGTGCGGCACGACTTCTCGGCTGTGCGGGGATTCGCCGCCCGGCAGGAGCCAGAGTATGTGAAATAGCCCTCATGATATCATCTTGCATAACGTTCATAACGATGCACACTTTTCCGGATTGTTGACGATAACCCCAATCATCTGAACATGCAGTTCAACCTTATGATATTTGTTGACAATTGACGGTGACTGCGCTGATTATCATTCAGTGTATACCTGCGAATTGTTAGTTTTTGGTGGCATCACTATTGTCTTAATCAGTACACAACTTTTAGGTGCAATTATCAAAATGAAATCAATATTGATCGTTCTGTGCAAATTGCTGCTCCAAAGAAGAAATCTGATTTATGCTGTGTACACACGGGGTAATATGATTGCTGTCAATCATATTGCTCAGTGTCTCCTTTTCATCAGCGATGAAAAGGAGACACTGCTACGGGGCGGAGGGGGAGCGCAGCAGACGCTGCTGCTGTCACTTTGATGGGAGGAGGGAGGGAGCAGCGGCACGGGGCTGGGGAGATCAAGGGTTTTTTTCCTTGCGATTCCGATGCGTGCTCCCGGGACAGCACAAATTGAAACCCCGATAGATAGGGTAGCGATGACTATGTAGTGCAAATCGAATGCAGATAGCATGAATTGTGTGTAAAGAGTTTAGCAGAGATTGCATAGCAATTGAATCTTAAGTCGAATATCAAGGGAATCTCACCGTGTGTACACACCATGTTCTATCTCCATTTGATGTGTATGCAAACCCGATTCAATTTTTACTATATAATTGTACCGTGTATACATAGCATTAGACCGTGCCAACCCTTATAAGGAGAGCTCATTTCGAATGCAGTCTCTTTCGATCTCAGAAATAATAATTCTATCCACACTGATATCATGTTGGTAAAATTGTATCCACTATTAGAATATAACCATACTGGTGTAATCAAATGTTTCATTGTGGGAATATATTAGACCTCCTCCACTTTCTTGCGCAGCTGCTATACTAACTCAAACACCTATTGAAGGATCACCATCCTTCGATACACAAGAAACATACACAATATATAGGTGGAGAATGTAAAGCGCTCTTAGAATAAAAATGTGTGACTTCCCTCTGTCTGGTAGTCAGGACTTCTGGTGGCTCTGAATATCACATTTGCTCCAGATGGATGAGTTTTTGTGAATGGTCATGAAAAAAGGGAGAAAATACAACAAATATTGTAGTAGTCTAGTGTTCCCGCTAGGCTGTTTTAGCGGGGCGCTGCGCCCTGCCCGATTTTTAAAGGGCAGAATGTGCCTGCCCCTCTAGAAGCGCCCCGCTAAAACAGCCTGCTGCCTGCCCGCCGGAGTGCACCGGTGAAGCCCAGCGCCGCCATAGATTGCGGTGCACTGCGCTTTCCCGGCAGCTCGGGGACTTAGTTACGGCCGGGCGCGCCCCCTTCAGTGTCGCGGCGGCTCGGGCGTGCCCCCAATTGTGACGCGGCGGCCCGGGCACGCCCCCAATTGTGACGCGGCTGCCCGGGCACGCCCCCCCAATTGTGACGCGGCGGCCCGGGCACGCCCCTCAATTGTGACGTTGGCGTGCCCGGTCCGCCCCTCCAGCGCCCTGCCCCGTTTGGGTCCTAGAAGGAACACTAGTAGTCTATATGAGTAAAGTTGAATCCACCTCAGTGCATATTAATCCCGAATGGGTGTTTCTTTTAAAATTATCCTTCCACCTTCATAAAGTGTGAATGAAACAAAATTATGTACAAAGTTTTATTATATTCTGATGAATCCGGAAACCGTAAGTGAAGTTACTTCCGGCAATATGGTATAAAAAGCCAGACTTTTAGACTACCAGCATCGCTTGAAAAAGATCCCTAGGATCTAAATCTGGGGTAGCCAACCCCATGTTTTGCAGTGAGCTAATTAGCTACATCTGTGTATCTTTTCAAATGTGTCAGTGATTGAGTGCAGCTGTGCAGCAGCTAGGTTGTCTGGAAAATGTGAACTGTTGGTAGCTCTCGAGGGCTAGGGTTGGCTACCACTGATCTTAATGCTTTGGGAGGCAAGGTGGACCTATTCTGCACTCCACTGAGACTTGAACACTTGTGGATCTTTTCCAACTGTGTGGGCGTTTGGATCCAACCACACCCAGGTCGTTATTCCATCTTTTCATACATGTCCAGTTCTCATTTTTGATTGTGGATAGGATCCTCACTTATATGTATTTTATTTTTATATATATTTTATTATTTTTTTAACATGTGTATTGGGGTGTTTCCAAATAAAATGGTGATTTGACATAATCCATGGGTCACAAAGATACCTTTATGAGAGTAACAACACGTGATCCACAGTAAGTTGGAGTACGGGGTTGCAGTTGTAATCCCAGCGTTGAAAATCCCGATTCCCTTCCCCCCCCCCCCCCCCTGTCGGGATTCTGAAAGCCGGGATTCCGACCGATGGGATTTCGTATCAATCCCGGGGTACGCATTACCATTGGGGATCCAGTAAAGATACCTTTATCAAGGAAGATCTACCATAGCATGCTGTGAGTGGGGGTATGACACCTCTTAAAAAGATACCTTTATACTTGTTCTCACTTATGTGAGTTTTGGTACGACACCGTTCACACTTTATGAAGGTGGAAGGATATTTTTAGAACAAACGCCCATTGGGGATTAATATGCACTGAAGTGGATTCAACGTTGGTCATATAGTCTACTACAATATTTGTTGTATTTTCTCCTTTTTTCATGACCATTCACACAAACTCATCTATCTGGAGCAAATTTTATTTATTTATTTATAGCGCAGCAGATTCCGTTGCGCTATTGTTTCTGATTTGTAAAAACAGATCACGGGGTGATATTCAAATGGCGGTTTTTCTCACTAATTAAGGACTCGCATAGAGG
This sequence comes from Crinia signifera, assembly GCF_055691185.1. Lineage (NCBI taxonomy): Eukaryota > Metazoa > Chordata > Amphibia > Anura > Myobatrachidae > Crinia > Crinia signifera. The sequence continues at coordinate 111,912,210 of NC_139220.1, read as the reverse complement.
TTAAACGTTAGCATTCATATGGGTGACTTTTTGCACATTTCAGCTCGCCACTGACACCATATGCACACTAGAGAAGCTACACTTGAATAGCTGCATTGGGCGCCCTCTAGTGGCTACAGGAGCCTAATCATTTGATTCCGCCCCACAATATGCTTCTTATGAAACCCCACAGCTAGCATTGTGTTTGACCTCCCTTGCTTCTCACCACATGTAACCGCTCCTGGTGTATTGCACATATGCCGATGATGACTGCTCCAATGTATTACACATTTGCCAGTATTGCTGTATATCCATTGCTGGATGTCAGTAATAGTGGGAGTAAGTAGGTCCATTACGAGGGGAAGGGACAACACGGCCACAACACTGGTTGCGGATAACTGCCTTTGCAATCCAGGCTCTCCTTAACTCTGGATGTCCGAGAGTAAGGTCACCACTGTCCTTGATGCGTTTCTCCTCTGTGATTAACTGTTTTTAGAAAGTATAAGCATCTGTATACCAAAAATATATATTTTGGTAAGTTTCCAATATATATCCAATCAGCCTCCCAAACAAAATTTCTATTGCCACTCATTGCAGCAATTGGAACTTGTTTTCAGAGTCATTTATTTAAAAATAAATAAATTACTGGGGCAGTCAATGAGTGATGCTCCGCTCCCCTGCAACACTGGATGGCAGTAGTAATGGTGTGTCTACATGGGCCGATGTGGTGGTGGCCTGCGGGGTCCATGCTGCATTGAGCAGCATGACCCTCATTCCGAAATAGTAGAAATAGACTGTGCTGGACAGTATATTTCTATATTCAGTTCCGATGCCGCATATCACTGTGTGATTTGCACTATGTGCTATGTGATTTAGACTATATAGTCAAAATCGATGGTTCAAACCGCACAAACTTTGCCTGGTGTGCATGCCTGAGCCAGTTTATTTTTTTTTTGAACAAAATATTTTTTTATTCGATTAATAAAATGTTGTACAGAACAATATAGCACATTATTGGATCACATACAAAAATAATTGTGCATATCCAAATCGACTCCAATGTAATTTACATTCAAATGTAACAAATATATTGTGCTATACACAAATATGAATAAAGAACAATATCAAACACTCGGTGTCGGAGTCCTGTGCATTTTAAGTATCTAAACCGTAATATCAATTTATAGTAATTAAATTAGAGAAAGGGAAAAGAAAGGGGTATCATGCAAATACCAATTAGGGGGTACAACCCACATGTGAAAAGAGCCTGGGCCAGTTTATTAGCTCGTACAGGCACACTGAAACTCAAAGTCCTTTCTCTGATTTCCTCTTTATGTTCAACATCTTTTAATATATAAAGAATATTTTTTTTAAAAAATTAAAGCAAAAGTAGAAATGCTTTATTATGAATAATTTTTCTGAGAGAACCTGCATCCTTTTTTACCGTGATTAATACAGTAGTCTTCCCATGCTTTTCAAAATGCACCCCGGTAAGTCAGTCGTTTATGTTAGCATTGCATGGGGCCTTGTTTAAAAGGCAAAAGGCCTACATCTTGCGAAAACATTCTTTTTCTTTTTTTTTCTTTGATAAATAGATATGATCATAAGTAGGATGAATCTGTTAACAGTGTCCATGTTCTGCCAGACGTTTGTCGTTCTGATTTATCAGGAAATGACATTCTGATTTATCAGGAAATGACATATCGGGCCAAGATTGCTCCAGTGTGTACCCGTCCTTATTAGCTTGGCTTAAAATATAACTATTTTGTGATTTTTCAAAGTGCCTGCAGTTGACAGGTTTTATTTTTTTTTCAGTTTGGAATAATAATAATAAACAAAAAAAGTGCATTAAAGTAGAAGATGAAACAGGACTCAACTCGACATGCTACATACTCCGTGGACTGTGAGGACTATGTACATGTAGTAGAATTTAATCCCTTTGACACAGGAGATCCAGGCTCATTACTTGCCTATGGTGGCAACAACTATGTAGTGATTGCTTCTTGCCGATTTCAGGTAGGTGCAGCATTATTATTATTATTAATAAAAATAAATATATAAATGCTTGCATGTTGAGTATCCCTCATCTGAAATGCTTGGGACCACAGATTTTGGAATATTTAATTTTTTGGTACTTATGTAGTATCTGGGCTGCCGATTTTTTGATTGTATGCCTTAAGTTAAGGCATACAATCAGATGCGATGCGATATCGCATCGCATCGCATCCGATATCGGATGCGATATCGGATGCGATGACCCGATTTTTCCATAGGAATCAATGTTAAAATGATTCCTATGGAAAAATGGGTCCTTTTCATACCCCTACTATCCAAGTGGGCATGGAGTTGGATATAAACCTGTGGCGAGCGTAGCGAGCCACCGAGCCCGAAGCGTGGCGAGCGAAGCGAGCCCCGCGAGGGGACGGTATTCGTCCCCTCGCGGGGCTCGCTTCGCTCGCCACGCTTCGGGCTCGGTGGCTCGCTACGCTCGCCACAGGTTTATATCCAACTCCATGCCCACTTGGATAGTAGGGGTATGAAAAGGACCCATTTTTCCCATTGAATTCCATGTTAAAATGGACTCAGTCCATTTTAACATTGATTCCTATGGAAAAATCGGGTCATCGCATCGCATCGCATCGAATCGCATGGTCGCATGCGATGCGATGCGATCTCCCGATCCGACCCGATTTAGAAATCGGCAGCCCAGTTACTACATAAGTACCAATTTTTTTCATACTTCCCTGGTCCCCCGACATCCACGGCAGCCTTCAGGATCTTCTTCAGCGGCATCTCTGGTCCCAGGGTCGCATTGTTCGAGCACTGGGCCCCCGCGTTCGCGCAATGCTTTGCTGGGACAGGAGATGCTGCTGAAGAGGATCCCAGAGGCCGCCATGGACATCGTGGATGAGGTAAGTCTGAAAAAATGTAGCGGGGGGACAAAAATACCACAAAATATTCTGAAAAACCACAGTTTTCAGACCCTACCTGTATTTATTTTAGTGCTATCATTTTACTCAGCTACTTAAAAAGAATATTATAATTTACAGCAGTCTAAACCATTACCCCACAGACGTTTTTATCCATTTTATCTGCTGTTTAACCATTTAATGTTTTTTTTTTCTTGGTATAGCCTGATTTTGTCTATTTTGTATGGAGTCTTAAATTAAAATTATTGATAAAAATGATTTAGCGCTTAACCTCTTGCCTGGTGTGGTGATATCAGATGTGACCATGCTGGTCTTTCTCTGACATGGTTGATTCTGATGCGAACTGATAAAGCCCATTGTGCAGCTGCTGCTATCAGAGAGGGAATCGGGACATCTGTCAGAATGAACTTAGGTCTACAGTCATTAGGTCGACCCCACTAGGTCGACTGGCAGGAAGGTCGACCTGACTTAAGGTCGACATGGGCCAAGGTCGACATGACTTAAGGTCGAATTTGCATAAAGGTCGACATGAGGAAGGTCGACTGGTCATAAGGTCGACATGGGTTTTTCACAGTTTTTTATCCGAATGTCGACACAGTCGACATGGACACAGTTGGCAATGAGAATCGGACCCTCGCATCGCTCGCTTCGCTCGCAATGCTTCGGGCACGGTGGCTCGCTTCGCTCGCCACAGCTTTAATAACCTCCTCCATGCCCTAGTGGATGGTAGGGCATGAAATACCGCCTGTCGGCACGTCGGCTCCAAAAACAGTGAAAAACCCCATGTCAACCTTATGACCAGTCGACCTTCCTCATGTCGACCTTTATGCAAATTTGACCTTAAGTCATGTCGACCTTGGCCCATGTCGACCTTAAGTCAGGTCGACCTTCCTGCCAGTCGACCTAATGGGGTCGACCTAATGACTGTAGACCTAAGTTCATTCTAATAGATGACCACTTCCCATCAGAGAGACCTCTCAATCCCTTTGGTTCCCTTCTCCCAGTGTGTCCTTGCTGCTGATTGCTGATCAGACAGCTCTGCAACACCCAACACCTTCCTGCTGCAGACATTAGCAGCCGCAGGGGAAATGTTGCAAAGCATGCCTTAACTTTCCTCAGGGAGGAGCAGGAACCCATAAAATGTGACATAACAATGTTCCAGTGTTTTGTGTTCTTCCACAATCCAAAAATATACTGATAGGTTAATTGGCTCCCCAAAAATTTAACCTAGCATGAATGTGTGTTCATGTGGTAGGAAGTATAGATTGTAAGCTCCACTGGGGCGGGGACTGATATCAATGGCCAAGCATTCTCTGTAAAGCGCTACAGAATATGTGTGCACTACATAACTAACTGGTAATAGTTAACCCTTATACCCCTTTCACACTGCAGCTCTTAACCCGTATATTGCGGATTATATATTTTTTAAGCCTTTTATAATGGTTAGAGCTGCAGTGTAAAAGCACCAGTCTGCATTTAGCGGTTACAAATAACCGGTATTTGCAAACTGGTAAAAAGCAGAGTCCTACACGGTTCAGAGCCGTTTTTTTTTATGCAGTGTGAATGGCTCTTAACTGATATTTAGAACTCAGGCAGCAGTGAACTGGTCCCACTCTGCATATATAATGAGCGGGACCCAGCACAGTGAATATTTAATGAGCAGGTCACGCTCATTATATATGCACATATGTAATTGTCGGGAACCACTCATTAAGTATGCACTCTCTCATAGCTACTGTGTCGGAAGCTGCTTTCACACTGCAAACCTGCCTGAGACCTGGTATTTACATGCGGTGTGAAAGGGGATTTACTTGCTCTGACCCATTTTAAGAAACATTTTAAATACCGGGTCTAAGCAGGTTTTGCGGTGCGAAAGCTGCGTTAGAGTGCCAAGTGAATCTGTTTAAATAGGTGTAGATCCCTATCGACCACACTTAGGTCGACAGTCATTAAGTCAACAGGGTTCTAGGTCGACATGGGTGAAGGTCAACAGGTGTCTAGGTCGACATGGGTTTAGGTCGACATGGTTTTTTTCCCCGAATGTCGACATGGACACAGTTGGAAGTGAACCGCAGCCCCTCGCATAGTTCGCTTTGCTCACTATGCTTCGGGCACGGTGCCTCGCTGTGCTCGGCACACTATTATATTCCCACGCCACGCCCTAGTGGATGGTAGGGCATGAAATACCACCTGTCGGCACATGTCAGGTGAAAAAACCCATGTTAACCTAACGCATGTGTCGAACTAGACACCTGTCGACCTAGAACCCTGTTGACCTTGCCACCTGTCAACCCAACAGTGTCGACCTAAGTGCTGTCGACAATATGACCGTATCCCGTGAAAATTGGCAAGCAAACCTTTTGTATTCATCATAATGACCTGTAATGTTTACCTTGTATAGGAAATATGTTTTCTTAAACTATTTTTTATTTAAGAAATGTGAGTGATGCTGGCATTTGTAGTGACGTGGGATGCCATGCTGCATTTTGCAGCTTGGCACCACTACAGGAAGGGTTTTCTGACAGCCCTGCAGCAGGGCCAATCAAAAGACATCACTGATGATGGCTGGGAGAGCATATTGGGCATGCACACTGCCAAAATGCGCTGATGCACATGATATGTTGGTCCGATCAGGTGACCTATCACCTTCAATCACTTCCAGCATTTCTCTTCATCACAAAGTATAGCGATGGAGCCCTGATTGTCATGGCTGTACCAAATTATATTAATCATTTAGCTTGATATATAAGTTCTTTAAATATGTTTTCATTGAAAGGTAGTGTAAAATGTCATCACTGATTACAAGATAGTTGTAGTTAAAAATGTTTTA